>NC_091323.1:18351775-18669275 GCF_038502225.1 Cherax quadricarinatus
CACCACTGACACCCCACCATACTACAATAATAACTAGTAGAACATGACAAACTTACAGAGTGCAGTCAGAACAGGTTGTTTTTGTTGACTATGGCAACGCCAGTGGTGACACCTGTTGCCGGCGCTGCACACTAATGTCTGAAGGTCGCTCCCTCGCTCGCTCTGATGGCCATCTATTGCCCTATTTTACACTTGCCACAAATTTTAACTCTTCGAAAACTTTAACAAACTTTTTATAAAGTTGTTGCCGTAGAGTAAATATTTAATCCCCTTATAACAAGGGACTACAACATATAAGTAACGAGCCTTTCGTCTGCATATAGCAGCAAATGTAGAACTGGGCGGGGCATCGGGGCACTCAACAGAACGACTTTTGAAACCAGGCAAAAACTAAATTGTTTATCGCTCTTTATTAGAAATTGATATATTTCGAAACTATTATAAATGAGAATAATAATAAGAACAAGTAATACGATAATATAACCTAAACATGACACTGTTGCTCAGTGATCCCAGTATTCAGCTTACACTCAAAGGGCCGATCATTACTAAGAACAAATCTTATTACATGAACAAATTTTATTAAGAAAAAAGTATCCGGGGTCTACCTATACTGTAACTGTGGAGACCCATGGCCCCAGAGTAGATAAAAATGCTTAGAGGAAAAATAATATTGGGATTTCTTCTTAAGGCTGTTTGAATATTCTGCTGCTACCTCTACATCTTCTATAAATGTACATATTTTATATGTGTACTTTATTATGTAATTATACTACACACAGTTGAAGGGTTACAGTAATGTTACAGAGATGATAGAGTATAAAATGCAAAAGGTTTTCAGGGCTGCAAGTACACATAGCTTTTTGTCAACAATTACTCTTGGAGTATACCTGGAAAGGGTTTCGGGGGTCAACGCCCCCCGCGGCCTGGTCTGACAGTACATATCTCATCCAGCTCCTCAGAGATGGGACGCATACCCAAGATACAACATTCAGTTCCCCATTACCTCCTCCCATCTGCAACACAGATCTAGAACACAATACTAGCTGCTCTGGGAACTTAGTTGTTCTGATGAGTCTTTTAAGTAGTCCCTTAAAGAGTTTGGATGGGATCTTTATCTACGAACCTAGATTTTCTTAATCTATGGGAAAAAATATACATAATTGCATAAAAATTAGGTGACATTTCACGCATTTTGGATAGCTCCTTGGTATTACCTGGAGCGGGTTTCGGGGGTCAACGTCCCCACGGTTTAATCTGAGACCAGGCCTCGTGGCGGATCAGTCTGATCAACCAGGCTGTTACTGCTGGCCTTACGCAAACTGACGTATGAACCACAGCCAGCTTGGTCAGGTACTGACTTTAGGTGCCTGTCCAGAGCCTTCTTGAAGACAGCCAGGGGTCTATTTGTAATCCCCCTTATGTATGCTGGGAGGCAATTGAACAGTCTTGGGCCCCGGACACTTATTGTGTTGTCTCTTAGTGTACTCGTGGCGCCCCTGCTTTTTTTCGGGGGAATGTTGCATCTCCTGCCGAGTCCTTTGCTTTCATAGGGAGTGATTTTCGTGTGCAAGTTTCGTACTAATCACTCTAGGAGTTGTATATTATCAAGTATCTCTCTCGCCTGCGCTCCAGGGAATACAGATCGAGAGCCTTCAACCATTCCCAGTAATTTAGGTGCCTTATAGTACTTATGTGTGCCGTGAAAGTTTTTTGTACAACCTCTAGGTCAGCAATTTCCCCTGCCTTAAACGGGGCAGTTAGTGTACAGCAGTATTCCACCCTAGAGAGAACAAGCGATCTGAAGAGAATCATTATGGGTTTGGTGTCCCTAGTTGTGAAGGTTCTCATTATCCATCCTATCATTTTCCTAGCAGATGCGGTAGATACATTGTTGTGGTCTGTGAAGGCGAGATCCTCTGCCTTTAAGCCTACTTGACATTATTATATATTTGTATGAATACAGATTAAGTTGTAATAAACAATCGTCAATGAGTCAACAGAAAGATGGACAAGGGGTTCGAACTGCAGTAAAGCATCTGACTGTCAATTTACGGATTGCGGTTCGAGCCCTTCGTTAATCCTTCTGTTTATTCATATAACTGTAGCTCGATCGCTAACGCACTCAGCTCACACACTGAGGGCTGGAGTTCGAATATCCTCCGGTACGGCTGGAAAACATTAGGGAAGTGTTTCCATAGGACACCTGCTGTCCCTGTTCGCCCATCAGTCTAAAATGGGTACCTGGGTGTTAGTCGACTGGTCGGGTTCGCATCCTGGGACAAAACTGACCTAATTTGCCCGAAATGCTCAGCATAATAAGGGGAATTTCTATACAGTTGTATAGCTAAGCCTGTATACCTTGTACATTATGTACTTGTAGAAATAAAGATATTATATATTATATATTATTATTATTATTATTATTTATATTATTATAATTATTGGATAATTTGAATGCAACGTTTAATATAATTAATTTGTCTCAAGAGTATTAAATATAATAACAGTAACAAAATTAGTTATTAAAATAGCTGTGGAAAATTGCAGTTATCTTAATGTAACTCATTATGTACATAACTGTAAATGATAATAAAGATAATTATTATTTATCAGTTACATAGACAAGTAGGAATTTGGGACACCTATGTCGCAAAAATGTCCCCCTTTGATACCTACCACTGTCTTATCCACAAGTTGCTCTAGACCTATTAATTACAAATGAAATATGCATCACCAGGAATTCTGGTAAATATATAAATTTGTGGACTGTATATTAAATTAATAAAGAATTATATATATACAATTTACATAACAGAAGGAGAATATCTTAATATCACCCACCAATTTGACTGGAGATCAAAGTGTATCATACTCAAAAAACCTCACTGTCCATACATGAAAATAACACTGGCCAGAGTTAAACATAACAGACTTATCTGAGGTTCCTGGAGTTGTCTTGTCCAGTCGCCTGATATCTCAAGTTATGCAGGAATGCATATCCAACAATTTTGCCTCCTATTTGAGAGGTGTCAGCCCAATTTTACCTCTAGAGCACGAAAATTCTTCCCAATATTCACTAACGCTTGTGTTCAATTCAAACATCAATGGCGAGTCTCGTCTGCGCAGGTGCAGCTTCCCATTTTTTATAACATAATTTTTATTAAATACAGTATGGCCATCTATTTACATATGACTACTGTATTTCTGGAAAATATATACAGTATTTTCCACACTGCGGCCGGGCAGAGTTCGTTGCTAAACGACTCAAATTACTCCTTCCTTTAGGAGACGATTCCAGCTGGTTCTGGCTTGAGTGGCTGTTCTCCTAGTGGGTCTTCCTACGATTTCCTCTTCCTGCATCACTTGGTCAGCATTACCTTACCTGGAGTTTACCTGGAGAGAGTTCCGGGGGTCAACGCCCCCGCGGCCCGGTCTGTGACCAGGCCTCCTGGTGGATCAGAGCCTGATCAACCAGGCTGTTGCTGCTGGCTGCACGCAAACCAACGTACGAGCCACAGCCCGGCTGATCAGGAACCGACTTTAGGTGCTTGTCCAGTGCCAGCTTGAAGACTGCCAGGGGTCTGTTGGTAATCCCCTTTATGTATGCTGGGAGGCAGTTGAACAGTCTTGGGCCCCTGACACTTATTGTATGGTCTCTTAACGTGCTAGTGACACCCCTGCTTTTCATTGGGGGCATGTTGCATCGTCTGCCAAGTCTTTTGCTTTCGTAGTGAGTGATTTTCGTGTGCAAGTTTGGTACTAGTCCCTCTAGGATTTTCCAGGTGTATATAATCATGTATCTCTCCCGCCTGCATTCCAGGGAATACAGGTTTAGGAACCTCAAGTGTCCCCAGTAATTGAGGTGTTTTATCTCCGTTATGCGTGCTGGCACTGGACAAGCACCTAAAGTCAGTTCCTGATCAGCCGGGCTGTGGCTCGTACGTTGGTTTGCGTGCAGCCAGCAGCAACAGCCTGGTTGATCAGGCGCTGATCCACCAGGAGGCCTGGTCACAGACCGGGCCGCGGGGGCGTTGACCCCCGAAACTCTCTCCAGGTAAACTCCAGGTACGTGAAGGTTCTCTGTACATTTTCTAGGTCAGCAATTTCACCTGCCTTGAAAGGTGCTGTTAGTGTGCAGCAATATTCCAGCCTAGATAGAACAAGTGACCTGAAGGGTGTCATCATGGGCTTGGCCTCCCTAGTTTTGAAGGTTCTCATTATCCATCCTGTCATTTTTCTAGCAGATGCGAATGATACAATGTTATGGTCCTTGAAGGTGAGATCCTCTGACATGATCACTCCCAGGTCTTTGACGTTGGTGTTTCGCTCTATTTTGTGGCCAGAATTTGTTTTGTACTCTGATGAAGATTTAATTTCCTCATGTTTACCATATCTGAGTAATTGAATTTTCTCATCGTTGAACTTCATATTGTTTTCTGCAGCCCACTGAAAGATTTGGTTGATGTCCGCCTGGAGCCTTGCAGTGTCTGCAATGGAAGACACTGTCATGCAGATTCGGGTGTCATCTGCAAAGGAAGACATGGTGCTGTGGCTAACATCCTTGTCTATGTCGAATATGAGGATGAGGAACAAGATGGGAGCGAGTACTGTGCCTTGTGGAACAGAGCTTTTCACCGTAGCTGCCTCGGACTTTACTCTGTTGACGACTACTCTCTGTGTTCTGTTAGTGAGGAAATTATAGATCCATCGACCGACTTTTCCTGTTATTCCTTTAGCACGCATTTTGTGCGCTATTACGCCATGGTCACACTTGTCGAAGGCTTTTGCATAGTCTGTATATATTACATCTGCATTCTTTTTGTCTTCTAGTGCATTTAGGACCTTGTGGTAGTGATCCAATAGTTGAGACAGACAGGAGCGACCTGTTCTAAACCCATGTTGCCCCGGGTTGTGTAACTGATGGGTTTCTAGATGGGTGGTGATCTTGCTTCTTAGGACCCTTTCAAAGATTTTTATGATATGGGATGTTAGTGCTATTGGTCTGTAGTTCTTTGCTGTTGCTTTACTGCCCCCTTTGTGGAGTGGGGCTATGTCTGTTGTTTTTAGTAACTGTGGGACGACCCCTGTGTCCATGCTCCCTCTCCATAGGATGGAAAAGGCTCGTGATAAGGGCTTCTTGCAGTTCTTGATGAACACGGAGTTCCATGAGTCTGGCCCCGGGGCAGAGTGCATGGGCATGTCATTTGTCGCCTGTTCGAAGTCATTTGGCGTCAGGATAACATCGGATAGGCTTGTGTTAATCAAATTTTGTGGCTCTCTCATAAAAAATTAATTTTGATCTTCGACTCTCAGTCTGGTTAGTGGCTTGCTAAAAACTGAGTCATATTGGGACTTGAGTAGCTCACTCATTTCCTTGCTGTCATCTGTGTAGGACCCATCTTGTTTAAGTAGGGGCCCAATACTGGACGTTGTTCTCGACTTTGATTTGGCATAGGAGAAGAAATACTTTGGGTTTCTTTCGATTTCATTTATGGCTTTTAGTTCTTCCCGCGATTCCTGACTCCTATATGATTCCTTTAGCTTAAGTTCGATGCTTGCTATATCTCTGACCAGTGTCTCCCTACGCATTTCAGATATATTGACCTCTTTCAGCCGCTCTGTTATTCTTTTCCGTCGCCTGTAAAGGGAGCGCCTCGATAGATGTTCAGTATCTTAACCTTAATAGGTGTTCAGTTTCTTCGAGTTTTATCTGTCTCAAGCAAAGGCTTGAGGGACCAGCCTTATATACTGGGCCAGAGGAAAGGTACAACATTTGAAGACAGCGTCACATCTGGGTGGGACCCACTAGTGGAAGTAGGTCATGCTCATAAGTCGAGCCCACAGTTATCTGAAGGTTACTTGGAGTCATTTCCGGAGGTGACCGCCCAAGCAGCCTGATTGCTGGCTTGATCAATTAGGCTGTTGGTGTCCGCCGCCCGTAGCCTGACATGCACCACATCCTGGCTGATCGGGAACTTGTCGAACTCCCTATTGAAAACAGCCAAGGGTCTGTTGGCAATCCCCATTAAGCATGAAGGGGAAGGCGTTAAAGAGTCGAGTCGTGGACCCTGTACACTTACTGAGTTTTCTCTCAGGATACTCATCGCTCCCCTATTCTTCATCGGAGCTGTGTTGCACGGTCTACCAAGCCACTTGATTATGGTATGCAGATCTGGGAGCAATTCCAGAATACTTCTTTTCTTATGCCAAATCTAGGGCAAAAACCACATCCAATATTGGACCGCTGCTTAAACAAGATGGGACTTACACAGATGACAACAAAGAAATGAGTGAGATACAGAAGTCCCAGTATGACTCAGCGTTTAGTGAGCCGTTAATCAGACTAAGAGTCGACAATAGAAATTAATTTTTTATGACCGAGACTCAAAATATAGTTAATTAAAAAATTTCTGATATTATCCTAACACCACAAGAATTTGAAAAAGCAGTAAATGACATGTCTGTGGAAATTTTTTACATATTTCCTAAATGTAGAACATTTAAACGAATAATGTAACAGTTGCGTATTAAAATGTGATGCTATTTGGACCCTTCGAGAAATTTCGAGTGAGGGGGAGGCAGAACAGCCGTGGGAGTGATGCTGCAGAGAGAGACACCATTGTAATTGGCGGACACGGGTTGTCGTGGGAAACTCTGCTAATAATCCAGCCCGTGCTAATGTTCCCTGCTGAAGAACTGGGAGAGGGGATTTGCGGGACTTCAAGAATTACGTGTGGATGGTGGAAGATAAGGGATACGATCACTCGCAGAGAAGCCTATCTGATGTTATCCTGACGCCAAATGACTTCGAACAGGCGATAAATGACAAGCCCATGCACTCTGCCCCAGGGCCAGACTCATGGAACTCCGTGCTCATCAAGAACTGCAAGAAGCCCCTGTCACGTGCTTTTAACATCCTATGGAGAGGGAGCATGGACACAGGGGTCGTCCCACAGTTACTAAAAACAACAGACATAGCCCCACTCCACAAAGGGGGCAGTAAAGCAATAGCAAAGAACTACAGACCGATAGCGCAACAATCCCATATCATAAAAATCTTTGAAAGGGTCCTAAGAAGCAAGATCGCCACCCATCTTGATACTCATCAATTACACAACCCAGGACAGCATGGGTTTAGAGCAGGTCGCTCCTGTCTGTCCCAACTACTGGATCACCGCGACAAGGTCCTGGATACACTAGAAGACAAAAAGAATGCAGATGTAATATACACAGACTTTGCAAAACCCTTTGACAGTGTGACCATAGCGTAATAGCACACAAAATGCGTGCTAAAGAAATAACAGGAAAAGTTGATAGATGGATCTATAATTTCCTGACAAATAGAACACAAAGAGTAGTAGTCAACAGAGTAAAGTCTGAGGCGGCTACGGTGAAAAGCTCTGTTCCGCAAGGCACAGTACTCGCTCCCATCTTGTTCCTCATCCTCATATCAGACATAGACAAGGATATGAGCCACAGTGCCATGTCTTCCTTTCCAGATGACATCCGAATCTGCAAGGCTCCAGGCGGACGTCAACCAAATCTTTCAATGGGCTGCAGAAAACAATATGAAGTTCAATGATGAGAAAGTTCAATTACTCCAATATGGTAAATGTAAGGAAATTAAAACTTCATCAGAGTATAAAACAAATTCCAACCACACAATAGAGCAAAAACTAACGTCAAAGACCTAGGAGTGATCATGTCAGAGGATCTCACCTTCAAGGACCATAACATTGTATCAATCTCATCTGCTAGAAAAAATGACAGGATGGATAATGAGAACCTTCAAAACTAGGGATGTCAAGCCCATGATGACACTCTTCAGGTCGCTTGTTCTATCTAGGCTGGAATATTGCTGCACACTAACAGCACCTTTCAAGGCAGGCGAAATTGCTGACCTAGAAAATGTACAGAGAACCTTCACGGCACACATAACTGAGATAAAACACCTCAATTACTGAGAGCACTTGAAGTTCCTGAACCTGTACTCCCTGGAACGCAGGCAGGAGAGATACATGATTATATACACATGGAAAATCCTAGAAGGACTAGTACCAAACTTGCACACGAAAATCACTCCCTACGAAAGCAAAAGACTCGGAAGACGATGCAACATCCCTTCCCCCAATGAAAAGCAGGGGTGTCACTAGCACGTTAAGAGACAACACAGTAAGTGTCAGGGACCCAAGACTGTTCATTTGCCTCCCAGCATACATAAGGGGGATTACCAATAAACCCCTGGCTGTCTTCAAGCAGGCACTGGACAAGCACCTAAAGTCGGTACCTGACCAGCCGGGTTGTGGTTCATACGTTGGATTGTGTGCAGCCAGCAGTAACAGTCTGGTTGATCAGGCCCTGATCCACCAGGAGGCCTGGTCACAGACCGGGCCGCGGGGGCGTTGACCCCCGGAACTCTCTCCAGGTAAACTCCAGGTGAACATTTAGATCTCTAGCTGGCTAGTGGAGGGTCTAGGTGTCAGTCCGGTGTTGTGGTGTGATCCATCTACAATAATTAAATGGTAAATGGCAATACAAATTTCTTTTGTGTACCCAGCAAGCCTAATCATATACAGTCCACAATTTTAATTTACCAGAGTAGCTGGCTTTTTGTGAGAGTGGTGAAGAAGTGTGCATCGAGGGAGTTACAGTTCGGCGACCTACTGTGACTTAAGTCCCGCTTATCTTGCCCAAATTACTTGCATGTAATAAATCAGGTAATACCCTGTAAACATCATGCAGGTAATTTACTCACATAATAATAATAATTTACAATGCCCATGCACTCTGCCTCAGGCCCATACACGTGGAACTCCGTGTTCATCAAGAACTGCAAGAAGCCTCTTTCACGTGCCTTAAGCATTCTATGGAGAGGGAGCATGGACACAGAGGTCATCGCACAGTCACTTAGACCAACAGACAAAGCCCCATTCCACAAAGGTGGCATGAAAGCAATTGAAAAGAACTTCAGACTGATATCACTATCGTTTCACATAAAAATCTTTGAAAGGGTTCTAAAAAGATGGCCATCAGTTACACAACCCAGTACAGTATGAGTTTTGAGCAGGTCGCTCCTGCCAGCCCCGACTACTGCACCACTGTGACATGGTCTTGGATCCTCTGGAGGACAAACAAAATGCAGATGTATACACAGACTTTGTGAAAGCCTTCAACAAGTGCGATCGCAGTGCAATAGCACACAAAATGCGTGATAAAGGGATAACATGAAAAGTTATGCCAGAGGCGACTACAGCGAAAAGCTCCATTCCACAAGGTACAGTACTCACACCCATCCTGTTCCTCATCCTCATATCTGACATAGACAGAGATGTAAGCCACAACACCGTGTCTTCCTTTGTGGATGACACCCGAATTTGCATGACAGTGTCATCCATCGATGACACTGCAAGTCTCCAAGCGGACATAAACCAAATCTTTCATTGGGACGCAGAAAACAATGTGAAGCTCAATGAAGTCAAATATCAATTACTTCGCTATGGAAAACTCGAGAAAATTAAAAATTTATCTGGGTATAAAACAAATTCTAGCCATACAACAGAGCGAAAAACTAATGTGAAGGACCTGAGAGCGATAATATCAGAGAATCTCACTTTCAAAGATCACAAAAATGTATCTACCACATCTAGAAAAATGATAGGATGGATAACGAGAACCAATAAAAACTAGGGATGCCAAGCCCATGGTGATTCTCTTCAAATCGTTTGTTCTCTCTAGGATGGAATATTCCTGTACACTAACGGCCCTTTCAAGGCTGGCGAAATTACAAACCTGGAAAATATACAGAAAAGTCTCACTTGATAAAGCACCTAAATCACTGGAAAAGGTTGAAGTCCCTTCATTTATATTCCATGGAGGGCAAGCGAGAAAGATACATGATAATATATATTTGGAAAATCCCAGAGGAATTAGTCCCAAATCTGCACACGAAAGTCACTCCCTACGACTTTGTACTTGGTCACGAGTGTGACCAGATCTAGTTCATTACCTTTGTAACTTGCTCAGCTATCAGAACTTTGGAGTCTAGTCCCTGGACCAATTATGTACCTCTGTAATCTTTTGACTACCGCCCACAGGATGGGTATGGGGTGCATAATAAACATATTAAACTAACCTACGAAAGCAAAATTTAGGTGTTTGGCTGAGGTTATATGGGCTGCGTAGGTTCCCTGTACATTTTCCAGCGCTGCAACTTCTCCCTTCTTAAAGGAAGCTGTTATAATACAACAATATTCCAACCTAGAGAGAATGACTTGGAGTGTGTCATCAGTGGCCTGGCATTTCTTGTTTTGAAGTTCTAGTTTTCCAGCCTATCATTTTCCTAGCAGATGTAGTAATGACATTGTTGTGCTCCATAAACATGAGATCTGACATTATCACTCTCAAGTTTCACATAAGACTTATACTCTACTGAGTAGTTTGAGTTTGTTTTGTACACCGGTCTTGTTTTTATTTCCTCGATACTTCTGTAATGTAGTAACTAAAATTTGCTCCCACTGATCATCACACTGTTGTCAGTAGCTTGCTGGAAGACTTGTTTGATATCAGCTTGGAGGTTTACTGTGCCTTGTTTGGATGCCGGTCTCATGCAGATTCTTGCATCGTCAGCAAAGGGTGATACAGTGCTATGGTTAATGTATGTCCCTGTCAATGTCAAATATGGGAATGAGCAAGAGAAGGGACAGAGGGCTAGTACTGTGCCTTGGAGGACAGAATTCTTCACCGCAGCGGCCCTTGATTTTACTCTATTTACTACTACTTTTTTGGGTTCTATTAGTTAAGAAGTTAAATATTCCTCTGTTCATGGCAACAGAGATGTAGAGTAATTCTCTAACATGATTCCATGGTGTTGATGTGTCAGACAAATATCATTACATTAATGGTTTACATTACTGATAAATTGACGAATGAGACACATGTGCAACACCTGGCTGTCTTCACTGACCAGAAGTCTTGGTTGCACAGCAGGTTTTTTCAGTCTAATACAGAAGTGACTATTATACTGGAGATAGTGGAAGAATGGAGAGGTAATTTTATAGTGTTCAGTCCCTAAGGCGTGATAGGTGTTGTCTCTTAGCCTTGAAACAAGGTGTTCAGTTCCTTAGCCTTAATATACTACATGTATATCAGAAGTGCGAGTATGATGACTTGCATATAGGAGACAGAAGAGAGGTGCAGCAACTGAAGACAGCATTACAAGTGGGGAAGATCAACCCACTAATCAAGTAGATCATGCCCAGCATATGGGTATAACCTACTTCCATTAGTGGGTCCCGCCCATCTAAGATGCTATCTTCAACTGCTGCCTACTGGTTTAGCACTTCCCAATAATAATAATAATAATAATAATAATAATAATAATAATAATAATAATAATAATAATAATAATAATAATAATAATAATAATAATAAGAAGAAGAAGAAGAAGAAGAAGAAGAAGAAGAAGAAGAAGAAGAAGAAGAAGAAGAAAAAGAAGAATTCAAGTGATGCATCTCTTTAATTTACATAACTTGAGGGGGCATTGACCCCCGAAACTCTCTCCAGGTATAGATTATGTGATGGTTAATAACTGAGTGAAGCCTGAGCTTGCTACCATCTGCAGCTCATAACACTGCCATCCCCATGAGCCCCTTTGAGGCGGGGTAGATGGCAGACCAGAGGCCTAGCTTCTCCCTACGAGCCCCATGAGGGCGGGGAATGTGGCTAGGCCTGGGGACACTTGGTCCCAAAGATGAGGAGGTACTATACCTCCTCCCATGGGAGACTTAAGTCTCGAGACACTCCCCAGATAGGGAGCCAAGGCCGGGTCACCACTACTTGGAAAAGACCCGGGCTGGGAGAATACCGGCGAATAAAAAAAAAAAAAAATAACTGAGTAGAGATTGCTTGATGCTGGTCCTGCAGTGAGGAAAGGTGAGCAACATTGTCCCTAAGGTGTGACGGGACTTAAAATTGTGCAACCTACGTCCTGTTGCAAGAGAAGGAAGTCATAAGGTTACGTTACCGTTACGAACGGTGGAGGTGTTATTTTGTTTATCATGAAACAGCACAGTGTCTCCTGACACAATATAATGAATCGTTCAGTGGTATAGCATCCGCCGGCCAACTCCAGCTAGACTCTCACCCAGTTAAAAAAAAAATATATAAAATAGTCTCCTGGGATGCTTCCAAACAGTGGAACGTGTAGTTTCCAACTATTGAAATCAGATGTTACTCGCCCCTTATTGTAATTTATTGTTGGTTAATTATCCACAAACTGAGGTTCAATACGGTTGATGTGAGTTAACCTAAATTAATATTTAAGTATCTCAAAAGGAGGACTTTTAAGAGGTTGCCTGAATTTTTTTCTTTTTTTTTTTCTTACTCCTCTTATTCATCTATGTCAATGATCTCCCCAATGCATCCCAACTCCTTACACCAGTTCTGTTCGCAGATGACACTACATATGTCTACTCCCATTCAGACCCAGCTGTACTTAGAAACACTAAACAATGAACTGCTAAAGATATATTCCTGGATGATGACCAACAAACTCACACTCAACATAGACAAAATATACTTCATGCTGTTTGGCAACAGAGCTTCAAATATCCAACTCAACATACTGTTAAATGGTTCCCCTATATCAAGATACACAGAGGGCAAATTTCTAGGTCTTCTCCTTGACTGTAATCTTAAATTTCAGTCCCATATCCATCACATAGCCAAGAAAATTTCCAAATCAGTAGGACTCCTTTCCAAGATACGATACTATGTACCACAAACGACTCTCCTTACCCTATACCACTCTCTAATATATCCTTACCTCACCTATGGTATCTGTGCCTGGGGCTCAACCACTGCCAACCACCTTAGACCCTTAATAATCCAACAAAGAGCTGCTGTGCGGGTGATAACCAGCTCCTGTGCTAGACAGCACATCCCACCACTTTTCAAAAGACTCAACTTGCTAAATATACAAGACATAAAACCTATTTACTCACTGAGTTATTTAAAAGTTGATCAGTCTTCCTTAGAGAAAAATTTGGATTGGTTTTGGCCTGTGTATGTTCCATTTTCATTTTTAGAACATAATTTGAAAAAAAATGAATACTGCTGTCCATGAGGTAATTTCTGAGCATTGCATCTGATTAGCTTCAACCCTTCCATGCTGATAACTAGATAATGCAGTTTCTGAGTGGCTTTAACATTAATGTGTTTTGGTCTCTTTGATTAGATTTTGCCACCGAAGTGGCTAGTTTATTGTGCACCTCATATCCATCCTGTGGACGGTAGCGCAAGAGCATATGGTTACACAAAAGGCCTAGGAACTGGGCCCCAAAAGGGTTAACAGGTGTACATATGGATTTATATCTATATATCTAAAGTTTACATATCCGTTACAAGCAAATTTAGGAAATTTGCTTAGTATATCTGGTATCTTATTTTCATTAATAAGATACCTAGTCTATCTCTGTATTCCTCCATAAGTGGACAATTAAGCACACAGTGTTCAAGACAGTGACCATATGCCTGATCACATAATTTGCATTTAGTTTGATCATCATCTGTGTGTCTCCCAAACTGCCAGAAGTACTTGTAACCAAGCCTAAGCCTGGCCACTACAACATCAATCAGACTGTTCACATTGCAAGTTGCTCCATAAACATACTTATCTACGTTCATGTTATCGTAGTGGGTTATAGATCTACTCAGGCTTCTAACTGCATTCCTATAACAATCATTTTCATTATTTACCTCTCTCCTAATATTATTCCTAATGCTAGACACAGATATATTAAAGTTATATTCTATATTCACCTTCTGGGTACTCTTCTTGGCTAACATATCAACTTTATTATGAAGGAGTAATCCAATGTGCGATGGGATACATAGCAATTGTACATTAATTCCATTGTCCTTGATTTTTGAGTATCTATACCTGGCTTCTCCAACGAGCATGATGTTGGAGTCATTATGAGTTAAGAGCATTTAATGATGACATAGAATCAGGCAAGAGACTAAGTTTACTGAAAATATCTCCAAATGGCACAGGGATTATGAACCTGAGGAGTTTATTGATAATATTGTAGCTGCAATACATTTTTTAAATTTAGAGTCAACTAAAAAGAAAGGCAGAAAAAGGTAGCATGAAGGACAGTTACGCACCTTAAGGAAACCTTTAAAAATGAAGGACAGCGTCAATATTATGATGACCTCAAACTGAGAGAGCTTAAGTCAGGAGCTAGACAAATTTGGAAAGGTTATAAGCGCCACAGGACTCCTCAAAAGCTTAAATTATTTCAAGCCTCTCTTGGTGCTGTAAAGGAAAGACTAACTGAACTTAGGCAAAATGACTAGGAAAAATATGTTCGTAGACTCAAATCAACACACTTCCCTAAGCAAAGCATGGAAGGGTGTTAATAAAATAATTGAAAAAACGGAGTAGACAAGTTGCTGACCCAAATCCAATACACATGGCAAAGGAGCTAATCACGAAATAGGCACAAGTTTCTTGTTATAACATGTTACCATCACATATTAGGAGGACTTAGAAAGGCCAATGATAGATGTAAACTTATCCAATTTATGCTAAATAAACAGCCTGATGAGTGTGATATCCTATATACAGAATATGAACTAGATGCTGCCCTCATCAAGGACAAAGCCATTGCCCCTGGGGAGGACAACATTACCAATGACATCATTAGATTACTAACACGTATACCTGGTAACCCACTGTTAAAACTGTACAATATAGGTTATGTTTTGGGTCAGTTATCTTCCTCGTGAACCAATGGCATTATTGTACCAATTCCCAAGCCTGATCAACATAATGTGTTTCGCCCCATCTCGTTCACTAGCTGTCTGCATAAAACATTTGAAAGGATGGTGCTAAACAAATTACTGTACAGAATTAAAGAATACATGTCACCCAATATAATGGGTTCACACATGGCAAAGGTGTATCAAATTATGTCGCAACATTTTTAATTGTGTAAGGGACCCTAGGCACAAGTATACGACTCTTTTCGATATTAAAACTGCTTTCTATATTTCAAATAGACAAGTAATTTTGTCTTAACTAGTTAAAATGGACATTGTTGATGTACTTTTACATTGAATACTTGGGTTATCTCACTAACAGAAACTCAGCTGCATTGTTTCAGGGATACATATGTAAAACTAAAGAAAGGTAACTTGGCACTGTCCAAGGCGGTGTATTAAGTCCTACGCTGTATAACGTATTAATCAATGCCCTATATGAAAAATTTTGAATTTTCCCAAATTCAGCATGTGTAAATTTGAGTAATATAATAATTATGTATTAAAATGATGCTGATTTAACCTTCAAGAAATTTTGTGTGAAGGAGGGTGTGTAACAGCTGTGGAGTGATACAGGAGAAGCCATTTGTAATTTGTGAGCACTGGTTGTCGTGGAAATTTCAGCTAATAATCCGGCGTCACTGAGGCCAGATTGGTGGGTTTCTGCCTGAATTTGTAATAGGAACCCATATTAATGTCCCCTGTTGAAGAATTGGGACAGGGAATTTGAGGGACCACCAGAATTACATGGGGATGACTGAATATAAGAAGACTACATCATCACTCACACAGGGAAGTGTGCCATTAGTCCTTCCATTTAGATTTCTCATTAGTATTATTGTTTAATATTGTAATTATTAACTTAATATTAGTTATAGCTTTTTTGAGAGTGGTGATGTAGTGTGCATCGAGGGAGTGACAGTTCTGTAACCTAGTGTGACTAAGTCCCACTTACCTCACCCAAATTACTTGCAGGTAATCCTGTACCCTGTAAACCTCATGCAGGTAATTTTCCACACCCTACTTAAATCTATAACAGATACCTCCCAGCAATATCATGATTAGCTATGCTGATTTTATTCTTGTGTATACTAAATCGCATCGTGAAGTGCGAACCGCACAAATCAAATATAGACAGCCTGTGATAATCTTGTACTTATAATTTCTGCAGAAAAGACCAGTGTTTAACAGTAGTCATAAATGTGGACCATCAATATTAAAGGTCAATGACAGACATATTGATTATGTGTACTATAAATACCTATTTATTACTTTTCCGTGTACACTAATAGCTGTGAATAAAATTAACCAACAATGTAAGGATGAACTTAAGCCTTCAACACTGTCGTAGGGAATAATCCCAAACATGATGCAAATGATAGAAATACAAAAATGATATACTTAGTAAACATAAGATCGCTGACAAATTACTATGCATCAGCTTTAATCCTGTAAGACAGTACAACCAGTGAAAAACTCGAAAAAAAATGAAGCCCTGAAAATTATTCTGGGCTGTCATATGACTACCAAGATACTTAATAAGATGAAAGAATTAAATATACCTAGTGTGGTTGACAGAATACGTGAAATCAGCGTTGTGACAGTACCGAAGCTCCTGCCTGGTGATCAAAATGATTTATTTATTTATTTATTTATTTATTATTAATTTGGACATGATACATAGATGTACAAAGAAACACAGTGGTTAAGTGTAACATGCCAAAAGCCCCTTGTATGCAGAGCATTATGGGCAGGCTTAAAATTAACTTAAGATTAACTAAGCAATGATATATTCAGTGGTAAAAATTATAGTAAATGACCACTTGACCTGTCTTTGAAATACTCATTTGTGCTTAATTGTTATTTGTTTACTATATTCAGTGGTAAAAATTATAGTAAACAAATAACAATTAAGCACAAATGAGTATTTCAAAGACAGGTCAAGTGGTCATTTACTAAGTTGCTGAGCATTCAGTAGAATGGAATATTCTGTTAGGTAATGTAATAAAAAAAAAAAAAAAAGTTTGATAGGGTCACAGGTTAAACAATTATGAGATACAGTTATTCAGTATTTATTTAGTTGTGGGTGAGTAAGTGATTTTAAAGAAGAGACTTGAATTTATAAGCTGTTTCTTTTATATTCACAGACAATAAATTCCAGATTTTTGGGCCTTTTATGTGCATTGAGTTTTTGCATAGTGTGGGATGGACACGTTATGGTCATGTGTTCTGTTGAGGTTGGTAAGGAGACGTTTGAGGGAAGGGTTTATATCCGAGTTAAGTGTTCTTTGTATGTAGTAGGTACAATAATAAGTATGAATGTTTTGTACGGTGAGTAGGTTTAGAGTTTTGAATATTGGTGGAGTGTGCTGCCTGTAGTGGGAATTTGTTATCATTCTGACTGCAGCTTTTTGTTGGGTAATTAATGGTCTGAGATGGTTAATTGTTGTTGAGCCCCATGCACAAATTCCATAGGTGCGATAGGGGTAAATAAGAGTGATATAGGGCCAGGAGGGCTGACTGTGGAACATAGTACCGTATCTTCGATAGTATGCCTACGGTCTTGGAAATTTTCTTGGAAATCTGTTGTACATGTGTTTGAAATTGGAGTCTATTATCAAGGTGGATTCCTAAGAATTTTCCCTCTGTGAGCTTTGTGATAGGTGATCTGTTTATCATTATGTTAAGAGGGACATCTGTAGCTCTGTTTCCAAACTGAATGAAGTAGGTTTTGTCAATGTTGAGAGTAAGTTTGTTAGTCATCATCCAGGCAGATATTTGCTGTAATTCGGTATTTACAGTATTGGCTAGCATGACTGGGTTTGGGTGAGAGAAGACGTATGTAGTGTCATCTGCAAATAGTGTGGGTTTGAGTAGTTTCGACGCATTTGGTAGGTCGTTTATGTAAATGAGAAAGAGAAGAGGGGCCAAGGACACTTTCCTGTGGGACACCAACTGTAATTGGCTGCACGGAAGAGTTTACTCGATTTGCGTACACATATTGGCTTCTGTTGCTGAGGTATGACTTTAGGTAGTTGAGGGAGTGCCCTCTTATACCATAGTACGACAATTTTATGTGGAGCAAATCATGGTCAACTGTATCAAAAGCTTTACGTAAATGTTGTCTCTAAAGAATTACTAGAACATATAACTCATGGGACATGTGAATAAAGATGGATTCCGATAACATGAACTGTATCATGTTAGCAAACAACAGCATTTCCTGCCACTCTGGCAGGTAACAGCTTCTGATATCACTATGTGCACCCTATCCTCTCAAGAAACAAATCAGTATACACAATCCTCAACATAGATTACTTTCTAAAACCAGTGCTAAGGAACACGTACACACGACCTTAGATCAAGGAATACTATCATACAGACTATTTATGCTAGAGGCTCCCTTAACATGACAGTGGGAGGGCAGAAAGCGCTATTATTACCTGATGGCAATATAATAAGGAGGTATACTGGATTTAATAAATGAGTTTCCACCCTACAAAATGAGCTATTTTTCATACTTGTTGTTCTCAAGATTATGCTGTATCCCAGCTACAAGGCACCGACGACGAGTGTAGCTAACTGCTACACTACTTGTGCTGAAGACTCACTGTACCCTTCTCAAAGGGCTGCCCCAGTCATAAGGCTGTAAACGGTACTCCACTTGACTTGAAGGAGACCCACCGTGCTTTTGTTATTAGGTTGCCCCCGCTATAGGGCTGGAAACGGTACTCCATTTGATTCGAATGCTCACTGTGCCCCTGCCGTAATAATAATCTTTATTTCTACAAGTACATGTACATGGTATACAGGCCTAGTTGACATCAGTGACATACTACTCTACAAAAAGCCCCTTGTTATGTAGAGCATATCGGGCAAATTATGTCAGCTTTTTTCTAGGATGCGACCCACACCAGTCGACTAACACCCAGGTACCCATTTTACTGATGAGTAAACACTGGACAGCAGGTATCTTAAGGAAACACGTCCTAATGTTTTCCAGCCGTACCGGAGCTCGATCTCTGGACCACTGTGTGAGCTGAGTGCGCTAGAAATCGAGATAGGGATGTAAACGGTACATCACTTGTAAACACTCTGGTACTCCTTCTGGAGCCACTACCGGGTAAGACAAGATAAGATTTTGTTCGGATTTTTAATCCCGGAGAGTTAGCCATCGAGGATAATCCAAGAAACTCAGTGCGTCGGCTATTTTATTTAATTCATAGTTTTTTTAGGTTCTTTCATTATACACAATATTAAAAAAATGGCTAAAAGTTTTCTGAAGCATCGCCTCCATTAATTTTAGCTACGAGCCGTCACTGGTAGGACCCATCTTGTTTAAGTAGATGCCCAATACTGGATGTTGTTCTCGACTTTGATTTGGCACATGAAAAGAAATATTTTTGAGTTTCTTTCAATTTCATTTATGGCTTTTAGTTCTTCCCACGTTTCTTGACTCCTGTAAGATTCCTTTAGCTTTAGTTTGATGTTTGCTATTTCTCTGACCAGTGTCTCCTTACATATTACAGATATATTGGCCTCTTTTAGCCGCTCTGTTATTCTTTGCCTTTGCCTGTATAGGAAGTGTCTTCTCTTTCTAGTTTACATCTTCTCCTTTTCCTTAAAGGAATATGCCTTGAGCATACCTCGAGTGCCACAGTTTATTTGTTCTTGACATGTGTTTGGATCCAGTTTATATCATTAAGAACCTAGTTTACTTGGTCCCACCTTATGTTTTTGTTATTGAAGTTGAATTTGGTGAAGGCTAGTTAGTTAGTTTAATATGTTTATTATGCACCCCATACCCATCCTGTGGGCGGTAGTCAAAAGATTACAGAGGTACATAATTGGTCCAGGGACTGGACTCCAAAGTTTTGATAGCTGAGCAAGTTACAGAGGTAATGAACTCACAATTTACAAAGGTAATGAACTCACAATTTACAAAGGTAATGAACTCACAATTTACAAAGGTAATGAACTCCAGGTAAGTCTGGTCACAATCATGACAAGTTACAAAGGTATTTACAGATTACAGAGGTACGTAATGGGTCCAGGGACTGGGCCCCCAAAGTTTTGATAGCTGAACTAGGTACAAAGGTAATGAGCTCACAAGTTACAAAGGTAATGAATTCTGTAGAATGGTTACTTACGTTTATACTTTGGCTACAATCATGAACAAATTATAGAGTAATGAGCAATTCACACTTCCACACCCGGTCACAACTGTAATGAAGGCTCCCTCGTGACTGGTCACATTTTGTTGGTCTGGGGCCCCGTGCATACTTGTCTGAACCTCCATTATGTTGTGATCTGAGTATATTGTTTTTGATATGGTAATATTTCGCATCAGATCATCACTGTTAGTGAAATTGAGGTCCAGTGTATTCTCTAATCTTGTAGGCTCTATTGTTTGCTGGTTTAAGGTAAGTTTGATGCAGAGATTTAAAAGCTTGGGTGTGTGTGCGTGTGCGAGTTTTCATCTGAGCTGCTTCCTGAGACTGGTGCTATTTTTAATTTGTATTTTTATATTATTAGATTAAATATAGTTGTACTATAGTTCATTCTAGCTCAAAACATAGACTCCACAAAAGTCATTATATTAGACCTTAGTGCAATTACAAGTGAGAGTCTTGTTCTATTTTAAATTTGTATTTTTATATTACTAGTTTATACCTAGTTGTACTTTGGTTCATTCCAGCACAACATATAGACAACATCAACTTCATTATATGTAGTAGTGACTATACTCTATATGACCAAAATACTCTAGCTATATACTTATCCAAACTTCCCACCACTACAGATATCAGTACTAGAACTCAACACACAACTCAGGATATAAATAACCATAATTTAAACCTAGAAGATGATTGATCACGTTGACCCTGATCTAAACCTCCATAATCTGACACCCAATCAAAACCTATTGGAAAGTAACTGCCTTTATTACACAGCAACAAAAGCCAGCACTATCCTAAACAATGCTAAAAGTCTATCAGTATTTAACTACAACATCAGGTCCTTAAGCAAACACAATGATGACCTCCTGGCACTCCTTGAATCACTAAAGACACCCTTCTCCTGCATTATTCTTACTGAGACCTGGCTTAAGCAGGACACAATAGATATCTACCCTCTACCAGGATACACAGCAATTCACAACTGCAGACCAAACCAAGTTGGGGGTGGTATTGCAATCTATTACTCTAACCAATTATCTTGTATTAGTACCACTTGCTTTAGTGATGAATATGGGGAATACATTTTTGCTAATTTTACTGTAAAAAACAATCGGTGCCATTTACCGGATACCTCATACAAACATCCCAAATTTCAGTGAGAAATTAAAGTCACTAATAACAAACAGACAAATGAATAAGCACCACCTTCTCTTAGCTGGAGACTTCAACATCAACCTTGGCTTACTAGATGATCAGCCTGTAACTGATTTCATCAACAATATGAACAACACACTTCTCTTACCAACAATAACTAAACCAACCAGGCTCACTGAGACAAGTGCAACCATAATAGACCACATATGGACCAATATACTAGCCCCCCTTAAATCAGGGATAATCACAGATAGCACTACAGACCACTACCCTACCTTCCTCCTGACAAACATTAGTAAACCACCACTTGAATACAACAAAGTCTCATTTAGACTCCATGACGAGGCCTCAAAAAGGAAGTTCACAGCTGACCTAGAGATTGTTGACTGGCCTACAGAATTCTCCAAGGCCAATGGTATTGATGACTGGACAGACATTTTTCTTAACAAATTACTTAGACTATACAACAAACATTGTCCTATAAAAACGAAACAGATCACAAACAAACGGCTTGGTTGCCTATGGCTAACCAGTACCAATCTGAAATCCATTGACAAGAAACACCAATATGAAAAGCAATATAGACAGGCCTTAATACACAAAGATATTCTTAAACACTATTCATCAGTTCTCACCAAAGTAATAAAGAAAGCCAAACAACTATACTACTCCAGTAGATTCACAGACACTAGAGGAGATATAAAAAAGACCTGGAAAACACTCTCTCAGATTCTAGGGGCCCACAAACTGAAAAAAAACAAGAATATTGTCCTAACTAAACCTAATGAAACACCACTACATCCCACTGACACAGCTAACAAGATAAACGACTTCTTCTCAACCATAGGATCTAATCTCGCCAATAAAATCCCACATACCAATGCCCATGCTGGGGACTACCTAGATGGGAATTTCCCAAATTCCTTCTATCTTGCACCAACTGAGCCCTCGGAAGTCACCGAGATTATAAAGTCACTTAAAAACAACTCAGGGAATCTGTCTAATGTCCCACCATTACTGTACAAGCGAGCGGCCCATATCCTTTCGCATGCCATTTCATTACTTTTTAACAAGTCACTAGAAACTAGCACCTTCCCGAAACTACTCAAGATGGCAAGGGTTACACCAATACAAAAAGGTGGTGACCCTACAGACTTAAACAACTATAGGCCAATATCAAACTTACCATTGCTATCCAAAATCTTTGAGAAACTCGTGCACAGGAGACTATATTCATTTATAACAACACAAAACATACTCAACCCCTGCCAATTTGGATTCAGGAAAAATAAAAGCACTAATGATGCAATCATAAAAATGCTAGATCTGCTTTACACAGCATTGGAAAATAAGGAATATCCACTAGGAATTTTTATTGACCTAAGAAAAGCTTTTGACACAGTAGACCACGACATCCTACTCCACAAACTTGACCATTATGGTATAAGAGGCCATGCGCTTGCTTATTTCAAATCTTACCTTACTAATAGGTATCAGTATGTCACCATTAAAGACACAGCATCAACAACACGGCCACTTGATACTGGAGTTCTGCAGGGAAGTGTCCTTGGTCCCCTGCTCTTCCTCATATACATCAATGATCTTCCAAACGTATCCCAACACCTGAAACCCATTCTCTTTGCTGACGACACGACTTATGTCATCTCTCACCCTAATCTTGCCACCCTCAACACCATTGTTAACGAGGAGCTGATCAAAATATCGACTTGGATGACAGCCAATAAACTTACGCTTAACACTGACAAAACCTACTATATTATGTTTGGTAGCAGAGCAGGAGATGCACAAATTAACATTAAGATCGACAACACTCTAATTACCAGACATAATGAGGGCAAATTCCTAGGCCTATACCTTGACAACAACCTGAATTTCAGCACCCATATCCAACACATATCAAAAAAAGTATCCAAAACTGTTGGGATCCTCTCCAAGATACGATACTACGTGCCGCAAAATGCCCTTCTCACACTATACCACTCACTTATTTATCCATACCTCACCTATGCTATTTGTGCTTGGGGATCAACTGCAGCAACACACCTAAAGCCAATAATAGCCCAACAAAAAGCTGCAGTAAGAATAATCACTAAATCCCATCCCTGGCAACACCCCCCCCCCACTCTTCATAGATCTAAACTTACTCCCTGTTCAGTACATCGACACTTACTACTGTGCAATCTACATCTACAGGACCTTAAACTCCAATATCAACCTTGACCCCCCTAGGGAAATCCCGGGAAATGCAGACCCCCTTCATCCCCAAAAAAACTACCATTAGAAACATCTTATTCCTTTTAAAACCCCCCTCCCAAATAACTACACGGGAAAACCCCCTGGTGGGTTCACACTTCCCCACTCACCCATTTTTACCATAAACAGAAATATTAATCTCCCAAACTTAAAATAATGGAAACCCCTTTATACTCCCAAAACTGGAAAAAATATTCTGTGCCAAAAAAAAGCATTCACATTTTCTAAACTCACAAAAGTATTTATCACTTAGCCCATAAAACCAACTTACCTCATAATTTGTTATTTTAAAATAAAAGGGAAATTTAAAATTTAAATCTGCCCCAAATGCCTAGCCATGCTAACGTTCCCAAAAAGTTTCACTCTGTAATCATTATTTAACTTTTCATTAAACCACACAACAACCCCAAAATTTAAAAATTCAACATTGTAATCTTTATAGAAAAATAAACTTTGAATAATTACAGGGGGGTTATAGAACCCCCTTTGCTGGGGCCTTTGGAAAAAATTAGATTAATTTTTTGAAAACCAAAAATTTACAAATTGTGGAAATAATTGATAAATCTGGTTGTGGTTTTAATGTGAGTTTTTGGAAAATTTTTATAGTTTTTATATTAGTATCACCAGCTTTTTGACTGGGTTTGGAATTTAAATTTTAAAATTAAAAAATACATATTTCTGTTGCCTTTTCCCAAAAGGGTGAATGGTGTTTTAAAAAAAGAACCACCAGTAATTTTTATGTAGTTGGTTGGGGGGTTTTCCCAGAAGATGTTTTTCTAACGGGTGGAAAGAAAGGGGATGTGTGTCTCTTCAAATTTTGAGTTAAAGGGGGTTTCCAAAACCCCAAAAAGGGACGAAAACATTGAAATTTAGTTCCCGGGCGAGGAAAAGAATGTTTGTGTCTGGGGTTTGCCCTTTTTCTGTCAACTATCAAAACTTTTGGTCAGGGGGTTTTGTAATTTTAAAGGGCTGTAACATTATGGGGGAGTAAAATTTTGGAAAGTTCTGAACGAAATTTGGGTTAGTCAGAAAATAAAATTCCGGGGATTTGTGTTTTCTTCGCGGCTTTTTTTGAAATTTTTGGCTTTGGAAAAATTTACTGGTTGGGTCCCCAACACAAATCATAAATAACATGGGCAAATGAGTGAAAAGGGAAATTGGCTTTTGCGGCCCTAAAATTTATTCTTGGAAAAGGGGTCCCCCCTGTTTTTAAAACTTTGATATGTAAAAATTTAACAACAAACCAATTTCGGAAAGTATGAACCAGGGAAACCCTTTATTCTGGCAATTTGAAGTGCTGTCGTCTTTGTTTGGTGTCCCCACCCGCTCTGCTGCCAAACATTATGGGGGGTCGGTGTTAAGTGGAAAATTTTGGCTGTCTCAAAATTAATTTTTGACAGCTCCTCGTTCTTTAATTTTGAAATAACCGGGGGAAGTGGAAGTTGATTGTCAACAAATAGTTTCAGGTGAGGAAAAATTGGGAAAATCTTTATTAAATGAAAAAGGAGTCAACAAAACTTTCCGCGGAACTCCCGTATCAAGGGTTATATTTATGGTTTTACATACTGATTTTTTTATTTATTTATTTATTTAAAAATTTGAGCCCCACATACAGAGGGGACAACAAAAGCAGGTAAAACGGTATCCCGGGCCCCTTATACCTAACTTTAAATTCGGCTGGCTTAAAAATTTAATTTAAAATTAACTAAGCAATGATGAAATCAATTTATATTATTAATTTTTTAATCAAAAAAGCGCCTTAAAACCCAAAGGGGTATACAAAAAATCAGTGATAAAACATTAATGTAAACAGGTTTTCTATAAAAACACAAATGAGTATTACAAAGACAGGTCAAAGGTTGTATGTTGTTGGGCCCTTCAGTAGAATGGGGTATTCTGTTAGGTAGTGTATTTAAAAAAAAATAAAGTTAGATTGGGTTTTTGGGTTTTAAAATTTTGTGATATTTGTCTAAAACGCTTTCTTGATAGTTGTGACAGAACCCACAGGCATAACACCAGACACAAACATCTCTATGACATTCCCCGTGTCTGACTAAACCTTTACAAAAATTCAATGTATGTCAAAGGCCCTAAAATCTGGAACACCCTACCTGAGAACTCTAGAACTGCAGACACATTCATCAACTTCAAAACTACCATTAGAAAACATCTTATCTCCCTGATACACCCCATCAACTAACTACACGAATACCACCTGGTGGTTCACACTTACACTCACTCACCCATTTGACCATAAACAGAAATATTAATCTCAATCTTAAAATAATGAATCCTATGATACTCCAATACTGAAACTATGTACTGTGCCAAAACAAAAGCATTCACATTGCTAAACTCACAAACTAGTATTTAGTCACTTAGCCATAATACCAACTTACCTCATAATTTGTAATATTTTAAAATAAAGAATTAAACTAAGTCTGCCCGAAATGCCTAGCCATGCTAGGCGTTCTAGTGGTACACTCTGTAATCATTATTTAACTACATGTAAACCACACAACAACCAAATTCTGTAAATTCAACATTGTAATCTTTATAGAGAATAAACTTTGAATAATTACAGAGGGGGTCACTAGAACACCTAGCATGGCTAGGCCTTTAGGGCAAACTTAGATTAATTCTTAACCCTAAATTATTACAAATTGTGGAGTAAGTTGACTAAATACTAGTTTGTGAGTTTAGCAATGTGAATGCTTTTGTTTTGGCACAATACATAGTTTCTATATTGGAGTATCACAGGCAAACTTGTGACTAGTTAGGAATCATAATTTTAAGATTAAGATACATATTTCTGTGCTTATAGTCAAATGGGTAAGTGAGTGAGTGTAAGTGTGAACCACCAGGTGGTTTGTATGTAGTTGGTTGACGGGGTGTATCAGGGAGATAAGATGTTTTCTAACGGTAGTTTTGAAGGTGATGAATGTGTCTGCAGTTCTAGAGTTTTCAGGTAGGGTGTTCCAGATTTTAGGGCCTTTGACATACATTGAATTTTTGTAAAGGTTTAGTCGGACACGGGGAATGTCGTAGAGATGTTTGTGTCTGGTGTTATGCTTGTGGGTCCTGTCACAACTATCAAGAAAACATTGTAGGTCAAGGTTAATATTGGATTTTAAGGTCCTGTATATGTAGATTGCACAGTAGTAAGTGTGGATGTTCTGAACAGGGAGTAAGTTTAGATCATTGAAGAGTGGGGGGGTGTGTTGCCAGGGATGGGATTTAGTGATTATTCTTACTGCGGCTTTTTGTTGAGTTATTATTGGCTTTAGGTGTATTGCTGCAGTTGATCCCCAAGCACAAATAGCATAGGTGAGGCATGGATAAATGAGTGAATGGTATAGTGTGAGAAAAGCATTTTGCGGCACATAGTATCATATCTTGGAGAGGATCCCAACTGTTTTGGATACTTTTTTTGATATGTGTTGGATATGGGTGCTGAAATTCAGGTTGTTGTCAAGGTATAGGCCTAGGAATTTGCCCTCATTATGTCTGGCAATTAGAGTGCTGTCGATCTTAATGTTTAGTTGTGCACCACCTGCTCTGCTACCAAACATAATATAGTAGGTTTTGTCAGTGTTAAGTGTAAGTTTATTGGCTGTCATCCAAGTTGATATTTTGAGCAGCTCCTCGTTAACAATGGTGTTGAGGGTGGCAAGATTAGGGTGAGAGATGACGTAAGTCGTGTCGTCAGCAAAGAGAATGGGTTTCAGGTGTTGGGATACGTTTGGGAGATCATTGATGTAAATGAGGAAGAGCAGGGGTCCAACGACACTTTCCTGCGGAACTCCAGTATCAAGTGGCCGTGTTGATGATGGTGACATACTGATTTATTTATTTATTTATTTATTTAAAAATTTGAGCACACATACAGAGGTACAACAAATACAGGTAAGAGCAGTATGCCAAAGCCACTTATACTATGCATAGCATTACGGGCTGGCTTAAAATTAACTTAAGATTAACTAAGCAATGATGAAATCAGTGATATTATTATTATTATTATAATCAAAAAGAAGCGCTAAGCCACAAGGGGTATACAGGAAATCAGTGATAAAACATTAATGTAAACAGGTTACTATAAAGCACAAGTGAGTATTACAAAGACAGGTCATATGGTTGTATGCATTGTTGTACATTCAGTAGAATGGAGTATTCTGTTAGGTAGTGTATTTAAAAAATAATAAAGTTAGATTGGGTTTTAGGTTTAACATTTATGTGATATAATTGTGAGAAACATTTAAGATATACAATTTATAAGGTTCAGTTATTCAGTATTTATTTGGTTTTGGGTGAGTAAGTGATCTTTGAGAAGAGACTTGAATTTATAAACAGGTAGTGTTTCTTTTATATTTACAGGTAATGAATTCCAGATTTTAGGGCCTTTTATGTGCATTGAGTTTTTACATAGTGTGAGATGGACACGAGGAACATCAAAGAGTGATCTGTGCCTTGTGTTATGGTCATGTGTTCTGTTGAGGTTGGCAAGGAGATGTTTGAGGGGAGGGTTAATATCAGAGTTAAGTGTTCTATGTATGTAATAGGTGCAGTAGTAAGTATGGATGTTTTGTATGGTGAGGAGGTTCAGTGTATTGACTATTGGTGGAGTGTGCTGCCTATAGTGAGAATTTGTTATCATTCTAACTGCAGCCTTTTGTTGGGTAATTAGTGGTCTGAGATGGTTACTTGTTGTTGAGCCCCATGCACAAATTCCATAGGTGAGATAGGGGTAAATAAGAGAGTGATATAGGGCCAGGAGGGCTGACTGTGGAGCATAGTACCGTATCTTCGATAGTATGCCTACAGTCTTGGAAATTTTCTTAGAAATTTGTTGTATATGTGTATGAAATTTGAGTCTATTATCAAGGTGGATTCCTAAGAATTTTCCCTCTGTTAGCTTTGTGATAGGTGATCCGTTTATCATTATGTTAAGAGGGACATCTGTAGCTCTGTTACCAAACTGAATGAAGTAGGTTTTGTCAATGTTTAGTGTAAGTTTGTTAGTTCTCATCCAGGTAGATATTTTCTGTAATTCGGTATTTACAGTATTGGCTAGCGTGACTGGGCTCGGGTGGGAGAAGACGTATGTAGTGTCATCTGCAAATAGTGTGGGTTTGAGTAATTGCGAAGCATTTGGTAGGTCATTTATGTATAGGAGAAAGAGAAGAGGGCCAAGGACACTTCCCTGTGGGACACCAACTGTAATTGGTTGTGCAGAGGAGTTTGCCCCATTTGCATACACATATTGGCTTCTGTTGCTGAGGCATGACTTGAGGTAGTTGAGGGAGTGCCCTCTTATACCATAATGTGACAATTTTACGTGGAGCAAGTCATGGTCAACTGTATCAAAAGCTTTACGTAAGTCAATGAAGATCCCCAGTGGGACTTCTTTTTTCTCTATTGCAGTGTATATATGTTCTAGCATGTGTATAATAGCATCATTAGTATTTTTATTAGGCCTGAATCCAAATTGGCAGGGGTTGAGTATGTTTTGGGAGATAAGGTAGGAGTAGATTCGTTTATGAATTAATTTTTCGAAGATTTTTGAGAGAGGGTGTAAGTTGGATATTGGCCTATAGTTATTCAACTCTGTTTGGTCTCCTCCTTTGTGGATCGGGGTGACCCTTGCTATTTTGAGTACTGTAGGGAAGGTGGAGGATTCAATGGATTTGTTAAAGAGTGTTGCAATGATTGGTGATAGCACTTGTGACACTTTTTTGTATATAAAGGGTGGTAAGGTATTTAAATCTCCTGCCTTGTTTTTTAGTGTGTTGATAATAAGGGAGACTTCGTATGGGTTAGTCGGAGCTAGGAACAGTGTGTTCGGGTAGTTGCCGGTGAGGTAGTCATTTGGTGGGGTATCTGAGCTTGGGATTTTATTGGCAAGGTTTTGTCCTATAGTGGAGAAGAAATCATTAAGTCTGTTTGCTGTTTCTGTTGGTGGGAGTTGGGGTTCATCTGATTTTGCTAATTTTATTTCGCTATTTCGTGATATCTTTTTTGTTCCTAGAATTTCTGATAGGGTTTTCCAGGTCTTTTTTATATCACCTCGTAAGTTGGATAATCTGTTCTCATAATACAATTTTTTTGCCCTTCTTATCAGGCTGGTTAGGATTGACGAGTAACGTTTTGTTTGGTCTCTGGTTATGTGACCCATTCTGTACTGTTTTTCATATTGGTGTTTTGTATTTATGGATTTGAGAATGCTGGGTGTTAGCCAGGGACTGTTCAGTCTCTTAGCTGTCATCTGTTTAGTTTTTTTTAGGGCAGTGCTTGTTATAGAGGTATTGGGTCTTTTTTAGAAAATTATTAATACATTCGTCAATATCTGTATAGATTTCTAGCTCAGTGTGCCAGTCAATGTTTGCTACTGCTGTTGTGAAGTTATTAATGGCTGCCTCATTGTGAAGTCTGAAGGTGACTTTAGTAGTGTCTTGGGGTAATTTACCAAGAGTTGTTATGAGGAAAGTCGGGTAGTGGTCTGTGGTATTATCTGTAATTATGCCTGATTTTAAAGGGGATATGGTGTTGGTCCAGATGTGGTCAAGTAGGGAAACACTAGTCTCTGTAACTCTTGTAGGTTTTGTTACTGTTGGTAGCAACATACAGTTACTCATTGTGTTTGTGAATTCAGTAACGTGTGGGTCCTGGTCTTGCAGGAGATTTATATTGAAGTCACCTGAGAGTAGTAAGTGATCTTTGTTCATGCGTGCATCAGTTATCATACTTCCTAGGTTTTGACTAAATTGGCTAATGTTTGACTGTGGAACTCTGTAGATGTTTATCAATGTGAGAGGTTTTTGTAGGTATTTGGATTTGAATTTGGCTATTATATATTCCCCATGTTCATCCCTTGTGCAAGTATTAGTGATACATTCTAGTTGGTCTGAGTAGTATATGGCTGTGCCACCCCCTTGTTGGTCTGGCCTACAGTTGTGTATGGCTGTGTAACCAGGAATGGCATAGACATCTGTACTATCAGGCTTTAGCCAGGTTTCAGTTAGTGTAATGATGGACATATTGGCATGTAAGGAATTTAGTAATGCTATGAGGTCATCGTAATGCTTGCTTAAAGATCTGATATTGTAGTTAAAGATAGTTATGTTGTTGTTGGCACTGAGAAGTGCCTTTGATTGTTCTGCAGTGTAGTAATTACAGTAACTGTTTGATTCATTTAAGTCATTAAATAAGAGATTGGTATCAGGATCAATGCTTGTAATCATAAGATTTGTAGTGAATCTATAGTTAGAATTAAGTATAAAACAAAGTAAATAGTCTTAAGCTAAAAAATAGCACCTGAATTATTTAACAAATGTAAAATAATGAGCTAAGGTAGTAAGGTAGGATTTGAAATATGCAAGTGCATGGCCTCTTATACCATAATGGTTAAGTTTGTGGAGTAGGATGCTGTGGTTTACTGTGTCAAAAGCTTTTCTTAGGTCAGGAGACACCTTATTTTTCAAGGAATCCGGTTGGGTGTTAAGAGCACCTAGAAACTTTTTCAGCTTTTGAATCCGGTCATTGGTTCTTATTTCTTGGACGAATCCGGTCAGTGGATCACGTATTTGAATGAAACCGGTCGGTGATTTTGAACTAGCTCGTGTAAGGACTTCTGGAATATTATTTAACAGAAAAATATGCATTCAGTTTGATACAAAAAGTACAACTTGCGTATTGGAGAAACCGATGACTTCCGCCAGCTTCTACTATGACGAACAGCCGGTGACCTCTAGCACCCTTTTTTTTACAGCCTGAGGTTTTGGGCACTTATACATCACTGTATTTAGCTTTTCTAGAGTTTTTTTTCACCTCCACCACTTCAAGTACTATTTTATCACTATTGTTGGCTATGGTAGGGCGACGTTCAAAAAAGAAGAATTTTCTAATGTTCGGCACTCCACTACACTAAGTCAGTGACATCAGTGACATACTACTATATAGAAAGCGCCTTGTTATGCAGAGCATTTCGGGCAAATTAGGTCAGTTTTGTCCCAGGATGAGACCCACACCAGTCGACTAACTCCCAGGTTCCCATTTTACTGATGGGGAACATAGACAACCGGTGTAAAGAAACACGCCCAATGTTTCTACCCTCGCTGGGAATCGAACCCAGCAAGCGGCACAGAGTGGTGCCCCGTTACAATTATTCAGGTATACACAAATACAATTACATAGATTATCATACATAGCAGCATATATCTAGAAAACCTAGGATAACCCAAAAAAGTTAGAGTGCTTTATTTCCATTGGGGTAGAGGCCCAGTTATTGATGCGTGCCCCAATTTCTTTATGAGAGCCATCACAAAGGAACCAAGTGGAAATAAGTCACTGACTTTTTTGGGTTATCCTAGGTTCTCTACACATATGCTGTTATATATAAATTATGTAACTGCTCGAAATGCCTCGGAATGACAGCGGCTTTCTTTGCTCCAATCATATTATGATATGTAAACACACATTGTAACCTTAGCAAATAAATAAATATTTTATTTTATTTTTATTTATTTTAACTGTATTTAAGTATACCTGAATAAACTTACTCTATATGGCAACAGCAGCACTATCAGCCCCACCCGTGGATTACTGAACAGAACCATCAACATAAAATAATTCGTGAGTGTGCTGTGTGACTAAGTTGTCAGTACAGATTAAGGCATCCTTCTTGGTTTTAAGGACAAGATTTTTTTTTAGATTTTGCCACCGAAGTGGCTAGTTTATTGTGCACCCCATATCCATCCTGTGGTCGGTAGCGCAGGAACATATGGATACACAAAAGGCCTAGGAACTAGACCCCAAAGGGTTAACATGAGTACATATGGGTTTATATCTACATATCTACAGTTCACTTATCTGTTAAAAGCAAATTTAGGAAATTTGCTTAGTATATCTGGTATCTTATTTTCATTAATAAGATATCTTGACATGTCACATAGGTTATTATACTGTCTATCTGCAAGGAAAAGCTTTGGTTGTGATTTAAGAAGTTTTTGGAAGGGAAATGGAGGGATGGTAGTTTGAAATGAGTAATATCCCATGGAGCGGGGAAATGCCGCTGTTGCCTTACTTGGTCCAAGTTGGACCGAAACTTCGTCCTAAGTTTCGTTCTCAAATGTGCGGGTTATTCATGCTTTGTTGGAATCATGTTAGTTTAATATCTTTATTATGCACCCCACACCCATCCTGTGGGCGGTAGTCAAAAGATTACAAAGGTACATAATGGGTCCAGGGACTGGACCCCAAAGTTATGATAGCTGAACTAGTTACAAAGTTAATGAACTCCTGGTAGATCTGGTCACAATTTATTTATTTATTTATTTAATAATTTGAACATGCATACATAGGTACAAAAAAATACAGGTAAGAGCAGCATGCCAAAGCCATTTGTATGCATAGCATTACGGGCAGGCTTAAAATTAACTTAAGATTAACTAAGCAATGATATAATCAGTGATAAAACATTATTGTAAACAGATAACAATAAAGCACAAATGAGTATTACAAAGACAGGTCATATGGTTGCATGCATTGCTGTACATTCAGTAGAATGGAGTATTCTGTTAGGTAGTGTATTTAAGATAAGATAAGATAAGATTTCGTTCGGATTTTTAACCCCGGAGGGTTAGCCACCCAGGATAACCCAAGAAAGTCAGTGCGTCATCGAGGACTGTCTAACTTATTTCCATTGGGGTCCTTAATCTTGTCCCCCAGGATGCGACCCACACCAGTCGACTAACACCCAGGTACCTATTTGCTGCTAGGTGAACAGGACAGCAGGTGTAAGGAAACGTGTCGGAATGTTTCCACCCGCCGGGAATCGAACCCGGGCCCTCCGTGTGTGAAGCGGGAGCTTTAGCCACCAGGCCACCGGGCCACCAATAACAAAGTTAGATCGGGTCTTAGGTTTAACATTTATGTGATATAATTGTGAGAAACATTTAAAATATACAATTTATAAGGTTCAGTTATTCAGTATTTATTTGGTTTTGGGTGAGTAAGTGATCTTTGAGAAGAGATTCGAATTTATAAGCAGGTAGTGTTTCTTTTATATTTACAGGTAATGAATTCCAGATTTTAGGGCCTTTTATGTGCATTGAGTTTTTGCATAGCGTGAGATGGACACAAGGAACATCAAAGAGTGATCTGTGCCTTGTGTTATGGTCATATGTTCTGTTGAGGTTGGCAAGGAGATGTTTGAGGGGAGGGTTAATATCAGAGTTAAGTGTTCTATGTATGTAATAGGTGCAGTAATAAGTATGGATGTTTTGTATGGTGAGTAGGTTTAGTGTTTTGAATATTGGTGGAGTGTGCTGCCTGTAGTGTGAATTTGTTATCATTCTGATTGCAGCCTTTTGTTGGGTAATTAGTGGTCTGAGATGGTTAATTGTTGTTGAGCCCCATGCACAAATTCCATAGGTGAGATAGGGGTAAATAAGAGAGTGATATAGGGCCAGGAGAGCTGACTGTGGAACATAGTACCGTATCTTCGATAGTATGCCTACGGTCTTGGAAATTTTCTTAGAAATTTGTTGTATATGTGTATGAAATTTGAGTCTATTATCAAGGTGGATTCCTAAGAATTTTCCCTCTGTTAGCTTTGTGATAGGTGATCCGTTTATCATTATGTTAAGAGGGACATCTGTAGCTCTGTTACTAAACTGAATGTGAGTACAAGGCCTCTCTGCCTTGTACTCACCTCTGTCGCCTCTCTTCACAGATGTGGGAGACAGCCTCTGTCCCCCCACGTTTGGTTCAGCCTTCCTTTGTAGCCAGGGCCCAGCGTTCCCTGACCTGCCTTACTCTTCCTGCACTTGTGGTGACTCCCTCCCCTCTCCACTCTCCGGCACTCCCCTGGCTGGACCTGACACGATACATCCACCTGGATTGGCACTACAGGAACAGGGAACCCCCTCAGTTAGTTGCATTTCTGTCTGAAGAGTTTCGCTCTGTTACATATGGCTCTTCATTCTCCGTCTACACGGATGGCTCGGCACGGTCCTCCCCCCTTCTACATCATCTGCGGCCTTCTTCGCTAACCTCTCCCTGTGTCAAACGTGGCGGTTGGACCCTGCTCATTTTGTTCTGGCAGGGGAGCTCTTCGCCATTCACCAGGCTCTGGCTTTTGTCATAGATCACATTCCCCCACAACCACTGGTCCTCTTCTCTGATTCCCAATCTTCCCTGGCACTTTTGTGCTCTGCCCGTCCACGATCACTGTGCGTCCTCGTTCGTCAGACACAATCTCTCCTCATGCGCATCTTGCGGAGCCCAGGTTGGAGCATCTCCCTTCAGTGGGTTCCCGCCCAAGTTGGAATCTGGGGCAATGAAGTGGCAGATCGGGCGGCCTCCCTCGCGCACACACTTCCTACTGTTACCCCTCTTTCCCTGGGCCACAGTGATTTCACAAGGGCTGTCTGGAAGGGAATCCGTCATCAGTGACAAGAGGGCCTTGCACACTCCCTCTCTTCTTCGGCGTTGGGCTCTGTCCGAACTTTTAATGGCCCCTGCCCTTGGGCTCGCCATCCCAACCGCTCGGTGGACGTTGTACTGACTCGCCTTCGATTCGGGCACTCGCGACTGGTGGCTCATCTATATCGCCTTCGGATGACGGACTCTCCGTACTGCCAGTGGTGTCCCTCACAGCCTGAGACGGCGGAACACTTCCTGCTGTGGTGCCCACGTTATCACTCTGCACGGACTACTCTCTGTGCGGCCTTGCTCACACTTGGGGTGCATACTTTCACTCTATCTGTCCTCCTCAACGGGGAGGGGTTTCGCCCTCTGGACCGTCAGGAGATATTGGCTTGTACCTGCTGGCTTCAGGACGTATCAGAGACATATGATATTAGTCAAGACATTCTTCCACTTTGGTCGATATTCCCTCCTAGCACTGGACGGCCTGGCTCAATACGGCGTATGCTGTCAGTGGCCCTGAAACCCCAACAGAAGAAGAAGTATGCTGTAGGTAATAACATCCTCACCAGGCGACGTGGAGTTGCCCTTAGTTGGTGCTGCATCAAGTTCATAATTAGTGAAAGGAATGTTGCAGTCATAGTTATAGTTATCTGTTTACAATAATGTATTATCACTGATTTCATCATTGCTTAGTTAATTTTAAGCCAGCCCGTAATGCTATGCATAGTATAAGTGGCTTTGGCATGCTGCTCTTATCTGTATTTTTTTTGTACCTCTGTATGTATGCTCAAATTGTTAATTAAATAAATAAATAAATCTGCCTTGCTGACTTTACTCTTTATAAAGCGTCAGCTCTGGTGGCCCTAAATAACCCCAACGACGACGCCCTAACCAATGAAAGAAAAGGAAGTTAATGATTCATGGGGTAAACGCAATAAGTGGTGAATGAGGCTGTTGTCAAAATCAAATATCAGTACAGTTAGTGTTTTTTTTATTTAATCTTCCCCTTTGAATTGAACCTGAATTGCTTCCCATCTTCCAGGTGTTGTATGTTCCCTACGGGTTAGTAAGTTTATTATTAATAATAATTTCTTTATTTTCTACAAGTACATGTACAAGGTATACAGGCCTAACTGACATCAATTACATACTACTATATAGAAAGCCGCTTGTTATGCTGAGTATTTCAGGCAGAACTACTATATAGAAAGCCGCTTGTTATGCAGATTAGATCAGTTGTCCCAGGATGCGACCCACACCAGTCAGCTACCATCCAGGTACCCATTTTACTGGGAGTGATCATGTCGGAGGATCTCACCTTCAAGGACCATAACATTGTATCAATCGCATCTGCTAGAAAAATGACAGGATGGATAATGAGAACCTTCAAAACTAGGGAGGCCAAGCCCATGATGACACACTTCAGGTCACTTGTTCTATCTAGGCTGGAATATTGCTGCACACTAACAGCACCTTTCAAGGCAGGTGAAATTGCCGACCTAGAAAATGTACAGAGAACTTTCACGGCGCGCATAACGGAGATAAAACACCTCAATTATTGGGAGCGCTTGAGGTTCCTAAACCTGTATTCCCTGGAACGCAGGAGGGAGAGATACATGATTATATACACCTGGAAAATCCTAGAGGGACTAGTACCGAACTTGCACACGAAAATCACTCACTACGAAAGCAAAAGACTTGGCAGACGATGCACCATCCCCCCAATGAAAAGCAGGGGTGTCACTAGCACGTTAAGAGACCATACAATAAGTGTCAGGGGCCCGAGACTGTTCAACTGCCTCCCAGCACACATAAGGGGGATTACCAACAGACCCCTGGCAGTCTTCAAGCTGGCACTGGACAAGCACCTAAAGTCAGTTCCGGATCAGCCGGGCTGTGGCTCGTACGTTGGTTTGCGTGCAGCCAGCAGCAACAGCCTGGTTGATCAGGCTCTGATCCACCAGGAGGCCTGGTCACAGACCGGGCCGCGGGGGCGTTGACCCCCGGAACTCTCTCCAGGTAAACTCCAGGTGAACATAGACAATCAGTGTAAAGAAGCATGCCCAGTGTTTCTACCCTCGCTGGGAATCGAACCCAGACTTCGCCGTGTGAAGCGAGAGCTTTGGCCTTGTAATATTATTTAAGATTTAAAAGTTAAAACAGCTGAGTAACTCAACTCTGTGCTTCCAGTGGCCTGGTGGCAGAAGCTCTCGCATCACACGGTGAGGATCCAGGGTTGATTCCTGGCGAAGGGCTGGAAACATGAGATGTGTTTCCTTACCCATAACAAACAAAACAAAATTTATTTCTTTGCAAGATTACATTGAAATTATGAAATTACAATAATGAGTTGCAGTGGAAAGAGAGTCACTATAATGCCTAGGAATTATGGGCAGATTTAATTTAATGGCTTACAGACTACTTAATACTAAAGAAATTGATCATAGTTTAAGTTGTACACTTTTTTTTTATTTATAGTTGACAGTAATTTTACTCTAATTACAATAGTTTCAAAAATAAATATTGAAATTATATTATGGGAATATAACATTGTGAGTTGTTGAAAGTAGTTTACAGTCTGAGAATGCTACAATTGGGTGTAAGGCAGTATTGTTTTGGGTAGGTGTTTATACTACAGTGTAGTATTAATAATGTATGAACATGGGCATCTAGATTTGAAGTTTTAAGCTTTAGGTAATTGGGAGATTTTTAATAAAGTTAAATACTGAGTATTGAGTATTTAGTTTAGGGTGAGTAGGTGGCTCTTGAGAAGAGCCTTAAATTGGTGTTCAGACCTGGTTACTTTAGTATTTACTGGTAATGAATTCCAAATTTTGAGGCCTTTTATGTGTATAGAGTTTTTACAGTGAGATATGGACACAGGGTACATCAAAAAGAGATCTGTGTCTTGTGTTGTGGTCGTGTGTCCTGTTAGGGTTGGTGAGAAGTTTGAGTGAAGTGTTCTATGTATGTAGTAGGCACATGAATAAGTATAAATGTTCTTAATGGTGAGCAGTTTTAGACCTTTGAATATTGGTGGAGTATGCTGTTAGGAGTGGGAATTTGTTATCATTCTGACTGCAGCCTTTTGCTGGGTTATTAGTAGTCTTAGGTGATTTAATGTTGTTGATCCCCATGCACAAATTCCATATGTGAAATAAGGGTAGATGAGTGAATGATACAGTGCAAAGAGAGCTGATTGTGGAACATAGTACCTTATCTTTGATAGTATGCCTACTGTCGTAGAGATTTTCTTAGAAATTTGTTGTATGTGTGTCTGGAATTTGAGGCTACTGTCTAGGTGGCTTCCTAGGAATTTTCCCTCTGCGAGTCTTGTGATGGGTGATCCATTTGGCGTTATGTTTAGTGGAACATTTGCAGCTCTGTTTCCAAACTGAATAAAATAAGTTTTGTCAGTATTAAGGGTAAGCTTATTTGTCATCATCCAGGTACTAGTTATTTTCTGCAATTCGGCATTAACAGTGTTAGCCAGTATGACTGGGTTTGGGTGAGAGAAGATGATGTTGTGTCATCTGCAAATAATATGGGTTTGAGTAGCCATGATGCATTTGGTAGGTCATTGATGTAAATGAGAAAGAGGAGTGGGCCAAGGACACTTCCTTGTGGAACACTGACTGTGATTGGTTGCGTGGAAGAATTTGCTCTATTTGTGTACACATATTGGCTTCTGTTACTAAGGTACTTGGGTGTTAGTCGACTGTGTGGGTCGCATCCTGGGACAAAACTGACCTAATTTGCCTGAAATGCACTGCATAACAAGGGGCTTACTATATAGTAGTATGTCATTGATGTCAGCTAGGCCTGTATACCTTGTACATGTACTGGTAGTAAATAAAGATATTATTATTATTATTATTATTATATTGAAGCCTCATGCATAATTTTACAATAGTTTTATAAATTATGTAGAATTCAATCTAGGATAACTCAGTTAAGTTGGTGTTAAACTACTCACATTGGTAGTGCTTGGCTCTCATCCCAGAGGACTCCAGGTGAGGTCAAATCCTGGATGAAACAAGACTGAACGGTAAGTATTAATACCTGTTGTCCCTTTTACTTAGCAGTAAATAGATACCTAGGCAGTAGTCAACTGTTGTAGTCTAATTTATCCTTGATTTTTTTTACTTGGTTATATGGTTCATACGAAGTAGTAAATAGGGAGGCAAGGTCAACATTACAGTAGTTTCAGGTGTTGGCATCTTGAGTCAGCAAATATTCCCCAGCACTAGTAAATCTGCAAGTCTGTGTGGAGTGTTACCTACAGCATACCTGAAGTGATCACTTATAGGAAAGCAGAGTGTTAGTTTTAAGGGTTTTCGGTAACCAATAAGTCTGGCAAGTCTGAGGTTGCAGGACCTCTTAGGGGAGGTTCCCTGATGCTGGTGATGGGTTCTTGATCCAGGGAATTGAACTTATGCTCCAGTTTCTTGAATCGTTTACAGTGCCTTTCATTCTCCCAGGCACTGTACAACTCTTGTGAGTTTAGCATTTCCCCATTGAATGTAATAATTATGAGGTTGCTGGAGAGAATGTACATTAATTTCTTTCCTTCGTAAGTCTTCCAGAGTGCACTGTGGGTTTAACTGAGGAAGTTCTTGGTGTCTACTTGCCACTGCTGGTCTGACATAGTTCAGGTGTTGCAGTCTTCTAGAAGGCTGTGGATCTTGAAATTGTAGTCTCTCATGGTCATTATTAGTACAGTATTACATTCATGGAGGTAGCACTAAACCCATAGGGGTCATACAGCACCTAGGGGAACAGGAGCCACTCATGTTCAAGCCAAGGAGAGGGAGGGTAAGTCCAGTTCATTGTATTAGGAACCCCTTACCAGCATCAAGGAAGTCTGTAATGCTCACAATGACTACACTGCCTCCTTTATCAGTGGTAGTGATGGGTATACTGTCATCCTCAGGTCAAGTATGTGAGTATGTTGAGGTAGCACAGTGGAATGATAGAGTTAGTAAAATTTGTGACAGCTGCCTTGATAATACCCTTTGTAAACCTTGTGTCACCAAACCAATGGTTTTAGATGATGGTGTCTAACTCTTGTAAGTTGAGTTTGTATACTCCAGTAGAGAATTTAAGCCCAGGCCCATAGTGTGTGAGTGTGTAGATGGATAAATTGTTCATGGTGTCTGCCCATCTACCTTCACTTATTGTTAGAACAAAAGTGCTAGAGTTTGCCATTAAGTCAAACCTTCCATTGTAAGCTGGCAATCATAATTCATGAAATATAATAGCTGTAACATGATTGCAGATGGATCACACTGGTCTATGAGTTTTAGGACTTGCCTGCCATGGGTTCAAGCTTCACCTGTTCTGTGACTGGGCAGTCAAAATTTTGCTGAGGATTGTTTCAGAAGTGTTCTGGTCAACACTGGGAACCTGGTCCTCAGTGTGTGTGCTATTCTAGCGAGTAGCAGCAAATGGAGACAAGGTGGAAGCGGAGAAATGTTGAAGAACTGAAGTAAGGTATGAATATATCCCTATTCTGTCTTTCAGGAAAGAAGAGCAGTTGTGGAAGTCCTAAGATATCAAAAGAAGTGAAGGGAACTCTGCAGTAAATATTCATAATGTATATGTTCTTACTGTTGCTTTTGTCTTTATTTCATAGTTATTTGTATTGTCATTCTGTGCTTGTATTATTGGTAGTGTTGTTTCCATACTCTTTCATTTTTACCACTTAAGCAGACAGTTCTGTTTTGTTTTGTGTGGTTTCTGTGTATAATTTTGGCCGTGAAATAGTATTTTCAGTGATGTGCAAATAGTAGACAGTAAATGAATGATCACATAGCCTAACCCATAGTGATGAGGACCAATGGTTGTGTATACATATACAGGCAGGCTCCACTTTACAGCATTTCACCAATACAGCAGTTTTTAATTATACCCATTCTTAATTTGTTCAGACTGCCTGTGATAAATGTATTCACCACTCATTATGAGCTAAGGATGAAAATTTTTGAGGTAAGTAATGTGTATACTATATGCTTTTTTTTTTTTTAGACGTAGCTCTATTGCTTACTTAATACATGATAGTGTAAACATGTTATCTGGCTTTTAAATGCATTTCAGAGTGACAAAAAGACTATGATTCACTCTGTGGCAATTTTCGCTATGCAGCAGTAGCCTAGAACCTAACCTGCTGTATAAGTGGGGACTACCTGTACTGTATTTCAAGACCAAAATGAATAGTTTATGCTGTATCCCAATTTTTACATGATGCTATCTTAAATTACCTCACCATTAATCTAAATTAAGCTGTCTTTCTTCAGTAATGTATTTTTTTCTCAATTCATGCCTTTTTTCGTTTCTTTGAACTTTTATCATTCTATTTTTATTTTAATTATTTGTCTTGGAAATTTATTTAATACTGAGCATTGCATCAGAAGTTGTTTTATATATACCTGGAGTTTACCTGGAGTTTACCTGGAGAGAATTCCGGGGGTCAACGCCCCCGCGGCCCGGTCTGAGACCAGGCCTCCTGGTGGATCAGAGCCTGATCAACCAGGCTGTTGCTGCTGGCTGCACGCAAACCAACATACGAGCCACAGCCCGGCTGATCCGGAACTGACTTTAGGTGCTTGTCCAGTGCCAGCTTGAAGACTGCCAGGGGTCTGTTGGTAATCCCCCTTATGTGTGCTGGGAGGCAGTTGAACAGTCTCGGGCCCCTGACACTTATTGTATGGTCTCTTAACGTGCTAGTGACACCCCTGCTTTTCATTGGGGGGATGGTGCATCGTCTGCCAAGTCTTTTGCTTTCGTAGTGGGTGATTTTCGTGTGCAAGTTCGGTACTAGTCCCTCTAGGATTTTCCAGGTGTATATAATCATGTATCTCTCCCTCCTGCGTTCCAGGGAATACAGGTTTAGGAACCTCAAGCGCTCCCAATAATTGAGGTGTTTTATCTCCGTTATGCGCGCCGTGAAAGTTCTCTGTACATTTTCTAGGTCGGCAATTTCACCTGCCTTGAAAGGTGCTGTTAGTGTGCAGCAATATTCCAGCCTAGATAGAACAACTTTGATTTTTTTTTATTATTATTAACACACTGGCCGATTCCCACCAAGGCAGGGTGGCCGAAAAAAAGAAAAACTTTCACCATCATTCACTCCATCACTGTCTTGCCAGAAGGGTGCTTTACACTACAGTTTTTAAAATGCAACATTAACACCCCTCCTTCAGAGTGCAGGCACTGTACTTCCCATCTCCAGGACTCAAGTCCGGCCTGCCGGTTTCCCTGAATCCCTTCATAAATGTTACTTTGCTCACACTCCAACAGCACGTCAAGTATTAAAAACCATTTGTCTCCATTCACTCCTATCAAACACTCTCATGCATGCCCGCTGGAAGTCCAAACCCCTCGCACACAAAACCTCCTTTACCCCCTCCCTCCAGCCTTTCCTAGGCCGACCCCTACCCTGCCTTCCACTACAGACTAATACACTCTTGTAGTCATTCTGTTTCGCTCCATTCTCTCTACATGTCCGAACCACCTCAACAACCCTTCCTCAGCCTTCTGGACAACAGTTTTGGTAATCCCACACCTCCTCCTAACTTCCAAACTACGAATTCTCTGCATTATATTCACACCACACATTGCCCTCAGACATTACATCTCCACTGCCTCCAGCCTTCTCCTCGCTGCAACATTCATCACCCATGCTTCACACCCATATAAGAGCGTTGGTAAAACTATACTCTCATACATTCCCCTCTTTGCCTCCAAGGACAAAGTTCTTTGTCTCCACAGACTCCTAAGTGCACCGCTCACCCTTTTCCCCTCATCAATTCTATGATTCACCTCATCTTTCATAGACCCATCCGCTGACACGTCCACTCCCAAATATCTGAATACATTCACCTCCTCCATACTCTCTCCCTCCAATCTGATATCTAATCTTTCATCACCCTAATCTTTTTGTTATCCTCATAACCTTACTCTTTCCTGTATTCACTTTTAATTTTCTTCTTTTGCATACCCTACCAAATTCATCCACCAACCTCTGCAACTTCTCTTCAGAATCTCCCAAGAGCACAGTGTCATCAGCAAAGAGCAACTGTGACAACTCCCACTTTGTGTGATTCTTTATCTTTTAACTCCACGCCACTTGCCAAGACCCTCGCATTTGCTTCTCTTACAACCCCATCTATAAATACAGTGGACCCCCGGTATTCGATGGCATCGGTATTTGATAAGTCCGGTATTGATGCATTATATCGCAAAAAATTTTCCTCGGTATTCGATTGAAAACCCAGTATTCGATACGATTTGTACGAGACCTGTCCACGTGTGGCCTGAACTGCACCGTGTGTGCCAGTGTTTACAAGCCAGCCAGTGTGCGCGCATCTAAGGATACATTCGGTACATTCCATATTATCAATATTATCACTGTGTTTGGTGCTTGTTTCTGCAAAATAAGTTACCATGGGCCCCAAGAAAGCTTCTAGTGCCAACCCTGTGGTAAAAAGGGTGAGAATTAGTATGGAAATTAAGAAAGATTTTGAAGGGTTTGGGGCTAACCCTGAGAAGCCTATGCCAGTTGTGGAATCCATTGTGCCTACTTCAAAAATTAAGGAAATGTGTGCACAGTGGGTTGTAGTGCAAACTTTTAGGGATGAAAATCACCCTAACACAGCTATTGCAAGCCGTGCTGGTGACTATTACAATGAAAATGTTGTGGCCCATTTTAGACAAATCGTAAAGAAATGGGAGGTACAGAGCTCTATGGACAGATTTGTTGTGCGACAGAGGTCCAGTGACTCTCAAGCTGGTCCTAGTGGCATTAAAAGAAGAAGGGAAGTAACCCCGGAAAAGGACTTGCTACCTCAAATCCTAAAGGAAGGGGATTCCCCTTCTAAACACTAATACACCTCTCCCCTCCTCCCATCCCATCAATCATCACCAGATCTTCATTAAAGGTAAGTGTCAATTATTTTATTGTTATTGTAATTATTCTATTGCATTAAACTTAATATTTCATGTAGTAAATTTTTTTTTCATACTTTTGGGTGTCTTGCACGGATTAATTTGATTTCCATTATTTCTTATGAGGAAAATTGATTCGGTTTTCGATATTATCGGTATTCGATGAGCTCTCAGGAACGGATTAATATCGAATACCGGGGGTCCACTGTATATTAAACAACCACGGTGACATCACACATCCTTGTCTAAGGCCTACTTTTACTGGGAAATAATCTCCCTCTTTCCTACATACTCTAACTTGAGCCTCACTATCCTCGTAAAAACTCTTCACTGCTTTCAGTAACCTACCTCCTACACCATACACCTGCAACATCTACCACATTCCCCCCCCCTATCCACCCTGTCAGACGCCTTTTCCAAATCCATAAATGCCACAAAAACCTCTTTAGCCTTATCTAAATACTGTTCACTTACATGTTTCACTGTAAACACCTGGTCCACACACCCCCTACTTTTCCTAAAGCCTCCTTGTTCATCTGCTATCCTATTCTCCGTCTTACTCTTAATTCTTTCAATAATAACTCTACCATACACTTTACCAGGTATACTCAACAGACTTATCCCCCTTACTATACACTTTACCAGGTATACTCAACAGACTTATCCCCCTATAATTTTTGCACTCTCTTTTATCCCCTTTGCCTTTATACAAAGGAACTATGCATGCTCTCTGCCAATCCCTAGGTACCTTACCCTCTTCCATACATTTTTATTAAATAATAGCACCAACCACTCCAAAACTATATCCCCACCTGCTTTTAACATTTCTATCTTTATCCCATCAATCCCAGCTGCCTTACCCCCTTTCATTTTACCTACTGCTTCTCGAACTTCCCCCACACTCACAACTGGCTCTTCCTCACTCCTACAAGATGTTATTCCTCCTTGCCCTATACATGAAATCACAGCTTCCCTATCTTCATCAACATTTAACAATTCCTCAAAATATTCCTTCCATCTTTCCAGTACCTCTAACTCTCCATTTAATAACTCTCCTCTCCTATTTTAACTGACAAATCCATTTGTTCTCTAGGCTTCCTTAACTTGTTAATCTCACTCCAAAACTTTTTCTTATTTTCAACAAAATTTGTTGATAACATCTCACCCACTCTCTCATTTGCTCTCTTTTTACATTGCTTCACCACTCTCTTAACCCTTTCAGGGTCCGTCCCGTAGATCTACGGCTTTATGTTCAGGGTCCAAACCGTAGATCTACGCCATGAGCTCAGCTCACTCTGATAAACTGTGAGTGGTACATTTGGGCCTAGATATGAGAGAATACATCTATGTGGTATGTGTGCACCACATAAAACAGATCCTGCAGCACACTGTGCATAATGAGAGAAAAAAAATGAAATCATGATTTTTCGATTAAAACAGCAACTTTGCAGTGTTTTTTCGTATGTTTTTTATAGTTGTATTTGCGATTTCTTGGTCTCATTTGATAGAATGGAAGACATATTACAGAAATAGAGATGATTTTGATTGGTTTTAGCATTGGAAATGGCTTGAAACTGAGCTCAAAGTAGCGGAAATGTTAAATTTTTGCCGATATTCAAGAGTAAAGAAACGACCTCACACGTCTAATACACATCAGCTGGTGGGTCTAATATACATTCACAAATATGGTGATGATATTTATACAATTATTACAGTATTGCATAACAGTAAATCTTCTATTTTTTGGTGTGAATAAAAATTCATTATGTGAATAAAAAATCAAAATGCAATTTATTTGTAAAGCCTCAAAACATAACTAATGAACAGAGGAAATGTTAGTTTAGTGCCAGGAATGCCTACATTGTTCATTCTGGACCCTATTTTGAAATTGGAATATTTTGAACTTTGTGTTAAATTGGCCAAATTAACAATTTCCGATCACTTTATTTTGTAGTTGAAACAGTTGACTTGGCGATTTATTGTGCTCAATCGATAGAATAGAAGTAATACTAGTGAAATAGCTAAGAATTTGGTTGATTGGAATAATGTAATTGGCCTAAAATGGGAGTCAAAGTCGGCAAAATCGCCGATTCGTAAATATCGCTGACACATCAAAATTTGCGAGAGCATAATTTCGTCAATTTTCCACCAATTTTCGTACTTTTTGTTTTATTACCTTCACAAAAAGATTCTCTACGATTTCATAAGAAAAAATAACAAATTTTTTTTTTGAAATATCTTGGACACTGGTGCGTGACTCCAGATTTGGGCCTTGGACCCTGAAAGGGTTAACCTCTCTCTTTTTCTCCATATACTCTTCCCTCCTTGCATCACTTCTACTTTGTAAAAACTTTTCATATGCTAACTTTTTCTCCCTTACTGCTCTCTTTACATCATCATTCCAACAATCGCTCCTCTTCCCTCCTGCACCCACTTTCCTGTAACCACAAACTTCTGCTGAACACTCTAACACTACATTTTTAAACCTACCCCATACCTCTTCGACCCCATTGCCTAAGCTCTCATTAGCCCATCTATCCTCCAATAGCTGTTTATATCTTACTCTAACTGCCTCCTCTTTTAGTTTATAAACCTTCACCTCTCTCTTCCCTGATGCTTCTGTTCTCCTTGTATCCCATCTACCTTTCACTCTCAGTGTAGCTACAACTTAAAAAGTGATCTGATATATCTGTGGCCCCTCTATAAACATATACATCTTGAAGTCTACTCAACAGTCTTATCTACCAATACATAATCCAACAAACTACTGTCATTTTGCCCTACATCATATCTTGTATACTTATTTATCCTCTTTTTCTTAAAATATGTATTACCTATAACTAAACCCCTTTCTATACAACGTTCAGTCAAAGGGCTCCCATTATCATTTACACTTGGCACCCCAAACTTACCTACCACACCCTCTCTAAAAGTTTCTCCTACTTTAGCATTCAGGTCCCCTACCACAATTACTCTCTCCTAATACATGTACTAATAAATATGTATGGCTCACAGATGTGTAGTATTTATAAGGATGAGATAAAGTATGTATGGTATTTTGAGATGAGACTTTGTGGGACATATCCCAGTAGGCAATGATATACGTGGAGATTTCACAAGAAATGTTTTCTGTATAAATTTTTATGTATTTGTTATGAGACTAGGGCTCTTTAAGGGAGGTGCCTTGATGCTGGTGAAGGCACTTCATGCAGTGAATTGGAGCTAACCCCTACCATTTCTTGGATTGCCTCCCATTCCCCCCTTTTTCCCTCTGGGCTCAGTAAAAAAGAACTATAATAATGTGAGCCTAGAAAATCTCACGAGTTTTCATTTTTCAGGCTTAAAACTGCAGTGTATTCTTGTCATCTCTTAACTTCGATGAGTGATATAAAGAGTACACATGTATCACAGTCATAATGGCAACTAGTGTAAGTTTTGGTATGTGTTCTTTGTTTCATTATTGACAATGTAATTTTTTAAATATACATTGTATTTCTTTTGTTTTTAAAACATAGTCATACGATATAGATATACATTTTTTTTTTCAACAAGTTGGCCGTCTCCCACCAAGGGAGGGTGACCCAAAAAAGAAAATCCCCAAAAAGAAAATACTCTCATCATCATTCAACACTTTCACCTCACTCATACATAATCACTGTTTTAGCAGAGGCACCCAGATACAACAGTTTAGAAGCATATATAAAAATATATAATATATCCCTCCAAACTGCCAATATCCCAAACCCCTCCTTTAAAGTGCAGGCATTGTACTTCCCATTTCCAGTACTCAAGTCTGACTATATAAAAATAACCAGTTTCCCTGAATCCCTTCACTAAATATTACCCTTCTCACACTCAACAGCTCATCAGGTCCCAAAAACTATTCATCTCCATTCAGTCCTATCTAACATGCTCACACCTGCTGGCTGGAAGTCCAAGCCCCTTGCCCACACAACCTCCTTTACCCCTTCCCTCCAACCTTTTCGAGGATGACCCCTACCCCGCCTTCCTCTCCCTTCAGATTCATACGTTGTCCATGTCATTCTACTTTGATCCATTCTCTCTAAATGACCAAACCACCTCAACAACCCCTCTTCAGCTCTCTGACAAATACTTTTATTAACTGCACACTTTCTCCTAATTTCCACACACTGAATCTTCTGCATAATATTTACACCACACATTGCCCTTAGACAGGGCATCTCCACTGCCTCCAACTGTCTCCTCGCTGCAGCATTTACAACGCAAGCTTCACATCCATGTAAGAGTGTTGGTACCACTGTTCTTTCATACAATCTCTTCTTTGCCTCCATAGATAACATTTTTAGTCTCCACATATACCTCGATGCACCACTCACCTTTTTTCAAAAAACTTCATCAATTCTATGGTTAACCTCATCCTTCTTAAACCCATCCGCAGACACGTCAACTCCCAGATATGTAAAAACATTCACTTCTTCCATACTCCCTCTCTCCAATGTGATATCCAATTTTTCTTTATCTAAATCATTTGATACCCTCATCACCTTACTCTTATCTATGTTCACTTTTAACTTTCTGCCTTTACATACCCTCCCAAATTCGCCCACTAACCTTTGCAACATTTCTTTAGAATCTCCAGTAAGCACAGTATCATCAGCAAAAAGTAACTGTGTCAGCTCCCATTTTGTATTTGATTCCCCATAATTTAATCCCACCCCACTCCCCAACATCCTGACATTTACTACTTTTACAACCCCATCTCTAAATATGTATATTAAACAACCATGGTGACATTACATATCAATGTCTAAGATCTACTTTTACTGGGAAGTAATCTCCCTCTCTTCTACACACCGTAACCTGAGCCTCACTATCCTCATAAAAACTCTACAGTATTTAGTAACTTATTACCTATTCCATATACGTACTTGCAACATCTGCCACATTGCTCCCCTATCCACTCTATCATATGCCTTTTCTAAATCCATAAATGCAGTGAAAACTTCCCTACCTTAATGTAAACACTTGATCTACACATCCCCTACCCACTCTAAAGCTTCCTTGCTCATCTGCAATCCTACTGTTTTTTAATAAGTCAACCGTCTCCCACCGAGGCAGGGTGACCCAAAAAGAAAGAAAATCCCCAACTCAACACTTTCACCTCACTCACACATAATCACTGTTTTTGCAGAGGTGCTCAGAACACAACAGTTTAGAAGCGTATACGTAAAAAGATACACAACATATCCCTCCAAACTGCTAATATCCCGAACCTCTCCTTTAGAGTGCAGGCATTGTACTTCCCATTTCCAGGATTCAAGTTCGGCTAATAAAAAATAACCGGTTTCCCTGAATCCCTTCACTAAATATTACCCTGCTCACACTCCAACAGATCGTCAGGTCCCAAATACCATTCGTCTCCATTCACTCCTATCGAACACGCCATTGCAGAAGAATTCGATCCACCCAAAGATGATAGCCATTCTGCATATGTAAATCTTACCCTCGCAGAGTTGGGTTTAAATGTACATAGTCTGTATAATTAGATGTTCAAGATGAATGAAGTTGTCCACTGTGTGTTTGTTATTAGCTGATCAGTTTTTTTCAGAATATTTGTTTTTTTTTTGTGTTCACGTTCCCTCTGAATTCTGAGATTAGCAGTAATGATCTGTGTGTGCCAGATCTGCCTTTGCTGTTAATTTACTTTCACCTTTGTAAATATATATTTATTCTTCCTCAGAATCCGTAGAGTGCATGAATACAGATCGATCGATCAATTCCATCCTTTATTATACCATGATTTGTTCTTATAATTCGTAATGCAATTACGTTAACATCCATTACGATACCATCCGTTAGTTCTAAGTTACATATGTCTTTGCCTTTGTATAGAATCAGCCCAGACCCGCCTGCCTGTTCAGCCTATAGCATAGTATTGTACAGTGGACCCCCGGTTAACGATATTTTTTCACTCCAGAAGTATGTTCAGGTGCCAGTACTGACCGAATTTGTTCCCATAAGGAATATTGTGAAGTAGATTAGTCCATTTCAGACCCCCAAACATACACGTACAAACGCACTTACATAAATACACTTACATAATTGGTCGCATTCGGAGGTGATCGCTATGCGGGGGTCCACTGTATGTTGAGATGACATACATAACATGACCGAGCTGTCAGCATAGTTGCTGATTCCCTGTATATGTATATGTTATCTGAGTGTCATAGTACCATCCATATGTTTTATATACATGACCCCTTGCTAGGCTAAGTGACTAGCTTGTGTGATGTCACGTGATGCCGATGTGAGCGCTGCGCTCCCGGCCCTCGTCCTCAGTTCCCGGTAGACCTACCAAGCAGCAGGGCAGGCAGGTTGGGCTCCCCCATTTCACACTCTGCCAATGTAAGTGTTACCATCCAACAAGTGTGTTTAACTCCAACCATCACATCTCCACAAACCCTCCCAACACTTGCACTAGTCCACCTTTCTGCCAATAGTTGCTTATATCTCACCCTAACTTAATCCTCCCTTAGTTTATACACTTTCACCTCTCTCTTACTTGTTGTTGCCATTTTCCTCTTGTCCCATCTACCTCTTACTCTAACTGTAGCTACAACTAAATAATGATCTGATGTATCAGTTGCCCCTCTATAAACATGTACATCCTGAAGTCTACCCATCAATCTTGTATCCACCAATACATAATATATATCATACCTTGTATACTTATTTATGCTCTATGTGTAGAAAGAGGTTTGGTAATAATTACTTATTACCAAACCCCTTTCTAGACATAACTCGATTAAAGGCTCCCCATTTTCATTTACCCCTGGCACCCCAAATTTACCTACTACTCCCTCCACAATGTTTTTACCCACTTTAGCATTGAAATCCCCAACCACAAGTACTCTCACACTTGGTTCAAAACTCCCCATGCACTCACTCAACATTTCCCAAAAATCTCTCTCCTTTACAGTTCTCTCTTCTCCAGGTGCATAAATGCTTATTATAACCCACTTTTCACATCCAACCCTTATTTTACTCCACATAATCCTTGAATTCATACATTTATATTCCCTCTTTTCCTGCCATAGCTTATCCTTCAACATTATTGCTACTCCTTCTTTAGCTCTAACTCTATCTGAAACCCCTGACCTAATCCCATTTATTTCTCCCCACTGAAACTTTTCCACCACCTTCAGCTTTGTTTCACTTAAAGCCAGGACATCCAGCTTCTTCTCATTTGCACGACATCCATGCACATTCCATCATCCTGCTTAGACGGTTTTCTTTTTTCTTTTTAGTAGGCTATACAGGAAGAAGGGTTACTAGCCCATTGTTCCTGTCATTTTAGTTGACTTTTACAACACGCATGGCTTACGGAGGAAAGATTCTTATTCCATTTCCCCATGGATATAAAAGGAAAAGCAATAAGAACAAGAACTATTAAGATAAAATCAAAGAAAGCTCAAGCGAGTGTGTATACATAAACATGTACATGCATGTGTAGTGTGACCTAAGTGTAAGTAGAAGTAGCAAGATGTACGTGAAATCTTGCATATACAGTGGTCCCTCGTTTTTCGTAGTTAATCCGTTCCTGGAGTTGCTACTATTAACGAAATCTACGATTTGCGAATAAATTTTCCCCATAAGAAATAATGTAAATACAATTAATCCATTCTTGACACCCAGAAGTATTAAAACAAAAAAATTTTTTACATGAAATATACATGTAGTACATAAACAATACAATGGGAAATGATGAATGATACATTAACAGCATAACACTAACCTTTATTGGAGATTCTTCTTAGTGTATGGGAGACTGGAGGAGGAGAGAGATTGGATTGTTTATAGTTTGGAAGGGGAATCCCCTTCCATCAACACCTCAGGTACCAATTGCTTTTCTGGGGTTGCTTCTCTTCTCTGTTTCTTAATGCCACTAGGACCACCTTGAGAGTCACTGGAGTCCTGTCTCGCAAAATAACTGTGGAGAGAGAGCTCTGTTTCTGGCGTCTCTTTAACACTTCCCTAAAATGGCCGAAGACTTTGTCACTGTACATGTTGCCAACATAGCTTGCAACAACCTTGTCAGGGTGATGTTTCTCCATATTGTTCAATGATGTTTTTCGTAAATTCAATCGTATTTCTCACCTTCTTTACCACAGGCTTGGCACTAGGAGCTTTCTTTGGAGCCATGGTAGCTTATTTAGTACTTGCAAGCACTAAAATAAATGGAATATTATGAAATATTTCGCTGGAGCACATGAGGGGACCTTTGCTCACTGGTAAACAATGCCAGACTGGCTGCCGCCCCGGCTCACGCCGTGGGTACGCGTCCTGGATGAACTACTACTCGCGAGTCAACCTTTTGAAAAGCGAGCCCATGTTTATACGAAAATACCCTATGATTTCTGAAATCTATGATTGCCGAGAACTACGAAAAGCAAGGGACCACTGAACATACTGGATATACATACTCTTCCTAAGTACAAGAGAATGTTATTAATTTAATTTTGCTATTTAATGCTCTTGTATTATTGTTACTATACTGTGATGTTTGGGTCAGATCAGCATTCAAGGTCTATTCAGCCTCTGAGGTGGAATAGGCCAGTATCAGCACCCTACCTTTCCTCTGAGAAAACTTCCCCTCAGTCTACCTGTTATTGCTCTTGAAACATTGCATAACTCCTGATGATGCATGGGAATGTGTGAAAGATCTTGGGTCCTGAGAGAGGTAGCAGAGGTGCTCTGTGTACCAGTAACAACAATCTTCAACACATCTGTCAAAACAGGGCAACTACCTGAGGTATGGAAGACAGCAAATGTAGTCCCAATTTTTAAAAAAGGGGACAGACACACAACATTAAACTAGAGACCAGTATCATCAACTTGTATGCAAAGTCATGAAGAAGATTATCAAAAGAGTGGTGGACCACCTAGAAAGGATTGAGCTTATAAATGACAAGCCAGCACAGATTCAGAGATGGGAAATCCTGTGTCACAAACCTGGAGTTTTATGACAAGGTGACAGCAGTAAGACAAGAGAGAGAGAGAGAGAGAGAGGGGTGGGTAGATTGCATTTTCTTGGACTGTAAGAAGGCTTTTGACACAGTCACACACAAGAGACTAGTGCAAAAGCTGGAGAACGAAGCACGTAAAACAGGGAAGGCACTGCAGTGAATCAGAGATTACATGACGGGAAGGCAGCAGTGAGTCATGGTACGTGATGAGGTGTCAGAGTGGGCACCTGTGATGAGCTGGGTTCCACAGAGGTTAGTCCTAAGGCGGCCAGTGCTGTTCCTGGTATACAGTGGACCCCCGCATAACGATCACCTCCGAATGCGACCATTTATGTAAGTGTATTTATGTAAGTGCGTTTGTACGTGTATGTTTGGGGGTCTGAAATGGACTAATCTACTTCACAATATTCCTTATGGGAACAAATTCGGTCAGTACTGGCACCTGAACATACTTCTGGAGTGAAAAAATATCGTTAACCGGGGGTCCACTGTATATGAATAACATGATGGAAAGAATAGAAGTGTCCCTGTTTGCAGATGATGTGAAGTTAATGAGGAGGATAAGGCTGGACTACAGAGGGATCTGGACAGGCTGCACTCCTGGTCCAACAACTGGCTTCTAGAGTTCAGTCACACCAAGTGTGTAGGCATGAAGATCGGGAAAGGGCAAAGAAGACCGCAGACAGAGTACAGTCTAGGGGGCCAAAGACTACAAACCACACTCGAAGAAAAAGGATCTTGGATTGTGTATAATATCGAACACATTTCCTGAGGTGCGCATCAAACAAATAACTGCTGCAGCGTATGAGGAACTAACGAACCTAAGAATAGCATTCCGACATCTCAGTAAGGAGTCGTTCCAGATCCTGTACACCATGTATGTCAGGCCCATATTGGAGTATGCAGCTCCAGTTTGGAACCCTTACCTGGCCAAGCATGCCAGGAAACTAGAGAAAGTGCAATGAGACTAGTCCTGGAGCTAAGGGGCATGCCCTACAAGGAGATGTCCCTCCTGTCCTCCAGTGTCATCAGGTCAAGAAGGACATGATAATGACATAAAATACTGAGAGGAATCGACAAGGTGGACAGAGACAGGGTGTTCCAGAGATGGGACACAGCAACAAGGGGTCACAATTGGAAGTAGAAGACTCAAATGAGTCACAGGTGTGTTAGGAAGTATTTCTTCAGCCATAGAGTTGTCAGGAAGTGGAATAGTCTGGAAAGTGAGGTAGTGGAGGCAGATACCATGCATAGTGTTACGAGGTATGATAATGCTCATGGAGTGGGGGGAGAGTGGACTTAGTGGCAACTAGTGAAGAGGCAGGGCCAGGAGCTGTGACTTGACCCCTGCAACCACAGGTGATTACATGCACATTCATATACGTATATATTAACATGCTGGTCGTCTCCTACCTAGGCAGGGTGACTTGAAAATAAAAAACTTTCACCACCATTCACATTATCACTGTCTTGCTACAGACATGCAGATACAAGAATTTAGATGTCCCTTGAAATAGCAAATATCCTAAACCCCTCCTTTAAAATGCAAACACTGTACTTCCCACCTCCAGGACTCTGTCTGGCTAACAGGTTTCCCTGAATCCCTTCACAAAATATTACTTTGCTCACACTCCAACAGCTCGTCAAGTCCCATAAACCATTTGTCTCCACTCCTGTCTAACAGACTTACATGTGCCTGCTGTATGTCCCAACCCATTACACACAAAACCTGCTTTACCCCCTCCCTTCATCCTTCCCTAGGTCAATAAAATTGTTTCATTAACAATTTACCATCATGATGTATTCTGAATGTAATTTCTGTATTTATTCTGCTTTCCATAATGATTTTTACTCCTTATCAGAGTAAATTACTGTATATATTTTTCTTTGATACAGTGGACCCCTGGATTACGTAATTAATCTGTTCCAGAGAGTGACTTATCCCAAATCTGACTTATTCCGAATTAATTTTCCCCATAAGAAATAATGGAAATCCAACTAATCCCTTTCAGACACCCAAAAGTAATAAAAAAAATGTTTTCTACATGAAATATATATTTACCTACACAGAAAACAGTGATACATGAGGAATAAAACAATAACATCACACTTAGCTTTATAGAAGACATGGTGATGTATTCAAATTCAAATTTATTTATTTCTTTGCAAGTAATACATTGTATTTATGTATTTACAATAATGGGTTGCAGTGCAAAGAGAGCCTCTGTTATGCTTGCGCATTATGGGCCAACTTAACATTAAAGAAATTTATCATAGTTGTACAATAGTTCTGTTATTTATAAATGAATCTAACTTATATAAACCAAAGAATATACGTATTCATATTTTCAAAAATACATTTTTTGAAACATGATTCAATTATATTCGTGTCGACAGTGGATAATAGATTCAAAAGTAATTATTGTAATTATGTTATGGGAATGTAACATTGTGATTTGCTAAAAGTAGTTTACAGTGTGAGAACGCTACTATTTGGTGTAGGGCAATACTGTTTTTGGGTAGGTATTTATACCACTATGTAGTACAGTATTAGTCAGTGTATGAACTTGGTCGTCTAGTCTTGAAGTTTTAACCCTTTGACTGTTTCCGACGTATAAATACGTCTTACGAGCCAATGTTTCTGACGTATTTATACGCATAAATTCTAGCAGCTTCAAATCAAGCAGGAGAAAGCTGGTAGGCCCACATGTGAGAGAATGGGTCTCCATGGTCAGTGTGCACCATATAAAAAAAATCGGGGAGCCAGTGGTGCATTGTGGGAATGCCATTTCAGTTGTCATTTTTCAGCATGTCTAGCGGTAAGAAATATGTGATTCCCCAGCAAATCTGGGACTCTTCTCTTCCCAAGTGATGCTCTAACACAGATGGAAGTGTCAGTGAAGATCAATTTCATGATTTGGAGGAGTTTGAGACCAAAAGCAATGGAGGAGGAGGAGGGGGAGGAGGGGAGGAAGAGGAGGAGGAGGAGGAGGAGGAGGATGAGGAGGGAAGGAAGAGGAAGAGGAGGAGGAGGAGGAGGAGGAGGAGGAGGAGGAGGAGAAGAGGAGGAGGAGGAGGAGGAGGAGAAGAGGAGGAGGAGGAGGAGGAGGAGGAAGAAGAAGATGTAATAATATTGTTCCCTTGAAGCAAGAAAAAAAAAAGTCCACCCCATGACAGTGACAAGATAAGGGGAGATAACATCTGATAAGAGCTGACTTTGATGAGCGTAAAGGAGGGTAATATTACATGACCATCGCCCTCCCTTTGTTTTTGCTGGTACACAAACATTTCTGTCTGTCTATTTGTCTGTCTGTCAAGCTCCCTGTCTGTCCATCTAGCTCTGTCTCAGAGAGAGCCACAAGACTGTGTCATCACGTTTACTCACATCTTCAAGCAGAGTATAGCACTTTGTCTGGATTTCTTGGGTTATCCTAGGTAATTTACACTATGTATACTTGTATTTATGTGTACCTGTGAGACAGAGATAGGCAGACAGATAGAAAGAGAGACAGATTGAAAGATATAGAATGAGGGAGAAAGATAATTAGATAGAATGGAGGAGGGGAAGCAGCATCCGACCCCATTGTTTTGACAGGCAGTAGGGGTAGTGACTAATGAGACAATATGTCACTTTGACAGCTGCCGACTTCTGACTCAAAACAATTATAAGCCACACACTCGCACACAAGACAAGGAGGAGGAGAAGGAGGAGAAGGAGGAGGAGAAGGAGGAGGAGGAGAAGGAGGAGAAGGAGGAGAAGGAGAAGAAGGAGAAGGAGAAGGAAGAGGAGGAGAAGGAGAAGGAGAAGGAGAAGGAGAAGGAGAAGGAGGAGGAGAAGAAGGAGGAGGAGAAGGAGGAGGAGGAGAAGGAGGAGGAGAAGGAGAAGGAGGAGAAGGAGGAGAAGGAGGAGGAGGAGGAGGAGGAGGAGAAGGAGAAGGAGAAGGAGGAGAAGGAGGATGAGAAGGAGGAGGAGGAGGAGGAGGAGGATGATTGTTTGTTTGTTTTTGTAAACAAGTTTTGTAAACAATATATTGATAATTATGTTTGTGTGCTTATTGTGTTGTATACAATGAGTGTATATATGTACATTGCACCTTACTTTGGTCTCATAGGCCACTTAAGTTATGTGAAAAAATAAAATAGTGAAAAAAACAAAAAACCTTCAATTACAAGTAAACTAAAGTTTACCGGGTGAGCGGCAGTCGCCGCTGTTGCCATACGCGGCTCATTTTCTGCAAACTTCACGGCTCTATATCTCGGTAAGTACCGATGGCAAAAATTTTTTTTTTGGACTAAAACACTCAGAAAAATAATCTTAACATTTTCATAAGAAAAAATAATTTTTGTTTTTTTTTGAATATTTGGCGACATAGAATGACAGTTTCAGAGAGGGGCCTGAAACAGTCAAAGGGTTAAGATTTAGGTGATTTATTGGTAAAGTTAAATACTGAGTACGTATTGAGTATTTAGTCTAGGGTGAGTAAGTGGCTTTTGAGAAGAGTCTTAAATTGATTTTCAGACCGGGTTTCTTTAGTATTTTCTGGTAATGAATTCCAAATTTTGGGGCCCTTTATGTGCATAGATTTTACAGTGTGATATGGACACAGGGTACACCAAAAAGAGATCTTGTATTGTGTTATGGTCGTGTGTCCTGTTAAGGTTGGTGAGGAGAAGTTTGAGTGGGGGGTTTGTTTGTGTGCATTGTTATATGTATGTAGTAGGCACATGAATAAGTATGGATGTTCTTCATGGTGAGCAGATTTAGACTTTTGAATATTGGTGGAGTATGCTCTCGGGAGTGGGAATTTGTTAGCATTCTGACTGCAGCCTTTTGCTGTGTTATTAGTGGTCTTAGGTGAATTGATATTGTTGATGCCCATGCACAGATTCCATATGCAAGATAAGGGTAGATGAGTGAATGATACAGTGCAAGGAGGGCAGATTGTGGAACATAGCACCGTATCTTTGACAGGCTATAACGCCAGCCAATGATAAAGTGTAGCATTAACAGTGTAGCAAGTAAGTTAAGTGATTAATCGATAGAAAAAGGACAGCATGAAACTGACGCCTCCAGTGTTGTTGGAGGTATATAGGGCTACTGCCTAACACCACCACCTCTGCTGCCGCCATCACCACCGCTATGTAAGGCTTATTTTTCAGTGGCCCTTATACACCCAACAACAAACACAGCAACACTCTTCACATATGTAATGCTATATTTTATTCATTCTAGAGTATATATCATGTTCCTATGTTATTAATATTGTTTCTTTCTTCTTTCAACACACTGGCTGTATCCCACCGAAGCGGGGTGGCCCAAAAGGAAAAACGAAAGTTCTCCTTTTACATTTAGTAATATATACAGGAGAAGGGATTACTAGCCCCTTGCTCCCAGCATTTTAGTTGCCTCTCACAACACGCATGGCTTACAGAGGAAGAATTCTGCTCCACTTCCTCATGGAGATAAAAGGAAATAAACAAGAACAAGAACTAGAAAGAAAATAGCAGAAAACCCAAAGGAGTGTGTATATATATGCTTGTACACGCATGTGCAGTGTGACCCAAGTGTAAGTAGAAGTAGCAAGACGTACCTGTAATCTTGCGTATTTATGAGACAGACTAAAGACACCAGCAATGCTACCATCATGTAAAACAATTACAGGCTTTCGTTTTATACTCACTTGGCAGGACGGTAGTACCTCCCTGGGCGGTTGCTGTCTACCAACCTACTACCCAGGATTAATATTGTTTATTATGTCATATTAGATGAATTGTGCTAGATAAATAAGCTGTAGAGTTGATATTAGTGTCATATTGAAGGACTATCTTGTCCCTACTTCAAACACTCCCCTGCCTCAGTCACAATTCCTAACATATGCCAGAAACAGACCTCTCTGGAACACTTTTTTGAGTAACAGGTGTCCAGTGACTCTCAAGCTGGTCCTAGTGGCATTAAAAAACAAAGAAGGGAAGTAACCCTGGAAAAGGACTTGGTACCTGAAGTCTTTATAGAAGGGGATTCCCTTTCCAAACAGTAATTTCTCCATCCTCTCCCCTCCTCCTGTCTTCAATAAAGGTAAGCGTCATGTTATTATTGTTTCATTCTTCATGTCTCATTGTTTTCTGTGTAGGTAAATTTCATGCAAAAAAAAAAAAAAAAAATTTTTAATGCTTTTGGGTGTCTGGAACAGATTAATTGGATTTACATTATTTCTTATGAGGAAAGTAAATTTGGAAATCGTCAAATTCAGCTTTAGTCTCGTACTCTGGAACGAATTAATTACGATAACCGAGGGTCCACTGTATTTGGGAAGTCTGATATGCTTTGTTCTTTGTCATAAATACAGTGAACCTCGCTTTTTGTTTGCCCTGCTTTTGTCGAATTCGGTTTTCAGTGACTGTTTTTGTCAAAATTTTGTCCGATTTTGTTCATCACCTTGGTTTTCGTCGGTCTGCCGTACTGAGCGTGTTCACCTGCCTGCGCCCACACAAAGCATCCCATGCTTTCTAAGTCAGTCTGGCTTTGTTTCTCGTCGAGTGAACATTACACTGCGCATGCATCCTAAACATTTTGCAATAATCCATTGTTTTTTGTGCGTGTTTATTGAGCGAGACTGCTAAATATGCCACCATGGGGCCAAAGGAAATTACGAGTGCCAGCCCTTTGATAAAGAAGACTAGAAACAATAAAATTCAAGAAAGAACTCATAGCACAGTATGGGGTTGAATGTGAGTGCCAGGATGTGGAAGAGTTGGTGGACGACCACAGGGAAGAGCTAACCACTGAAGAGCTGCATCACCTTCAACTGGAACAGCAACAGATTGCAGCTGAGGAAATTACTTCAGAGGAGGAAAACGAGAGAGGGGAGAATGTACCTTCTTCAGTGATTAAGGAAGTGTGCAAATTGGAGCGAGTTGCAAAGTTTTTGTGGAGAAATATCGCCCTAACAAAGCTATTGCAAGCCCTGTCGGCATCATGTTCAATGACAATGCCTTGTCCCATTTTAGGTAAATCTTAGAGATGCCAGAAACAGACCTCTCTGGACAGATTTTTTGTGCGACGGGTTCGGTGCCAGTTAAAGACAAAGGAGGAGTAACCCCAGTTAGGGACTTGATACCTGAAGTCCTTATGGAGGGGGATTCCACTTCCAACCAATAACCTCTCCTCCTCTCTCTTCCCTCCTCGCATCTTCCATACGCCAACAAGAGTCTTCAGTAAAGGTAAAAGTGATATTAAATGTTCATTTATCCATTTCATTAGTCCTTTATATTTATTTCTCATTGTTTTCTGTATGAAAAACTATAGTTATTCTCTATAAATTGTATTCTTTGTTAATACTTTTGGGTGTCTGGAACAGATTAATTGGATTTACGTTATTTATTTTATGGGAAATATTGCATCAGTTTTTGTCAAATTTGGTTTTCGTCAGACTTTCTGGAACGAATTAATGATGAAAACCGAGGTTCCACTGTAATACAAATTTTGAGTGCAAACAGACAAAACATAAGCATGAGTAATTATGGTAGTCTCTTGTGAAAGACCAGCATACAAGGAACAATTTTTTTTTTTCCAGGCAGAGGATGAAGATCGACCGTGTGTGTGTCCGACCATTGCTTATCATACACTACCTGGTGTAAGCATACAAGTTATTATTTTCTGAAATATTTTGTCTAAAATATATGTTTTAAATATTTACCTAACGAATATTTTTGTATAACTGAATGGTGTATGCATCATTTTCTCCAGGCATGTTTTGTTTGAAATGTACAATAGTGTACAGTGACTGTTCTTGCAGTCATGATCATTTACTAATACATATTTAAAGCTAATGCAGTTTCATACAACTTCAGCAAAATTTACTGTATTTGTTTGAAGTTATGTTATTGCATTGTTTAGCGGTTGTGCCTAAAATATATGCATGTTGGTAAGACATTGTAGTGAAACCTTGATCACCACACTTCATTCAGGATTGAGCTTTATCAAGTAATAAAGGCTTCGCTCCAAGCATAGTGTTTTTCTCACTACTTGTCAGCAACTGTTATTGTTGTAGAGGAAAGTAAATAGAAAATTGTAAAGATATGCCAAAGGCTGTAGTCTTGTGGGTGCCTTTCTTGTTCAAATATCGAGGTACCACTGTATCTACAGTGGTACTTCGATATTCGAACTTGATCCGTTTCAGGAGGTTCAAATAGTGAGTTCTACGAATATTGAATGAATTTTTCCCAGAATAAATAATGATTATTTCCCAGTAAAAGTAGGCCTTAGACAAGGATGTGTGATGTCATCATGGTTGCTCAATATATGTATAGATGGGGTTGTAAGAGAAGTGAATGCTTGGGTGTTGGCAAGAGGTGTGGGGTTAAAAGATAAAGAATCTGACATAAAGTGGGAGTTGTCACAGTTGCTCTTTGCTGATGACACTGTTCTTTTGGTAGAGTCTGAAGGGAAGTTGCAGAGGTTGGTGGATGAGTTTGGTAGGGTATGTAAAAGAAGAAAATTAAAAGTGAATATAGGAAAGAGTAAGGTGATGAGGATAAAAAAATTAGGTAACAAAAGATTGGATATCAGATTGGAGGGAGGGAGTATGGAGGAGGTGAATGTATTCAGATACAGTAGGGCCCCACTTATTTGACAGGTTAGGTTCCAGGCTACCGCCGTAAAGCGGAAATCGCCATAATGTGGAACACCCTTTTTTTCCACTTATAAATGCATACAAATACTAGATAAGTTTACACTAACATCTATTAGTTAGCAATAGAACTAGGCATTAAAAACAATAAAAAAGTAAAATACACATATAGTACACTCATTACTTACCTTAAAATTTTTGTAGTCTTAATCTAGGGTGAGACAAGTAGTATTTATTGTAAGAAATCAAGTGTGGTATGTATTGTAGCCAGCCAGGCTACCATACCAGGCCAACCCACCTGTGGAAAATTGCATTTATCTGAATGTATCCTTATGTACATAACAGTAAATGAACAAAGATAATTATTATTTATCAGTTAGACAAGTAGGAATTTGGGACACCTAGGTCGCAAAAAATGTCCCCCTTCGATACCTACCACTGTCATATCCACAAGTTGCTCTGGACCCATTAATTACAAATAAAATATGCATCACCACGAATGTTGGTAAATATATAAATTTGTGGACTGTATATTAAAAATAATAAATGATTATATATATATACATGTACATAACAGAAAGAGAATATCTTAATATCACTCACCAATTTGACTGGAGATTAAGGTGTATCATACTCAGAAAACCTCACTAACTAAATTTATGAAAACACTGGCCAGAATTATAACACAAATCTAAATAGCTTATCTGAGGTTCCTGGAGCTGTCTTGTTCAGTCGCCTGATATCTCAAGTTATGCAGGAATGCACATCCAACAATTTCGCCTCCTATTTGAGAGGTGTCAACCCAATTTTACCTCTAGAGCACGAAAATTCTTCACATTATTAACAAATGTCTGTTACTCTCAATTCAAAACAAACAACAATGGCCAGTGTCGTCTGCGCAGGCGCAGGTTCCCATTTTCCATAACATAATTTATTAAATACAATATAGGCCATCTATTTACCTATAAATTACCGTATTTCTGGAAAATACATACAGTATTTTCCACACCACCAACACACAATATTCTTTGACATTTAAGCAACCCAGAGCGATAAAATGCATATACAGCTCACTCATTACTTGCCTTAAAATATTTGTAGTCTTAATCTAGGGTGAGATGAGTAGTATTTATTGTAAGAAATCAAGTGCGGTATGTATGGTAGCCAGCCAGGCCACCCCACCCACACATAATATTCTATGATATTGAAGCATCCCAGAGCTATAAAATGCATATACAGTTAACTCATTACTTATCTTAAAATATTTGTAGTCTTAATGTAGGGTCAGGTGAGTAAACGAGATAAAACAAATAAATGAGAGAGAGAGAGAGAGAGAATGAGTACATGAGAGAGGACAGGCGCAGATTTATGTAAACAAACTAGGCAAACGCCAGTTTTGTAAACAAGCCAGGCATACACATCTGGTTTGTGTATAAGTTACATTGTGTACAAGTTGTCTCTTCATTGATACGGTAGAATAAATAAAGAGGAACACTCTCGTTCTCATATAACACCATTTTTAGAAGAAATGACGCTCTGAGTGAAGGCATTGGAAAAAAGTCACTCTGACTTTTTTGGGTTATCCATGGTACTTTACACATATGCTGCTATGTATGATAATCTATGATACTGTATTTGTGTATACCTGAATAAATCTACTTACTTACATACAAGAGGAATAATTTTCTAGTTATCCCCAGTAACACATTTTCTCTTATGTTGGACTAGAGAAAATGTTATTCTTGCCATCACTTGTGCAAGTTATCTGGCTACCACATCTTATAATTATTTTTTTTTTTTTTTTTTTTTTTCAACAAGTCGGCCATCTCCCACCGAGGCACGGTGACCCAAAAAAGAAAGAAAAATCCCCAAAAAGAAAATACTTTCATCATCATTTAACACTTTCACCACACTCGCACATTATCACTGCTTTTGCAGAGGTGCTCAGAATACAACAGCTTAGAAGCATATACGTATAAAGATACACAACATATCCCTCCAAACTGCCAATATCCCAAACCCCTCCTTTAAAGTGCAGGCATTGTACTTCCCATTTCCAGGACTCAAGTCCGACTATATGAACATAACAGGTTTCCCTGAATCCCTTCACTAAATATTACCCTGCTCACACTCCAACAGATCGTCAGGTCCCAAGTATCATTCGCCTCCATTCACTCCTATCTAACACGCTCATGCACGCTTGCTGGAAGTCCAAGCCCCTAGCCCACAAAACCTCCTTTACTCCCTCTTTCCAACCCTTTCGAGGACGACCCCTACCCCTCCTTCCTTCCCCTATAGATTTATATGCTTTTCATGTCATTTTACTTTGATCCATTCTCTCTAAGTGACCAAACCACCTCAACAACCCCTCTTCTGCCCTCTGACTAATGCTTTTATTAACTCCACACCTTCTCCTAATTTCCACACTCCGAATTTTCTGCATAATATTTACACCACACATTGCCCTTAGACAGGACATCTCCACTGCCTCCAACCGTCTCCTTGCTGCTGCATTTAACACCCAAGCTTCACATCCATATAAGAGTGTTGGTATTACTATACTTTCATACATTCCCTTCTTTGCCTCCATAGATAACGTTTTTTGACTCCACATATACCTCAACGCACCACTCACCTTTTTTCCCTCATCAATTCTATGATTAACCTCATCCTTCATAAATGCATCCGCCGACACGTCAACTCCCAAGTATCTGAAAACATTCACTTCTTCCATACTCCTCCTCCACAATTTGATATCCATTTTTTCTTTATCTAAATCATTTGATACCCTCATCACCTTACTCTTTTCTATGTTCACTTTCAACTTTCTACCTTTACACACATTCTCAAACTCATCCACTAACCTTTGCAATTTTTCTTTCGAACCTCCCATAAGCACAGTATCATCAGCAAAAAGTAACTGTGTCAATTCCCATTTTGAATTTGATTCCCCATAATTTAATCCCACCCCTCTCCCAAACACCCTAGCATTTACTTCTTTTACAACCCCATCTATAAATATATTAAACAACCATGGTGACATTACACATCCCTGTCTAATACCTACTTTTACCGGGAAGTATTCTCCCTCTCTTCTACACACCCTAACCTGAGCCTCACTATCCTCATAAAAGCTCTTTACAGCATTTAGTAACTTACCACCTATTCCATATACTTGCAACATCTGCCACATTGCTCCTCTATCCACTCTATCATATGCCTTTTCTAAATCCATAAATGCAATAAAAACTTCCCTACCTTTATCTAAATACTGTTCACATATATGCTTCAATGTAAACACTTGATCTACACATCCCCTACCCACTCTGAAGCCTCCCTGCTCATCTGCAATCCTACATTCTGTCTTACCTCTAATTCTTTCAATTATAACCCTTCCGTATACTTTTCCTGGTATACTCAGTAAACTTATTCCTCTATAATTTTTACAATCTCTTTTGTCCCCTTTCCCTTTATATAAAGGGACTATACATGCTCTCCGCCAATCCCTAGGTACCTTCCCCTCTTTCATACATTTATTAAACAAAAGTACCAACCACTCCAACACTATATCCCCCCCTGCTTTTAACATTTCTGTCATGATCCCATCAGTTCCAGCTGCTTTACCCCCTTTCATTCTACGTAATGCCTCACGTACCTCCACCACACTTACATTCTGCTCTTCTTCACTCCTAAAAGATGGTATACCTCCCTGGCCAGTGCATGAAATTACTGCCTCCCTTTCTTCTTTCTTTCTTTTCTCCCTTTATGTTCTTGTTTATTTCCTTTTATCTCCATGAGGAAGTGGAGCAGAATTCTTCCTCCGTAAGCCGTGCGTGTCGTAAGAGGCGACTAAAATGCCAGGAGCAAAGGGCTAGTAACCCTTTCTCCTGTATATCTTACTAGAGGTGAAAGGAGAAACTTATGTTTTTCCTTTTGGGCCACCCAGCCTCTGTGGGATGCGGCCGGTGTGTTGAAAGAAAGAAAGATATAAAATATGATTTTTTTTTTTTTTTTTAACAAGTCGGCCGTCTCCCACCGAGGCAGGGTGACCCAAAAAAGAAAGAAAATCCCAAAAAAGAAAATACTTTCATCATCATTCAACACTTTCACTTCACTCAACAGTTTAGAAGCATATACCTGTAAAGATACACAACATGTCCCTCCAAACTGCTAATATCCCGAACCCCTCCTTTAGAATGCAGGCATTGTACTTTCCATTTCCAGGACTCAAGTCCGGCTATATAAAAATAACCGCTTTCCCTGAATCCCTTCACTAAATATTACCCTGGTCACACTCCAACAGATCGTCAGTTCCCAAATACCATTCGTCTCCATTCACTCCTATCTAACAGGCTCACGCCTGCTTGCTGGAAGTCCAACACCCTTGCCCACAAAACCTCCTTTACCCCCTCCCTCCAGCCTTTTCGAGGACAACCCCTACTCCGTCTTCCTTCCCCTACAGATTTATACTCTCTCCATGTCATTCTACTTTGATTCATTCTCCCTAAATGACCAAACCACCTCAACAACCCCTCTTCAGCCCTCTGACTAATACTTTTATTAACTCCACATCTCCTAATTTCCACACTCCGAATTTCCTGCATAATATTAACACCACACATTGCCCTTAGACAGGACATCTCCATTGCCTCCAACCGCCTCCTCGATCCTGCATTCACAACCCAAGCTTCACACCCATATAAGAGTGTTGGTACTACTATACTTTCATACATTCCCTTCTTTGCCTCCATAGATAATGTTTTTTGTCTCCACATATACCTCAATGCACCACTCACCTTTTTTTCCTCATCAATTCTATGATTAACCTCATCCTTCATAAATCCATCCGCCGACACGTCAACTCCCAAGTATCTGAAAACATTCACTTCTTCCATACGCCTCCTCCCCAATTTAATATCCAATTTTTCTTTATCTAAATCATTTGATACCCTCATCACCTTACTCTTTTCTATGTTCACTTTCAACTTTCTACCTTTACACACATTCCCAAACTCATCCACAACCTTTGCAATTTTTATTTAAAATCTCCAATGAGCACAGTACCATCAGCAAAAAGCAACTGTGTCAATTCCCAATTTGCATTTGATTCCCCATGATTTAATCTCACCCCTCTCCCGAACACCCTAGCATTTACTTCTTTTACAACCCTATCTATAAATATATTAAACAACCATGGTGACATTACACATCCCTGTCTAAGACCTACTTTTACTGGGAAGTAGTCTCCCTCTCTTCTACACACCCTAACCTGAGCCTTGCTGTCCTCATAAAAACTCTTTACAGCATTTAGTAACTTACCACCTATTCCATATACGTACTTGCAATATCTGCCACATTGCTTCCCTATCCACTCTATCATATGCCTTTTCTAAATCCATAAATGCAATAAAAACTTCCCTACCTTTATCTAAATACTGTTCACATATATGCCCCAATGTAAACACTTGATCTACACATTCCCTACCCACTCTGAAACCTCCTTGCTCATCCGCAATCCTACATTCTGTCTTACCTGTAATTCTTTCAATTATAACCCTACCGTACACTTTTCCTGTTATACTCAGTAAACTTATTCCTCTATAATTTTTACAATCTCTTTTGTCCCCCTTCCCTTTATATAAAGGGACTATACATGCTCTCTGCCAATCCCTAGGTACCTTCCCCTCTTTCATACATTTATTAAACAAAGATACCAACCACTCCAACACTATATCCCCCCTGCTTTTAACATTTCTGTCATGATCCTGTCAGTTCCAGCTGCTTTACCCACTTTCATTCTACGTAATGCCTCACGCACCTCCCCCACACTCACATCCTGTTCTTCTTCACTCCTAAAAGATGGTATACCTCCCTGGCCAGTGCATGAAATTACCGCTTCCCTTTCTTCGTTGACATTTAAAAGTTCCTCAAAATATTCTTGTCATCTACCCAAAACCTCCATCTCCCCATCTACTAACTCCCCTACTCTGTTTTTAACTGACAAATCCATTTGTTCTCTAGGCTTAACTTGTTTAACTCATTCCAAAATTTTTTCTTATTTTCATTAAAATTCCTTGACAGTGCCTCTCCCACTCTATCATCTGCTCTCCTTTTGCACTCCCTCACCACTCTCTTCACCTTTCTTTTACTCTCCATATACTCTACTCTTCTTATAACACTTCTTCTTTGTAAAAACCTTTTATGAGCTAACTTTTTCTCTTTTATCACACCCTTTACTTCATCATTCCTCCAATCACTCCTCATTCCTCCTGCACCCACTCCTATAACCACAAACTTCTGCCCCACATTCTAATACTGCATTTTTAAAAGTTTTCCAACCCTCTTCAACCCCCCCCTCCCTACTCATACTTGCACTAGCATATGAAATAACTTTTAAAAACACTTGAAATTTTCAAGTTTCCAGATATAATGGAGAGACTTAGTGCTTATGGATCTCACGGAGAATGTAAGCAAACCAGGTGGGACGCCGTGACCATATTAGAAAGTCAGGTGGGGGAGCCATATAGGGAGTTTTGGTCATAATTTGAAATGGCTGTATTAGCGGAACACCGCAAAGCAAAACGCCCTGAAGCGGGGCCCTACTGTACATCCGTTCCATGACCTAGCTTGTAACCTGATCTGCTCGTATGCTGAGTCAATTTTCCTTATTTAACCCTTTGAGGGTCGACAGGCCCTCTCCGAAACTCGTTCTCAGGGTCGGCCAAATTTAAAAAAAAAAAAAGATATTTTCTCTTATGAAAAGATAGAGAATCTTTTCCCGATCATAAAGACACCAAAAGTTTGAAATTTGATAGAAAACTTACGGAATTATGCTCTCGCAAAGTTAGCGGTCTCGGCGATGTTTACGCATCGGCGATTTTGCCCACTTTGAGCCCCATTTTCGGCCAATTTCACTGTACTAGTCGACAAAAAACATGAATATTTCGCTAGAACTCCATTTTTTCTATCGAATGGGTGCAAGAAACCACCCATTTATGAAATTCAACTATCCAGTACAGTGGTCAGAATTTAGCAATTTTGCCAATTTCACACAAATTTCAAAAGATGCCAATTTCCGAATAGGGTCCAGAATAAACAAGAAAGACATTCCTGGCACTAAAATGACATTTCCTCTAGTCATTAGTCACGTCTCAAGGCCCCTCTTATATTCTTTTGCTTTCCACTTTGAATTTTTATTCTCACAAAAAATATAAGATTTACTGTTATGCAGACTACTGCATTAGTGTAAAAAATGGTATAAATATTATTGGTGCACTTGTGAAAGAATATTAGACTCACCAGTTGACGTGTATTGCACGCTTGGCACGATTTGTTTACTTTTGAAGTTTGGTAAAAATCGAACATTTCTACTACTTTGAGCTCAATTTCAAGGCACCTTTCATTGTAAAACCAGTCAAAATCATCTCAATTTCTGTAATATGTCTTCCATTCTATAAAATGAGACCAAGAAAACTAGAATACAACAATAAATACCATACGAAAATACACTGCAATGTCGCTGATTTATTCCAAAAAAATGGTCAAAGTTTTTTTTTCTCATTATGCACTGTGTGCTGCAGGATTTTTTTTAGACTGTGCACACTGACCACATAGACCCATTCTTTCATATGAAGGCCTACCAGCTTTCTCCCACTAGATTTGAGGCCTCTAGAATTTATGCGTACTAGTACGTCAAAAACCCCTACGCGTAAGACGTACTAGTACGACCAAAACCCTCAAAGGGTTAAATTAACTGAAATGCCATTAATCCATTCCATTGGAATTCCTGCACACCTCTCTTGTGTTTATCTATGATTTCATGCTTTAATTCCATCGACATCATACTCTTTTTCTTCTCAGCACTGTCCTTTGCACTTAATTTCTTAGGACCCATGGTTAGAAAAAAGAAATTTGGCAAAATAACTCACAAAACATAAGCAAAACATGAGACAAATCCTTCCACTGTGAGGTAAGCGCATGCACTGGTGATGGTGAGCGTTGTTGTGTTATTCACTGTGCTATCTAGTGGCGGCATTCTCAAGCTCACTTGTTATTATAGTATTATTATTATTTTTTAGTTTTTTTTTTCAACAAGTCTGCCATCTCCCACCGAGGCAGGGGTGACCCAATAAGAAAGAAAATCCCCAAAAAGAAAATACTTTCATCATCATTCAACATTTTCACCTCACTCACACATAACCTGTCTTTGCAGAGGTGCCCAAATACAACAGTTTAGAAGCATATAGTATAACATACCCCTCCAAACTGCCAATATCCCAAACCCCTTCTTTAAAGTGCAGGCATTGTACGTACTTCCCATTTCCAGTACTCAAGTCCTGCTATATAAAAATAACCGGTTTCACTGAATCCCTTCACTAAATATTACCCTGTTATTATAGTATTATTATTCTTTTTTCTTTCAACAAACCGGCCGTATTCCACCGAGGCAGGGTGGCCCAAAAAGAAAAACAAAAGTTTCTCTTTTTCTTTCTTTCTTTCTTTCAACACACCGGCCGTATCCCACCAAGGCAGGGTGGCCCAGAAAGAAAAACGAAAGTTTCTCTTTTAAATTTAGTAATTTATAGAGAAGAGGTTACTAGCCCCTTGCTCCCAGCATTTTAGTCGCGTCTTACAACACTCATGGCTTATGGAGGAAGAATTCTGTTCCACTTCTCCATGGAGATAAGAAGAAATAAAAAAGAACAAGAATTAGAAAGAAAATAGCAGAAAACCCAGAGGGGTGTGTATATGTATATGCTTATACATGTATGTGTAGTGTGACCTAAGTGTAAGTAGAAGTAGCAAGATGTACTTGAAATCTTGCATGTTTATGAGACAGAAAAAAGGACACCAGCAATCCTACCATCATGTAAAACAATTACAGGCTTTCATTTTACACTCACTTGGCAGGACGGTAGTATACCTTCCTGGGCGGTTGCTGTTTACCAACCTACTACCTAGGTATAGTATTATTATTATTATTATTATTATTATTATTATTATTATTATTATTATTTTATTTTATTATCACACCGGCCGATTCCCACCAAGGCAGGGTGGCCCGAAAAAGAAAAACTTTCACCATCATTCACTCCATCACTGTCTTGCCAGAAGGGTGCTTTACACTACAGTTTTTAAACTGCAACATTAACACCCCTCCTTCAGAGTGCAGGCACTGTACTTCCCATCTCCAGGACTCAAGTCCGGCCTGCCGGTTTCCCTGAATCCCTTCATAAATGTTACTTTGCTCACACTCCAACAGCACGTCAAGTATTAAAAACCATTTGTCTCCATTCACTCCTATCAAACACGCTCACGCATGCCTGCTGGAAGTCCAAGCCCCTCGCACACAAAACCTCCTTTACCCCCTCCCTCCAACCCTTCCTAGGCCGACCCCTACCCCGCCTTCCTTCCACTACAGACTGATACACTCTTGAAGTCATTCTGTTTCGCTCCATTCTCTCTACATGTCCGAACCACCTCAACAACCCTTCCTCAGCCCTCTGGACAACAGTTTTGGTAATCCCGCACCTCCTCCTAACTTCCAAACTACGAATTCTCTGCATTATATTCACACCACATTATTCTTTCTTTCAACACACCGGCCGTATCCCACTGAGGCAGGGTGGCCCAAAAGGAAAAACGAAAGTTTCTCCTTTTACATTTAGTAATATATACAGGAGAAGGGGTTACTAGCCCCTTGCCCCTGGCATTTTAGTTGCCTCTTACAACACGCATGGCTTACGGAGGAAGAATTCTGTTCCACTTCCCCATGGAGATAAGAGGAAATAAACAAGAACAAGAACTAGAAAGAAAATGGCAGAAAACCCAGAAGGGTGTGTATATATTTGCTTGTACATGTGTGTATAGTGTGACCTAAGTGTAAGAAGAAGTAGCAAGACGTACCTGTAATCATTGAACCCCTGTGTGAAGGTATTTTCTTTGGTAGAAAATAGCTTGCATGCTGAACAGTACACTTTTCCTGAGCTTTCAGAGTATACCATCCATGATCTTTTCACAGTTTCTGAATTTGCAAGCTTCCTATAAAACAAAGATGACTTTAAACAACGACGACTTCCATCATCATAAATCCTTGCTGATTTCCTAAAGTCAATGTTCAGAGTTTGACTGAAGTTTTCTGCAATGAAAGCATTACGTAGAGAATCTGGGATTACATTTGGCCATGAGGCAGGATCTTTTAAGACAAATCCTGTGGATGAAATGTCCGTTGAGACATTGAGAGGAGACACAAAAGAAGTAGATGCTGGCTGAGAAATAATGGAGGGAGGGCTTCCTGTAAGATCTGACGTATCTGCAGATTCAACTGTACTGGTAACATCAGAAACTGTTTTCGTGGGCATGTCTGTGATCTTTCTGCAGCTTCCTACATCTTTCTTTTTCTGTTCTTCTTCTTGAATTTTCTTCTTTCTTTTCTGTGACCCACTCGCATAAGAACGTCCAACATCACGTTCACGAGATGCCATAATGAGGATGTATCACTGTCTGTAATCATGCAAATACAAATTTTTCATTATCAATTATTATTAATTTTTTAATTATTATTAAATTTTTTTTTCTGTCACTTGGGGGGGATATGGTCCTTGTAGCCCCCTTTCCTCTGGCTGCGCATCTAAAAATTCAAGACGTTACCAGAAAGGAGTCATATACAGAACTTTTACCATAGATTAGGTTAGTGATTTGGGCTACGAATATTTTACTAATTCATCCTCCTTGATCTCCAATTTACTTAAACAGAAATCATACTGAGTCCAAGAACAATGCACAATGGTATTTATATTACCATTTTCATAACTAAACTAATCATTATGTTTTGCATGATATATGGCCTACCACCATAGATAAGGACATGAGAATTAAAGAATGCAGGGACAATTTTCAGTTTCACCCAACCAATGATTTTCTGATGTGGCTTATGTGTTTCTGGGGAAATATGTAGTAAATTAATTGATGTTCTACATCACTTCCGTCGCAACTTGAAAACTAAGCATTTACGACGGAAGTGATGTAGAACATCAATCAATTGAGATCTGTTATTGAAATGATAAAGACTTAGACAGGACAAAGTGCTTTTAAAACCTACAAACGGAAGTCAGTTTGCGTTTTTAGGTTTTTCTTTATAGTATTTTTACCAAAAATGCGTCTTTACTGGTCCATGCATCTTTACTGGTCAAGTAACCCTATCAGGTGCCTCCTTTAACATTTAGAGGCAAAAACAAACATTTATCCATACACATCAATGTCTATCAACAACACTTCAGTTAATTTGTCACAGTACAAGTCTAGATAACATGTAATTACTACAGAAAATTGGAGAGGAATCTCCCATACTCACCCATTAGCGGGAAAACACAGCTGTTCTGATGTAAACAAAGGCGTGTTGAGTGTTGCCATCTATGGTTAGGTTTATTTATTTTTATTTTATTTTATTTCATTATTTATTTTTGTTTTGATTAATTTTTAAAAATCAATTTTACTCTCCAAACACTTTTTAGGTAGGGACCCCTTTGCACTTGCACCATGTGCGCAGTCTTGGATGAGCCCCTGAACCCCTTGGACCGCGGGGCCCCCAAATGCGCGGGGCCCTAGGCAAATGCCTAGTTTGCCTATACAGTAATCTGGCCCTGTGTATACCTGTATCTAAATAAACTTGCACACTGTGCTGGTGTGCAGGTACACATTAAAATCAGTAAGTGTCTTATGTCTCGAGACAACATATTAGTAATAATAATAATAATAATAATAATAATAATATAATCACCGAGTCTCATTGAATGTCATGTATTAAGTTAATACAGTGGACCCCCGCCTTAGGATATTATTTCATTCCAGAAGTCTGTTCGGGTGCTGTTATAGACCAAATTTGTTCCCATAAGGAATATTGTGAATTAGATTAGTCCGTTTCAGACCCCCAAAAATACACGTACAAAAGCATTTACAAAAATACACTTACATAATTGGTCGAGTTGGGAGCTGATCGTAAGGTGGGGGTCCATTGTATACATATTTTCGTTAATCCACCTATGATATTTCTTCAAAATTATATAATAAACACGATACATAACATATGAAGGTGATAAATACACCCAACAGTAGAATAACATTTTCTCTAGTCCAGCGTAAGAGAGAATGTGTTATGGGGGTAACTGTAGAAAATTATTCCCTTCGTATGTAAGTTAGTTTATTCAGGTATACACAAATATAGTTACATAGATTATCATACATAGCAGCATATGTGTAAAGTACCTAGGATAAGCCAAAAAAGTCAGTAGCAGCATATGTGTAAAGTACCTAGGATAAGCCAAAAAAGTCAGAGTGACTTATTTCCATTGCCTTCACTCAGAGTGTCATTTCTTCTAAAAATTGTGTTTCAGAATGGGAGTGTTCCTCTTTATTTATTCTACTGTATCAATGTAGAGACAACTTGTACACAATGTAACTTGTACACAAACCATATGTGTATGCCTGGCTTGTTTACAAAACTTGCATTTGCCTGGTTTGTTTACATAACTCTGCGCCTGTCCTCCCTCATTTACTCATTCTCTCTCTCTCTCTCTCTCTCTCATTTATTTGTTTTATCTCGTTTACTCACCCCCGACCCTACATTAAGACTACAAATATTTTAAGGTAAGTAATGAGTGAACTGTTTATGCATTTTATCACTCTGGGATGCTTAAATGTCATAGAATATTATGTGTGGGTGGGTTGTCCTGGTATGGAAGCCTTCCTGGCTACCATACATATCACACTTGATTTCTTACAATAAATACTACTCACCTCACCCTAGATTAAGACTACAAATATTTTAAGGTAAGTAATGAGTGTATTATATGTGTATTTTACTTTTTTATTGTTTTTTAATGCCTAGTTCTATTGCTAACTTAATAACTTAACCCTTTCAGGGTCCGTGCCGTAGATCTACGGCTTTATGTTCAGGGTCCAAGCCGTAGATCTACGCCATGAGCTCAGCTCACTCTGATAAGCTGTAAGTGGTAAATTTGGGCCTAGATATGAGAGAATACGTCTATGTGGTATGTGTGCACCACATAAAACAAATCCTGCAGCACACAGTGTATAACGAGAAAAAACTGAGACCCTGATTTTCGATTAAAACAGCGACTTTGCAGTGTTTTTTCGTATGTTTTTTATAGTTGTATTTGCGATTTCTTGGTCTCATTTGATAGAATGGAAGACATATTACAGAAATAGAGATGATCTTGATTGGTTTTAGCACAGGAAATGGCTTGAAACTGAGCTCAAAGTTGCGGAAATGTTAAATTTTTGCCAATGTTCAAGAGTAAACAAATGACCTTACACGTCTAATACACGCCAGCTGGTGGGTCTAATATACATTCACAAATGTGGTGATGATATTTATACAATTATTACAATATTGCATAACAGTAAATCTTCTATTTTTTGGTTTGAATAAAAATTCATTATGTGAATAAAAAATCAAAATGGAATTTATTTGTAAAGCTTCAAAACATAACTAATGAACAGAGGAAATGTTAGTTTAGTGCCAGGAATACCTACATTGTTTATTCTGGACCTTATTTTGAAATTGGAGTATTTTGAACTTTGTGTTAAATTGGCCAAATTACCAATTTCCAATCACTTTATTTTGTAGTTGAAACAGTTGACTTGGCGATTTCTTGTCCTCAATCGATAGAACAAGAGTAATACTAGTGAAGTAGCTAAGAATTTGGTCGACTGGAATAAGGTAATTGGCCTAAAATGGGAGTCAAAGTCGGCAAAATCACCAATTCATAAATATCGCTGACACATCAAAATTCGCGAGAGCATAATTTCGTCAATTTTCCATCAAATTTCATAGTTTTTGTTTTATTACCTTCAGAAAAAGATTCTCTACCATTTCATAAGAGAAAATAAAATTTTTTTTTTTTTAAATACTTGGACCCTGGTGTGCACTTTGAAATTTGGCCTCTGGACCCTGAAAGGGTTAATACATGTTAGTGTAAACTTGTTATCTAGCACAGTGGACCCCCGCATACCGTTGGCCTTACATAACGTTAAATCCGCATACCGATACATTTTATCGCTAAGATTTTGCCTCGCATACCGCTAAAAAACCCGCTCAACGCTGTTCGTCCGGTTTTGGTGATTTTATCTGCAAAATAAGTGACCATGGGCCCCAAGAAAGCTTCTAGTGCCAACCCTACAGCAATAAGGGTGAGAATTACTATAGAGATGAAGAAAGAGATCATTGATAAGTATGAAAGTGGAGTGCGTGTCTCCGAGCTGGCCAGGTTGTATAATAAACCCCAATCAACCATCGCTACTATTGTGGGCAACAAAAAGGCAATCAAGGAAGCTGTTCTTGCCAAAGGTTCAACTGTGTTTTCGAAACAGAGATCGCAAGTGATGGAAGATGTTGAGAGACTGTTATTGGTATGGATAAATGAAAAACAGATAGCAGGAGATAGCATCTCTCAAGTGATCATAAGTGAAAAGGCTAGGAAGTTGCATCAGGATTTAATTAAAAAAATGCCTGCAACTAGTGATGATGTGAGTGAATTTAAGGTCAGCAAAGGTTGGTTTGAGAGATTTAAGAAGCGTAGTGGCATACATAGTGTGATAAGGCATGGTGAGGCTGCTAGTTCGGACCACAAAGCAGCTGAAAAATATGTGCAGGAATTCAAGGAGTACATAGACAGTGAAGGACTGAAACCTGAACAAGTGTTTAATTGTGATGAAACAGGCCTGTTTTGGAAGAAAATGCCAAGCAGGACCTACATTACTCAGGAGGAAAAGGCACTCAGAGGACATAAGCCTATGAAAGACAGGCTTACTCTGTTGATGTGTTCCAATGCTAGTGGTGATTGCAAAGTGAAGCCTTTATTAGTGTATCACTCAGAAACTCCCAGAGCGTTCAGGCAAAAGAATATCCTCAAGGCTAATTTGTGTGTGCTGTGGAGGGCAAACAGTAAGGCATGGGTCACTAGGGACTTTTTCTATGACTGGTTACACCATGCATTTGCCCCCAATGTGAAAGATTACCTAACTGAGAAGAAATTAGACCTTAAGTACCTCCTGGTGTTAGACAATGCCCCTGGTCATCCTACAGACGTGGCGGAGCGACTTTATGGGGACATGAGCTTCATTAAGGTGAAGTTTTTGCCTCCTAATACCACTCCTCTCCTGCAGCCCATGGACCAGCAGGTTATTGCAAACTTCAAAAAACTGTACACAAAAGCTCTGTTTGAAAGGTGCTTTGTAGTGACCTCAGAAACTCAACTGACTCTTAAGAGAGTTTTGGAGAGAGCACTTTAATATCCTCAATTGTGTAAACCTTATAGGTAAGGCTTGGGAGGGAGTGACTAAGAGGACCTTGAACTCTGCTTGGAAGAAACTGTGGCCAGAATGTGTAGACCAGAGGGATTTTGAAGGGTTTCAGGCTAACCCTGAGAGGAGTATGCCAGTTGAGGAATCCATTGTGGCATTGGGAAAGTCCTTGGGGTTGGAGGTAGGTGGGGATGATGTGGAAGAGTTGGTGGAGGAGGACAATGAAGAACTAACCACTGATGAGCTGCTAGATCAACTTCAACAGCAAGAGGCCAGACCTGAGGAAACTGGTTCAGAGGAGGGGAGAGAGAAATTGAAGAAGTTGCCTACTACAAAGATTAAGGAAATCTGTGCAATGTGGCTGAAAGTGCAAACCTTTATGGATGAAAATCACCCTCACACAGCTATTGCAAGCCGTGCTGGTGACTATTACACTGACAATGTTGTGAAACACTTTAGGGAAGTCATAAAGGAACGTGAGGTACAGGCCACTATGGACAGATATGTTGTGCGACACAAGTCCAGTGACTCTGAAGCTGGTCCTAGTGGCATTAAAAGAAGAAGGGAAGTAACCCCAGAAAAGGACTTGACACCTCAAGTCTTAATGGAAGGGGATTCCCCTTCTAAACACTAAGACTCTCTCCTCCTCCCATCCCATCAATCATCACCAGATCTTCAATAAAGGTAAGTGTCATGTAATTGTGCATGCCTTTTTCAGTTTGTGTGTATTAAAATTAATATTTCATGTAGTAAAAATGTTTTTTTTTCATACTTTGGGGTGTCTTGCACGGATTAATTTGATTTCCATTATTTCTTATGGGGAAAATTCATTCGCATAACGATAATTTCGCATAACAATGAGCTCTCATGAACGGATTAATATCGTTATGCGGGGGTCCACTGTATTTATATGCATTTATAAGTGGAAAAAAGGGTGTTCCACTTTATGGAGATTTCCGCTTTACGGCGGTAGCCTGGAACCTAACCTGCCGTATAAGTGGGGCCCTACTGTATGTATACGGCCGAAACAGTCGAAGAGTTAATGTGCCCAAGATTGATTATTACTATATACATGTATTAGTATTATTACTATGATGTTAAGACTATAGGGACACTCTAAGTGAACGAGTAACAAAGGCATGTTTATATGCTATGTAATATGTTTCTTATATAATTTTGAAGAAAATATCATAGATGGATTAATGAACATGTCTATATTAACACAAAATAAGACATTTAATGTGCCTAAGTGTGAGTCACGAACATATGAACGGCCCAGACAGACGCATCTGGTACAGACAATTTCTGAGTGATGTACAAACACCCGGGGTAGAATTTCGTCAAAAACAGTGGTTGAAATCCAAATTGTACAATTTCCACACTGGACGAAATCCGGGGATCCACTGTATTATATTTTTATTATTATTATTTATTATATTATTATATATTATTATTATGTATTATATTTTATTATTATTATTATATTATTATTATATTATTATTATATTATACAGTGGAACCTCTACTTAGGAGTTTAATCCGTTCCATGACTTTGCTCACATCTGGATTTACTCTTTTGCCGAGTCAATGTTCCTCATTTAAATTAATTGAAATGGAATTAATTCGTTCCAGTGGAATTCCAGGCACGAGAAAATACTTAAATAATTTCCCTAATATCAACTCTATGGCTTATTTATCTATCACAATTCATGTAATATGACATAATAAACAATATTAACCCTTCATCGCGCAATTGGTCCGAAAATTTGAAATTCGAACTGAACTCCCTATGGTGGATAGAGTAACTCAATACAAGGTCACTGATCCCATATAAATTGATTTCTGATGGTTAGTTTTCGAGCAATTGCCAATCTCCGAAGACCGAAAATATTAGGCCGCCCCCGACAAAGTGATTAAAAAATTCTATGTTGCAAACTTGCAATTGTTAATGAAACACACCAAAACAATTTTTTAAATTTAATATACAAACAGACAATATAAAAAACATAAATGGAACTTTTATCAAAACATTTTTTAATACTTACAAAAATATAAAAAGGAAGCAAATATCAACAATGCCAAATTGCAAAGTGATGCAAGTTTCAATCCCTATATTCCTGAGATTCATTTGGAAGACCAATGATTCTATATTGCTAATTGGCAAGATGGAAGTCTGTGAAACAATTTCTATCAGTCTTTATGCACAGATTTACTTTGCATACACTACAGACGAATGACGATGTTACCGTTTTTTTCGAGGTGCTGCAATACTTGCAAGTAAACGGCCTTTGCCCTGCCATTGGAAAGTGCATTAGAGTCATGTCTTTCCTAACACTGTCATCAGGCAATTCTGTACGTGTTCCCCTCCCAGGTTTCACTATGCCAACACCATTGGAAGTACATGGTGAATTAGTTGGTGAAGGTCTTGGAGTTGTTCTTAGGCTGCTCCCTCTAAGGTTTTGTCCTTTAGACCTTGCAATTTCAGAGATAGAATTCCTGAAATACTTCAGTTGCATACACTTTTGCTTTATTGCTCGAGAATCACGGCAATAAAGCACCCATGCATTCACAACAGCAAGATCAATAATATAGGCAAATAGCCGCATGTACCAACGTTTTGATTTCATTGGTGTTTTGTAGAGATGCACCAACATGTTGCTTTTGTCAATACCTCCCATGTTTGCATTATAGTTCTTGATGACTGCAGGGCACGATATTTTCTCTTTCCTCTTTGTACCCTTGTTGTATCTCTCAACAAGACTCATGGGCTCGACCCCAATATCAGTTGTCACTAAAGTCACAACTTTGGTGTCCTTCCATCGTACAACAAGGACACCATCATTGTTGTTGAAGCAAAAATTGCCCCTGGCCACACTGTTTTTTTCCATTTGTTTGATAGGCACCAGATGTGGCTTACCACATCTATTGTCACGTACTGTTCCAGTGTATCTGCAGTTATACTTATCTCTTAGTAGCTTGACCAAAGGCATACTTGAAAAGAAATTGTCAGCATAGATTGCTGATGTGTTTGTCTTGTTCATAGTTTGTGCAAGTACCAGAACAATCTTTGTACTTATTGGAAGTTTACATTCTTCCTGTGGCAGCTGTATGGGATGTGTGTCAAAAGTTGTTGTGCCTTGATACATGAGTATATCATGTATGAGTCCATCTTGACTTGCACGACAAAAAAGTTTGAAACCCCACTTATCTGGTTTTGTTTTGATGTACTGCCTTAGGTTTCCAGCAGTTTTACCCTTGAAACCAACCATGACTTCATCAATAGATTGCTTGGGTGTAGCTGGAATTTTCAAGCAAGCATTAGTTAGTTCAGTGTAAAGAGGCCTTACTTTGTAGAATCTGTCATTATCCTTTTTTGTGTTGTCATTGAAATGAATATGACTTCTAAGGTACCTAAACCTCTTAGACGCCATGCTCTCTGCAACCTGTTGGCTCCTAAAACCAGCTTTCCAATAGTCTTCGAGGGATGGTAGTGAATTAATACCCATGAACAACAAAATACCTATGAACCTCATGATCTCTTCAGAATCTGTTGAAAAAGTACTATTTACGTCTTGTTGCCTTGTATACAAATTTGTTTGATATGCTATGTTATCTATCATGGCTGGAGTAACGAACATACGAAAATACTCATATGGAGACCTAATTGCAAGAGGCTTTTCATGTTCATATGCCGGCAAAGGATCATTTTCAATGTCATCTACGGTCCACTCAGATGAAACTTGAAGAGCAATATTCTCATGGATCTCTTCCTCATCCGGGTATTCCTCAATCCTAAAAGTTTTCTTTTTCCTCATTACTTTCTGCTTTTTGGCTGGCCTTTCTTCCCTTTCTTCCTCATCATCAGTTGACATCTCTGCATCCTGTGCATCCGTTGGCAAGTATTCATCACCACTATCCAGCAATTCTGGTTCGTCTACCTCTGGTTCTGAGTCACTGTCTTCAGAAACGCAGATATACCTCGACCTGCTGGTCGACTGCTCCCCATAAAACAGCCTCTCATGGAACTGGAAGGACAATAGAAACCTCCTGTATAAATCCAGACCACTACAGAGTTCATATATGCAATTGAAAATTTTTTATAAATATTTATTTGACTAAAATTGGACATTCCCGGAAACTCGCGCAATACCGAAATAATTCGGACTAAAATGCATGCACTTTTTTCAACTGCATGCTACACTCATATTATGCTTCACACGGACTTTAGGTATATATCAAAATATGCCTAAACTATTCATGTAAGCACTAAACACAACAATCAGTACTTACCGACATTGTAGAATATATAATCCAAGAGTAGATTAGCAAGGGTGGAGGGAAAAATGCGCGTGTGTTCGAAGCAAAGCCGCTAGTGTTTATATTTTGATCTCTCAACCAATGGGAAGGCGGCAGAAGCGAACTGTACTTAGCTGAAGAGACTCAGGGAAGGCTTGTGATTGGTTGGAACTAAAGAACGGGAAGCTGGCTGCGCGGGGCGCGAAGTATGACACGCGCCAAAAACACGTAATCAATACCGAATTATTTCGGCCCACCCCGATAAAGGGTTAATAACAGAAATGAATAAAATACATGTCATTACGTATGTGGCTAGTGGTGGTGACAGCAGCCATTGTTGTTGGGGTTTATAGGGCCACCACAGCGTCCATTCCTGCTCCTGACACGTGTAGAGAACCTACGATAACTTCATAATGTCTGCCACTGCTGCTTCATGATTTCTGCCACTGCTGCTTCATGATGTCTGCCACTGCTCCTTCATGATGTCTGCCACTGCTGCTTCATGATGTCTGCCACTGCTACTTCATGATGTCTGCCAATGCTGCTTCATGTTGTCTGCCAATGCTGCTTCATGTTGTCTGCCACTGCTGCTTCATGTTGTCTGCCACTGCTGCTTCATGTTGTCTGCCACTGCTGCTTCATGTTGTCTGCCATTTCTGCTTCATGATGTCTGCCACTGCTGCTTCATGATGTCTGCCACTGCTGCTTCATGATGTATGCCACTGCTGCTTCATGATGTCTGCCACTGCTGCTTCATGATGTCTGCCACTGCTGCTTCATGTTGTCTGCCACTGCTACCTCATGATATCTGCTCCCACTTTTGCTAGCATGTTGAAAAGCTTTGCAATATGTGAAGGTTGAGGGGCAGTGCCAATTGGAACTGGAGCACAGATACAATTCCCTAGATCAGGAGCCCCTCACCAGCATCATGGAACCTTCCTTAAGGGGGAAGCTCACAACCTGAATTTTTCCTCGTATCCAGGAGCAAAAAATCAACCAAGCGATTTCTCGTATCCTGAAAAACTCTTATGGTGAAGCACTCGTAAGCAGAGGTTGCACTGTATTAGGAGTGGCTGTGTCAGCAGATGGGTCTATGAAAAGTGCGGTGAATCATAGAACTGACGAAGGAGGAGTCTTTGCAGACAAAGAACTTTGTCCATGGAAGCAAAGAGGGGAATGTATGAGAGTATAGCTATACCAATGCTCTTATATGGGTGCGAAGCATGGGTGGTGAATGTTGCAACAAGGAGAAGGCTGGAGGCAGTGTAGATGTCATTTCTGAGGGCAATGTGTGGTGTGAATATAATGCAGAGAATTTGTAGTTTGCAAATTAAGAGGAGGTGCAGGATTACCTAAACTATTATCCAGAGGGTTGAGGAGGGGTTGTTGAGGTGGTTCAGACATGCAGAGAGGATGGAACAAAATAGAATGATTTTGAGAGTGTATAAATCTGTAGTGGAGGGAAGGTGGGGTAGAGAATGACCTAGGAAAAGGTTGGAGGGAGGGGGTAAAGTAAGTTTTGTGGTGATTGGGACTGGAAATGTAGGGCTGCATTTTGGAGTTTTCATCACAGATTAATTAGTATGCCTTTTAGATATTTTAGACATATTTTATGATTGTTATTAAAAGATACACTAGTCTCTCTAAATTTCTTGATTTTGACAGTTTTTAGGTTTTTCTTACAAATGCTTAATAATAGCAGAACATTTGAGTTTTTTTTTTTTCAGGCCATTTGCATGTGTTTGTTTCAATACCCTTCCAGAATGTGAAACAGAAAAGTTCCATATTTCTTGATTTGCATAAACATACCACATGTACCAAATGTTCATATACAAAAATTATAAATTGTCAAAAAAGGACTGATAAAAAGAAGCAGGATTTATGAGCTGTCTCTTAAATAATGTATGGCCAAAATCTACATTCCTTGATTGACATAAGAAAATGAGCATAATACACATGCACTGAGTAGTCACTTAAATAAATGAATTGCAGTTGGATCTGAAAAATAAATTAGAAAATAAATTAAGCACTCAGTTATAAAGACTTCAGGTAGTGGTTTTTGTGGCTTCTGAGATTGTTCATATCTTTACAAATGTATCTACTTCATATGGAGGATTAGAGCACTACATATTCTAGAATAGTTTCAAACAAATGTGTTTATCCACATCATTAATCTAAACCACTGTTTCTGCTTTTTTAAAGTGCTGCCAGCTGTTGTAAAATTGATATACAGTAGGGCCCCAGTTATACAGCAGGTTAGGTTCCAGGCTATCACCAGAAAGCTGAAAGCCATTTTTTCCCATTTATAAATGCATATAAATGCCAGACAACAAGTTTACAATAACTTATATTAAGTTAGTAATAGAACTAGGCATTAAAAAACACAATAAAAGGTAAAATACATACACAGCACATTCATTACTTACCTTAAAATATTTGTAGTCTTAATGTAGGGTGAGAGGTGAGGAGTACTTTTGTAGGAAGTCATGTGTAGGTAGCCCTGGCTCCCCGTCAGAGGCCAAATTTCAGAGTGTGCACCAGGGTCCAAGAATTTTCAAAAAATAATATTGTTATTTTTTCTTAAGAAATGGTAGAGAATCTTTTTCTGAAGGTAATAAAACAAAAACTACGAAATTTGATGGAAAATTGACGAAATTATGCTCTCATGAGTTTTGATGTGTCGGCAGTATTTACGCATTGGCGATTTTGCTGACTTTGGCTCCCATTTTAGGCCAATTACAGTATTCCAGTCAACCAAATTCTTAGCTATTTCACTAGTATTACTTCTATTCTATCGATTGAGCACAAGAAATCGCCAAGTCAACTGTTTCAACAACAAAATAAAGTGACTGGAAATTGGTAATTTGGCCAATTTAACGCAAAGTTCAAAATATTCCACTTTCAAAATAGGATCCAGAATAAACAATACAGAATAAACACATACTCTAACTTGAGCCTCACTATCCTCGTAAAAACTCTTCACTGCTTTCAGTAACCTACCTCCTACACCATACACCTGCAACATCTGCCACATTGCCCCCCTATCCACCCTGTCATACGCCTTTTCCAAATCCATAAATGCCACAAAGACCTCTTTAGCCTTATCTAAATACTGTTCACTTATATGTTTCACTGTAAAAGTGAACAGTATTTAGATAAGGCTAAAGAGGTCTTTGTGGCATTTATGGATTTGGAAAAGGCGTATGACAGGGTGGATAGGGGGGCAATGTGGCAGATGTTGCAGGTGTATGGTGTAGGAGGTAGGTTACTGAAAGCAGTGAAGAGTTTTTATGAGGATAGTGAGGCTCAAGTTAGAGTATGTAGGAAAGATGGAAATTATTTCCCAGTAAAAGTAGGCCTTAGACAAGGATGTGTGATGTCACCGTGGTTGTTTAATATACAGTGGACCCCCGCATAGCGAACGCCTTGCATAGCGAACAATCCGCATAGCGAACGCTTTGTTCGCTAAAATTTTGCCCCGCATAGTGGACAAAAACCCGCTCAGCGACCTTCGTCCGAGACGCGTCCAATGTGCGGCCTCAGCCAGCCTCACATGTGCCGCCCGTCCCATTGTTTACCAGCCAGCCTCCGCGGTAACATTCAAGCATACACTCGGAATATTTCGTATTATTACAGTGTTTTCGGTGCTGTTTCTGGAAAATAAGTGACCATGGGCCCCAAGAAAGCTTCTAGTGCCAACCCTGTGGTAAAAAGGGTGAGAATTAGTATGGAAATTAAGAAAGATTTTGAAGGGTTTGGGGCTAACCCTGAGAAGCCTATGCCAGTTGTGGAATCCATTGTGCCTACTTCAAAAATTAAGGAAATGTGTGCACAGTGGGTTGAACTGCAAACCTTTATGGATGAAAATCACCCTGACACAGCTGTTGCAAGCCGTGCTGGTGACTATTTCAATGACAATGTTATGGCCCATTTTAGACAAATCGTAAAGGAACGGGAGGTACAGAGCTCTATGGACAGATTTGTTGTGCGACAGAGGTCCAGTGACTCTGAAGCTGGTCCTAGTGGCATTAAAAGAAGAAGGGAAGTAACCCCGGAAAAGGACTTGCTACCTCAAGTCCTAATGGAAGGGGATTCCCCTTCTAAACACTAACACTCTCTCTCCCCTCCTCCCATCCCATCAATCATCACCAGATCTTCAATAAAAGTAAGTGTCATGTAATTGTGCATGCCTTTTTCAGTTTGTGTGTACTAAAATTAACATTTTTTTGTGGTAAAAAAAATTTTTTTTCATACTTTTGGGTGTCTTGCACGGATTAATTTTATTTCCATTATTTCTTATGGGGAAAATTAATTCGCATAGCGAACATTTCGCATAATGACCAGCCCTCTTGCACGGATTAAGTTCGCTATGCGGGGGTCCACTGTATTTATAGATGGGGTTGTAAGAGAAGTAAATGCGAGGGTCTTGGCAAGAGGCGTGGAGTTGAAAAATAAAAAATCACACATAAAGTGGGAGTTGTCACAGCTGCTCTTTGCTGATGACACTGTGCTCTTGGGAGATTCTGAAGAGAAGTTGCAGAGATTGGTGGATGAATTTGGTAGGGTGTGCAAAAGAAGAAAATTAAAAGTGAATACAGGAAAGAGTAAGGCTATGAGGATAACAAAAACATTAGGTGATGAAAGATTGGATGTCAGATTGGAGGGAGAGAGTATGGAGGAGGTGAATGTATTCAGATATTTGGGAGTGGACGTGTCAGCGGATGGGTCTATGAAAGATGAGGCGAATCATAGAATTGAGGGGAAAAGGGTGAGTGGTGCACTTAGGAGTCTGTGGAGACAAAGAACTTTGTCCTTGGAGGCAAAGAGGGGAATGTATGAGAGTATAGTTTTACCAACGCTATTATATGGGTGTGAAGCATGGGTGATGAATGTTGCAGCGAGGAGAAGGCTGGAGGCAGTGGAGATGTCATGTCTGAGGGCAATGTGTGGTGTGAATATAATGCAGAGAATTCGTAGTTTGGAAGTTAGGAGGAGGTGCGGGATTACCAAAACTGTTGTCCAGAGGGCTGAGGAAGGGTTGTTGAGGTGGTTCGGACATGTAGAGAGAATGGAGCGAAACAGAGTGACTTCAAGAGTGTATCAGTCTGTAGTGGAAGGAAGGCGAGGTAGGGGTCAGCCTAGGAAAGGTTGGAGGGAGGGGGTAAAGAAGGTTTTGTGTGCGAGGGGCTTGGACTTCCAGCAGGCATGCGTGAGCGTGTTTGATAGGAGTGAATGGAGACAAATGGTTTTTAATACTTGACGTGCTGTTGGAGTGTGAGCAAAGTAACATTTATGAAGGGGTTCAGGGAAACTGGCAGGCCGGACTTGAGTCCTGGAGATGGGAAGTACAGTGCCTGCACTCTGAAGGAGGGGTGTTAATGTTGCAGTTTAAAAACTGTAGTGTAAAGCACCCTTCTGGCAAGACAGTGATGGAGTGAATGATGGTGAAGGTTTTTCTTTTTTGGGTCACCCTGCCTTGGTGGGAATCGGCCAGTGTGATAATAAATAAAAAATAATAAACAATGCAGGCATTCCTGGCACTAAACTAACATTTCCTCTGTTCATTAGTTATGTTTTCAGGCTTTACAAATGAATTCCATTTTGATTTTTTATTCACATAGTGAATTTTTATTCAAACCAAAAAATAGAAGATTTACTGTTATGCAATACTGTAATAATTGTATAAATAATATCACCTTCAAGGACCATAACATTGTATCAATCGCATCTGCTAGAAAAATGACAGGATGGAAAATGAGAACCTTCAAAACTAGGGAGGCCAAGCCCATGATGACACTCTTCAGGTCACTTGTTCTATCTAGGCTGGAATATTGCTGCACTCTAACAGCACCTTTCAAGGCAGGTGAAATTGCCGACCTAGAAAATGTACAGAGAACTTTCACGGCGCGCATAACGGAGATAAAACACCTCAATTACTGGGAGCGCTTGAGGTTTCTAAACCTGTATTCCCTGGAACGCAGGAGGGAGAGATACATGATTATATACACCTGGAAAATCCTAGAGGGACTAGTACCGAACTTGCACACGAAAATCACTCACTACGAAAGCAAAAGACTTGGCAGACGATGCACCATCCCCCCAATGAAAAGCAGGGGTGTCACTAGCACGTTAAGAGACCATACAATAAGTGTCAGGGGCCTGAGACTGTTCAACTGCCTCCCAGCACACATAAGGGGGATTACCAACAGACCCCTGGCAGTCTTCAAGCTGGCACTGGACAAGCACCTAAAGTCAGTTCCTGATCAGCTGGGCTGTGGCTCGTACGTTGGTTTGCGTGCAGCCAGCAGCAACAGCCTGGTTGATCAGGGGCTGATCCACCAGGAGGCCTGGTCACAGACCGGGCCGCGGGGGCGTTGACCCCCGAAACTCTCTCCAGGTAAACTCCAGGTAAACACTTGTGAATGTATATTAGACCCACCAGCTGTCATGTATTAGACCTGTGAGGTCATTTGTTTACTCTTGAACATTGGCAAAAATTTAACATTTCTGCTACTTTGAGCTCAGTTTCAAGCCATTTCCAGTAAAAAAAAAACAATCAAAATCATCTCTATTTCTGTAGTATATCTTCCATTCTATCAAATGAGACCATGAAATTGCAAATACAACTATAAAACACATCGGAAAAAACACTGCAAAGTCGCTGTTTTAATCGAGAATTATGGTCTCAGTTTTTTCCTCTCATTATGCACTGTGTGCTGCAGGATTTGTTTTATGTGGTGCACACATACCACATAGATGTATTCTCTCGTATCTAGGCCCAAATTTATTGCTTGCAGCTTATCAGAGTGAACTGAGCTCATGGCGTAGATCTACGGTTTGGACCCTGAACGTAAAGCCGTAGATCTACAGCACGGACCCTGAAAGGGTTAATGTATGATATTTAAAGCAGCCCAGAGAGATAAAATACAGATACAGTACACTCATTATTTACCTTAAAATATGTGTAGTCTTATGTAGGATGAGAGGTGAGTAGTGTTTATTTGTAGGAAGTCAGTGTAGGTAGCCAGTAGATGTAGGTAGCCTGGGCTACATAGTTATATGATATTTAATGTGGCACAGAGCCATATTATTACCATTGACATATCTTGTTCACTGAATTTAATCGTTTCTAACAACTACCTTTAGCTGCCATCATAAACGAGGGGAGAAGTAATAAATAATTCATGCTGAGAATTGTAAACAAAAGCTGAGTGGGGGAGTGACTAGGCCAAAGACAGATTCATACATGTTTTCTTTGGTGTACCAGAGAAAACGTAATGTTTTCCCTCTGCCTGGCATATAAACATAGCATATTTATGTGCTATGTAACGTGTTTCTTGTATAATTTTGAAGAAAATACCATGGATGGATTAATGAAAATGTCTATATTGACATAAAATAAGAGTTATAATATGCCGAAGAGTGATTATTATTACATAGTACAGTGGACCCCCGCATAACGATCACCTCCCAATGCGACCAATTATGTAAGTGTATTTATGTAAGTGCGTTTGTACGTGTATGTTTGGGGGTCTGAAATGGACTAATCTACTTCACAATATTCCTTATGGGAACAAATTCGGTCAGTACTGGCACCTGAACATACTTCTGGAATGAAAAAATATCGTTAACCGGGGGTCCACTGTACATGTATTACTATGGCATTAAGACTAGAGGGACACTCTTAGTGATTTTAATGTGTACCTACACGCCAGCATAGTGTCTAAGTATATTTAGGTACAGGTACACAAGTATTATTATCAGAACACATATAAAATATGCAATAACTTTAAAACACTTGAAATTTTGTAAAGTGTCCAGATATAATAGAGATATGTGCTCACGGAGAACGTAAACAAACCAGGTGGCGTGTGCCATATTTGAAAGACCACTCTCAGTATAGAAAGTTTTGGTTATAATTTGAAATCGTTGTGTTAACGGAATGCCATAAAGCGGGGCCCTACTGTATGTTCATATTATACTCTGTAGTTAATGTTGTTTAATTCTTCATAGAGTATGTATCTGGCTGCCAAGAATGGGGAACTTGATGAAGTGAGACAATATTTACAAGCTGGAAATGACATAAATGCAGCAGATGGGGATGGTTACACCTTGCTGTCTAGTGCATGTGTGGGAGGACAGCTAGCACTGGTGCGTTATTTGCACCAACAGCCATATCTCCATCGCAATACTCGAGATTGGGCTGGCGACACACCATTAATGCATGCTGCTATGATGGGCCACACTGATGTGGTGTATGAACTGATGACAACACCTCATCCAGTTAGTATATAGCATGTTGATTTACCAATGCATATTATATACAGTAGTATCATAATAGATGAAAACAATTTTGAGAATTAAATAATTTAAATACAATGCAGTAGTTCGACAGTCTTACCAATATTTAAAAATTTTTAGTAAGTGCCTTAATCTCACACCAGACAATTGGTACTGAATATTTTTAGTCTCAAAACATGGCAATCAAAGCTTTAATTTACTGTCTAACCAGTCACTTGTTAGTTACCTGGAAAATTGATTTTCTGAACACTTTTTGGAACTTCAGTTAAGACTTTACAGTAATTAAGACTTTTCAGTTCTCTTGGTTTTTATACATAATTTTATTTTCAGTGTCGCTTAAATGTGAAATCTGTGAACGACTATAATGAAAGTGCACTAACCTTGGCAATTTCAAATGAATATACGGAGGTGTCAAACATCATAAAGAGTGTACAGCTGCCACAGGTGAGTTGTTTTTTGTCTTGTTCTTTTTGTTGAGGTTTATAGTTGATGCTGTGTTGAGCCGTGATTCTTGGTGTATAGGGAAAAAAATATTGCCTAAATCTGGGCAGAAATTAGGAAGGGAACAAGCTTCCTTCTTGAAATTGAAATGGGCACATTCTTTCAAGTAAATCAGGTGGACCCATCTGCCTCAATCCCAGCAGAGCCAGATGCCCACACTCCACCTGAGTTAATAACCAGCTTTACCCCACAGTTGTAGAAACCTGCAAAAAAAAAAAAAAAAAAAAAGCTGATGATATAGCATCAACTGATTGCCTAGTAGGCAATGTATGAAGCTGATAGGGGACAAGAAGCAATGGTAAATAAATCAGAATACTCAGACCAAGGGTAGAGTAGGACACCTACTCTTTACCAAAGCTAGTTCAGAAATTGTTGTTTGCTTTGTGACTTTTTTCCTTCTAACCTTTTCAGGGTCTGTCCCGTAGATCTACAGCTTTGAAGCCAGGGTCCAAGCTGTAGATCTGCGCTATGAGCTCAGCTCACTCAAATAAGCAGTGAGTGGTAAATTTGGGCCTAGATATGAGAGAATACATCAATGTGGTAAGTGTGCACCACATAAAACAAATTCTGCAGCACGCAGTGCATAATGAGAGAAAAAAACTGCCACTGTAATTTTGGATTAAAACAGTGACTTTGCAGTGTTTTTTCCTATGTTTTTTACATTTGAATTTGTGATTTCTTGGTCTCATTTGATAGAATGGAAGATATATTACAGAAATAGAGATGATTTTGATTGTTTTTAGTACTGAAAATGGCTTGAAATTGAGCTCAAAGCAGAAATGTTAAATTTTTGCCAATGTTCAAGAGTAAACAAATGATGTGCATCTAATACGCATCACCTGGTGGGTCTAATATACATTCATAAATGTGTTGGTATTATTTATTCAATTATTACAATATTGCATAACAGTAAATCTTCCGTTTTTTGGTGTGAATAAAAATTCATTATGTGAATAAAAAATCAAAATGGAATTCTTTTGTAAAGCCTAAAAATGTAACTAATGAACAGAGGAAATGTTAGTTTAGTGCCAGGAATGCCTGTACAGTGGACCCTCAACCAGCGATGGCATCAATTAACGATAAATCTGACTAGCGATTCACTTAAATGCAAAAATTTTGCCTCGACTAGCGCTTAAAAACCCGACTAGTGCTTAAAAACCCGACCAACGCTTTTCGTTCCGTACCATAAGCATCCACTTTGGTCTGAGCGCGCCTCACTTGTCCCTTTGGTGCCAGTGTTTACAAGCCAGCCAGCCACCGCGGTCGCTTCCAAACATACAACTGGAACATTTCATATTATCACAACCTTTTTAGTGATTGCACCTGCAAAATAAGTCACCATGGGCCCCAAGAAAGCTTCTAGTGCCAACCCTACAGCAAAAAGGGTGAGAATTACTATGGAGATGAAGAAAGAGATCATTGATAAATATGAAAGTGGAGTGCGTATCTCTGAGCTGGTCAGGTTGTATAATACAGTGGACCCCCGCATAACGATATTAATCCGTTCATGAGAGCTCATTGTTATGCGAAATTATCGTTATGCGAATGAATTTTCCCCATAAGAAATAATGGAAATCAAATTAATCCGTGCAAGACGCCCCAAAGTATGAAAAAAAACATTTTTACCACATGAAATATTAATTTTAATACACACAAACTGAAAAAGGCATGCACAATTACATGACACTTACCTTTATTGAAGATCTGGTGATGATTGATGGGATGGGAGGAGGAGAGAGTCTTAGTGTTTAGAAGGGGAATCCCCTTCCATTAAGACTTGAGGTGTCAAGTCCTTTTCTGGGGTTACTTCCCTTCTTCTTTTAATGCCACTAGGACCAGCTTCAGAGTCACTGGACTTCTGTCGCACAACATATCTGTCCATAGAGGCCTGTACCTCTCGTTCCTTTATGACTTCCCTAAAGTGTTTCACAACATTGCCAGTGTAATAGTCACCAGCACGGCTTGCAATAGCTGTGTAAGGGTGATTTTCATCCATAAAGGTTTGCACTTTCAGCCACATTGCACAGATTTCCTTAATCTTTGTAGTAGGCAACTTCTTCAATTTCTCTCTCCCCTCCTCCGAACCAGTTTCCTCAGGTCTGGCCTCTTGCTGTTGAAGTTGATCTAGCAGCTCATCAGTGGTTAGTTCTTCATTGTCCTCCTCCACCAACTCTTCCACATCATCCCCACTAACCTCCAACCCCAAGGACTTCCCCAATGCCACAATTGATTCCTCAACTGGCATAGGATTCCTAGGGTTAGCCTCAAACCCTTCAAAATCCCTTTGGTCTACACATTCTGGCCACAGTTTCTTCCAAGCAGAGTTCAAGGTCCTCTTAGTCACTCCCTCCCAAGCCTTACCTATAAGGTTTACACAATTGAGGATATTAAAGTGCTCTCTCCAAAACTCTCTTAGAGTCAGTTGAGTTTCTGAGGTCACTACAAAGCACCTTTCAAACAGAGCTTTTGTGTACAGTTTTTTGAAGTTTGCAATAACCTGCTGGTCCATGGGCTGCAGGAGAGGAGTGGTATTAGGAGGCAAAAACTTCACCTTAATGAAGCTCATGTCCCCATAAAGTCGCTCTGCCACGTCTGTAGGATGACCAGGGGCATTGTCTAACACCAGGAGGCACTTAAGGTCTAATTTCTTTTCAGTTAGGTAATCTTTCACATTGGGGGCAAATGCATGGTGTAACCAGTCATACAAAAAGTCCCTAGTGACCCATGCCTTACTGTTTGCCCTCCACAGCACACACAAATTAGCCTTGAGGATATTCTTTTGCCTGAACGCTCTGGGAGTTTCTGAGTGATACACTAATAAAGGCTTCACTTTGCAATCACCATTAGCATTGGAACACATCAACAGAGTAAGCCTGTCTTTCATAGGCTTATGTCCTGGGAGTACCTTTTCCTCCTGAGTAATGTAGGTCCTGCTTGGCATTTTCTTCCAAAACAGGCCTGTTTCATCACAATTAAACACTTGTTCAGGTTTCAGTCCTTCACTGTCTATGTACTCCTTGAATTCCTGCACGTATTTTTCAGCTGCTTTGTGGTCCGAACTGGCAGCCTCACCATGCCTTATCACACTATGTATGCCACTACGCTTCTTAAATCTCTCAAACCAACCTTTGCTGGCCTTAAATTCACTCACATCATCACTAGTTGCAGGCATTTTTTTAATTAAATCCTGATGCAACTTCCTAGCCTTTTCACTTATGATCACTTGAGAGATACTATCTCCTGCTATCTGTTTTTCATTTATCCACACCAATAAGAGTCTCTCAACATCTTCCATCACTTGCGATCTCTGTTTCGAAAACACAGTTGAACCTTTGGCAAGAACAGCTTCCTTGATTGCCTTTTTGTTGCCCACAATAGTAGCGATGGTTGATTGGGGTTTATTATACAACCTGGCCAGCTCGGAGACACGCACTCCACTTTCATACTTATCAATGATCTCTTTCTTCATCTCTATAGTAATTCTCACCCTTATTGCTGTAGGGTTGGCACTAGAAGCTTTCTTGGGGCCCATGGTCACTTATTTTGCAGATAAAATCACCAAAAACACTGTAATAATATGAAATGTTCCGATTGTATGCTTGGATGTTACTGCGGAGGCAGGCTGGTAAACAATGCCACCGGCGGAACATGTGAGGCTGGCTAAGGCCGCACATTAGACGCGTCTCGGACAAACAGCGTTGAGCGGGTTTTTTAGCGGTATGCGAGGCAAAATCTTAGCGATAAAATGTATCGGTATGCGGATTTAATGTTATGTAAGGCCAACGGTATGCGGGGGTCCACTGTAAACCCCAATCAACCATCGCTACTATTGTGGGCAAGAAAACGGCAATCAAGGAAGCTGTTCTTGCCAAAGGTGCAACTATGTTTTCGAAACTGAGATCGCAAGTGATAGAAGATGTTGAGAGACTTTTATTGGTGTGGATAAACGAGAAACAGATAGCAGGAGACAGCATCTCTCAAGCGATCATATGTGAAAAGGCTAGGAAGTTGCATGGCGATTTAATTAAAAAAATGCCAGCAACTAGTGATGTGAGTGAATTTAAGGCCAGCAAAGGTTGGTTTGAGAGATTTAAGAAGCGTAGTGGCATTCATAGTGTGATAAGGCATGGTGAGGCTGCCAGTTCGGACCGCAAAGCGGCTGAAAAATATGTGCAGGACTTCAAGGAGTACAGAGACAGTGAAGGACTGAAACCTGAACAAGTGTTTAATTGTGACGAAACAGGCCTGTTTTGGAAGAAAATGCCAAGCAGGACGTACATTACTCAGGAGGAAAAGGCACTTCCAGGACATAAGCCTATGAAAGACAGGCTTACTTTGTTGATGTGTGCCAATGCTAGTGGTGATTGCAAAGTGAAGCCTTTATTGGTGTATCATTCTGAAACCCCCAGAGTGTTCAGGAAAAACAATGTCCTCAAGGCTAATTTGTGTGTGCTGTGGAGGGCAAACAGTAAGGCATGGGTCACTAGGGACTTTTTGTATGACTGGTTACACCATGCATTTGCCCCCGATGTGAAAAATTACCTAATTGAAAAGAAATTAGACCTTAAGTGCCTCCTGGTATTAGACAATGCCTCTGGTCATCCTACAGATGTGGCAGAGCAACTTTCTAGGGACATGAGCTTCATTAAGGTGAAGTTTTTGCCTCCTAATACCACTCTTCTCCTGCAGCCCATGGACCAGCAGGTTATTTCCAACTTCAAGAAACTGTACACAAAAGCTATGTTTGAAAGGTGCTTTGTAGTGACCTCAGAAACTCAACTGACTCTAAGAGAGTTTTGGAAAGATCATTTTCCCATCCTCAATTGTGTAAACATTATAGTTAAGGCTTGGGAGGAAGTGACTAAGAGGACATTGAACTCTGCTTGGAAAAAACTGTGGCCAGAATGTGTAGACAAAAGGGATTTTGAAGGGTTTGAGGCTAACCCTGAGAATCCTATGCCAGTTGAGGAATCCATTGTGGCATTGGGGAAGTCCTTGGGGTTGGAGGTTAGTGGGGATGATGTGGAAGAGTTGGTGGAGGAGGACAGTGAAGAACTAACCACTGATGAGCTGCTAGATCATCTTGAACAGCAAGAGGGCAGACCTGAGGAAACTGCTTCGGAGGAGGGGAGAGAGAAATTGAAGAAGTTGCCTACTTCTAAGATTAAGGAAATCTGTGCAATGTGGCTTAAAGTGCAAAGCTTTATGGATGATAATCACCCTGACACAGCTTCTGCAAGCCGTGTTGGCAACCTGTACACTGACAATGTTGTGAACCACTTTAGGAAAGTCATAAAGGAACGAGAGGTACAGGCCTCTATGGACAGATATGTTGTGCGACAGAAGTCCAGTGACTCTCAAGCTGGTCCTAGTGGCATTAAAAGAACAAGGTAAGTAACCCCAGAAAAGGACTTGCTGCCTCAAGTGCTAATGGAAGGGGATTCCCCTTCTAAACAGTAAGAAGATAACGCTCTCCCCTCCTCCCATCCCATCAATCATCACCAGATCTTCAATAAAGGTAAGTGTCATGTAACTGTGCATGTAATCTTCAGTTTGTGTGTATTAAAATTAATATTTCATGTGGTAAAAAAAAAATTTTTTCAATACTTTTGGGTGTCTTGCACGGATTAATTTGATTTCCATTATTTCTTATGGGGAAAATTAACTTGACTAACGATTATTTTGACTAACGATGAGCTCTCAGGAACGGATTAATATCGCTGGTTGAGGGTCCACTGTATTGTTTATTCTGGACCCTATTTTGAAATTGGAATATTTTGAACTTTGTGTTAAATTGGCCAAATTACCAATTTCCGATCACTTTACTGGGTAGATGAAACAGTTTACTGGGCAATTTATTGTGCTCAATTGATAAAATAGAAGTAATACTAATAAAATAGCTAAGAATTTGGTTGACTGGAAAAATGTAATTTGACTAAAATGGAAGTCAAATTCAGCAAAATTGCCGATGCGTAAATACTGCTGACACATCAAAATTCGCGAGAGTGTAATTTCGTAAGTTTTCCATCAAATTTTGTACTTTTTGTTTTAATACCTTCAGAAGAAGATTCTCTACCATTTCATAAGAAAAATAACAAAGTTTTTTTTTTTTTTTTTTTTAAATTCTTGGACCCTCTTAGATTTGGCTTCTGGACCCTCAAAGGGTTAAGACACAGAGGGTACAACATGTATGTTTCATTTTATTGAGATTTCTTTGATTGGGAACCTGCTCTCTCTGACACAAAGGGTATCAGTTTTTTTTTTTTTTTTGACTTGCTTCACCTATGAAAAAAAGGGTATCACAGGTGTGTTGTGTTTTGTTAGTCACTTGTTTCCTGTAGGATAGATGGGGTATTGCACGTGTTCTGTTTTACTGGGGGTTTATTCATTCTAGGACACAAGAGGTACCACATGTATCATTTTTTCCCAGAATATGTTATCCATTAAACATCTTTAATCCATCTTTCTAACTAAATGTCAGTATTTTACTGTGACTTAAGGCTATTCAGTAAAATAAAGGAAAGAAAAGAAATTTTATCCACATTACTGCATTTTTTTTTTCAACAGACTAGCCTTATCCCACCAAGGCAGGGTGACCTAAAAAGAAAAAGGAAAGTTTCTCTTTTTAAACTTAGTAATACAGTGGATCCCCGACTTATGATATTAATCCGTTCCTGAGAGCACATTGTAAGACAAAATTATCGTAAGTCGAATTAATTTCCCCATAAGAAATAATGGAAATAAAATTACTCCGTTCAAGACACCCAAAAGTATGAAAAAATTTTTTTTTACCACATGAAATATACATTTTCCTACACACAAAAAGAAGGATACATGCACAATATATATTGTGTATGTACTAAATGAAGAATAAATGACACCTTTATTGTAGATGTAGTGATGAGTGATGAGACACTGTGTCTTGGGAGTGCCTTTTCCTCCTGAGTAATGTAGGTCCTTTTTGGCATTTTCTTCCAGAACAGGCCTTAACACACTGTGTATGCCACTACAATTCTTAAATCTCTCAAACCAACCTTTGCAGGCCTTAAATTCACCAATATGAGCACTAGTTCCAGGCATTTTTTTCCTGTTCACCTAGGTGTTAGTCGACTGGTGTGAGTTGCATCCTGGGAGCCAAAATTAAAGACCCCAATGGAAATACGTTAGACAGTCCTCGATGATACACCGACTTTCTTGGGTTATCCTGGGTGGCTAACCCTCTGGGGTTAATTGTTTCTCGGTATTCTCGATAAGCCACACCAATAACAGTCTCTCCATATCTTTGAGTAGTACAGCTGACCATGGTACAGTAGCAGCAGCTGACAGTGCTACAGCAGCAGCAGTTGACGGTGCCACAGCAGCAGCAGCAGCTGACGGTGCTACAGCAGCAACAGCAACTGACAGTGCTACAGCAGCAACAGCAACTGACGGTGCTACAGCAGCAGCAGCTGACCGTGGAGTAGCAGCAGCTGACCGTGGTGCAGCAGCAGCTGACCGTGGTGCAGCAGCAGCTGACTGTGGTGCAGCAGCAGCTGACCGTGGTGCAGCAGCAACTGACCGTAGTGCAGCAGCAGCTGACCGTGGTGCAGCAGCAGCTGACTGTGGTGCAGCAGCAGCTGACTGTGGTGCAGCAGCAGCTGACCATGGTGCAGCAGCAGCTGACAGTGCTACAGCAGCAGTAGCTGATGGTGCTACAGCAGCAGCTGACGGTGCTACAGCAGCAGCTGATGGTGCTACAGTAGCAGCAGCAGCTGACAGTGCTACAGCAGCAGCAGCAGCTGACAGTGCTACAGCAGCAGCAGCAGCAGCAGCAGCAGCTGACAGTGGTACGATAGTATTTCGATAGTATTTCTCACCCCTTTTTATTGCAGGGTTGGCACTAGAAGCTTTCTTTAGGCCCATGGCGGCTTATTTAGCAGTTACAAGCACTAAAAACACTGCAATAATATAAAATTTATCGAATGTATGCGTGCAGCCATCTGCCCCGGCTTGTAAACAATGTCACACTAGCTCAGTTGAGGTGCTCAGGCCAGACGGACCAGATGGCTGTGTTCGGGACGAAAGATGTAAGTCAAGTTTTTCAACGTAGGTCAGGGTTAAATTTTTATACTGACAAGCATCGTAAGTCGGTTTTAACGTAGGTTGAGGACATCGTAAGTTGGGGGTCCACTGTATATACAGGAGAAGGGGTTACTAGCCCCTTGCTCCTGGCATTTTAGTCTCCTCTTACGACACTCATTGCTTACAGAGGATGAATTCTGTTCCACTTCCCCATGGAGATTAGAGGAAATATACAAGAACTAGTAAGAAAATAGAAGAAAACTCAGAGGGGTGTGTACATGCATGCTTGTACATGTATGTGTAGTGTGACCTAAGTGTTAGTAGAAGTAGCAAGATGTACCTAAAACCTTGAATGTTTGAGACAAAAGAAAGATACCAGCAATCCTACCATCATGTAAAACCATTATAGGTTTCCGTTTCACACTCACTTGGCAGAATGGTAGTACCTCTCTAGGTGGTTGCTGTCTACCAACCTACTACCTAAGATTACTGCCCTTATTAGTATTAAATATTTGTTTACAGTTCTGGCCATCATCCACTATGGTAGTGTGGCCCAAAAAGATTTAGCATTAAATCTTCATTTTTCTCTCATAGGCAGTTCTTTTATGATAGTGAGGGGGCCATTGATTCAAGAAATTGAACATGACCTTCCCCTCCTTGGATTGAACCTGTTTGCTTCCTATTACATCGGGTATTGTATTTCTTCTACTGGTTTAGCAACCTTTGTTGAATCCTTGGGCATACCTCCTCTTTGTTTTCTTCCTGCTCCTTATTATTCCCTACCACCTTGGAAAATCTCTAGGTAACCAGTTCATCCTTCTCTTTTATCCCTGAAGCCTTATCTTTTGACTTTGAACATGCGCTCACTTTTTCTTTTTTATTTTTTAGTCACACTTAGATGCTACATTTTTTTTTTTTCCAACAAGTCGGCCATCTCCCACCAAGGTAGGGTGACCCAAAAAGAAAGAAAATCCCCAAAAAGAAAATGCTTTCATCATCATTCAATGCTTTCACCTCACTCACACATAATCACTGTTTTTGCAGAGGTGCTCAGAATACAACACTTTAGAAGCATATACGTATAAAGATACACAACATATCCCTCCAAACTGCCAATATCCTAAACCCCTCCTTTAAAGTGCAGGCATTGTACTTCCCATTTCCAGTACTCAAGTCCAGCTATATAAAAATAACCGGTTTCCCTGGATCCCTTCACTAAATATTACCCTGCCACACTCCAACAGTTCGTCAGGTCCCAAATACCATTCGTCTCCATTCACTCCTATCTAACACGCTCAGGCACACTTGCTGGAAGTCCAAGCCCCTTGCCCACAAAACCTCCTTTACCCTCTCCCTCCAACCTTTTCGAGGACGACCCCTACCCCACCTTCCTCCTCCTACAGATTTATACCCTCTCCATGTCATTATACTTTGATCCATTCTCTCTAAATGACCAAACCACCTCAACAACCCCTCTTCAGCCCTCTGACTAATACTTTTATTAACTCCACACCTTCTCCTAATTTCCACACTCTGAATTTTCTGCATAATATTCACACCACACATTGCCCTTAAACAGGACACCTCCACTGCCTCCAACTGTCTCCTCGCTGCAGCATTTACAACCCAAGCTTCACACCCATATAAGAATGTTGGTACTACTATACTTTCATACATTCCCTTCTTTTCCTCCATAGATAATGTTTTTTGTCTCCACATATACCTCAATGCACCACTTGCCTTTTTTCCTTCATCAATTTTATGATTACCCTCATCCTTCATAAATCCATCCGCTGACACGTCAACTCCCAAATATCTGAAAACATTCACTTCTTCCATACTCCTCCCCAATTTGATATCCAATTTTTCTTTAAATCATTTGATACTCTCATCACCTTACTCTTTTCTATGTTCACTTTCAGCTTTCTACCTTTACACACACTCCCAAACTCATCCACTCACCTTTGCAATTTTTCTTTAGAATCTCCCATAAGCACAGTATCATCAGCAAAAAGTAACTCTGTCAATTCCCATTTTGCATTTGATTCCCCATAATTTAATCCCACCCCTCTCTTGAACACCCTAGCATTTATTTCTTTTACAACCCCATCTATAAATATATTAACCCATTGACTGTTTTGGTTGTATCTATACGTCTTATGAGCCAGTGTTTCAGACGTATATATACTCAATAATTCTAGCGGCTTCAAATCAAGCGGAAGAAAGCTGGTAGGCCCACATGTGAGAGAATGGGTCTGTGTGGTCAGTGTGCACCACATAAAAAAAATCCTGCAGCACACAGTGCGTAATGAGAAAAAAAAAACTCTGATCGTTTTTTTGGATTAAAACGCCGACTTTGAGGTGTATTTTCGTATAGTATTTATCAATGTATTTGCGTTTTCATGGTCTTAGGTGATAAAATGGAAAACATATTACAGAAATAGAGATGATTTTCATTACTTTGACGATGAAAACGACCTTGAAACTGAGCTCAAAGTAGTGGAAATGTTTGATTTTTACCAATGTTCAGGAGTAAACAAATCACACCACACGTCCAATACACGTCAACTGGGGAGTCTAATATTCTTTCACTAGTGCACTGATATTATTTATACCATTTTTACAATAATGCAGTAGTCTGCATAACAGTAAATTTTGTATTTTTTCGTATGAATAAAAAATCAAAATAGAAAGCAATAATAATATAAGAGGGGCCTAGAGATGTGACTAATGAACAGAGGATATGTTATTTTAGTGCCAAGAATGTCTACCTTGTTTATTCTGGACCCTATTTTGAAATTGGCATCTTTTTTAATTTGCATGAAATTGGCCAAATTGCCAATTTCTGACCACAATATTGGGTAGTCCAAATTGGTAAATGGGAGGTTTCTTGTACTCAGCTGATAGATAAAATGGAGTTCTAAAGAAATAGCTATGAGTTTGGTCAACTGGAACAACGGGATTGGCTGAAAATAGGGCTCAAAATCGGCGAAATCGCCGATACGCATATGTCGCCGAGACCGCTAACTTCGCGGGAGCGTAATTCCATGAGTTTTCGACCAAATTTCGAACTTTTGGTGTCATTACCATCGGGAAAAGATTCTCTATCATTTCATAAGAAAACATAATTTTTTTTTTTTTTCAAAAATTTAGCGACATAGAATGACAGTTTCAGAAAGGGGCCTGAAACAGTCAAAGGGTTAAACAACCATGGTGACATTACACATCCTTGTCTAAGACCTACTTTTACTGGGAAGTAGTCTCCCTCTCTTCTACACACCCTAACCTGAGCCTCACTGTCCTCATAAAAACTCTTTACAGCATTTATTAACTTACCTCCTATTCCACATACTTTGTAACATCTGCCACATTGCTCCCCTATCTACTCTATCATATGCCTTTTCTAAATCTATAAATGCAGTAAAAACTTCACTACCTTTATCTAAATACTGTTCACATATATGTTTCAATGTAAATACTTGATCTACACATCCCCTACCCACTCTGAAACCTCCTTGCTCATCCGTAATCCTACATTCTGTCTTACCTCTAATTCTTTCAATAATAGCCCTACCGTACACTTTTCCTGGTATACAGTAGACCCCCGCCTTATGATATTATTTCATTCCAGAGGTCTGTTCGGGTGCCATTATAGACCGAATTTGTTCCCATAAGGAATATTGTGAAGTAGATTAGTCTGTTTCAGACCCCCAAAAATACATGAATAAAAGCACTTACAAAAATACACTTACATAATTGGTCGAGTTGGGAGCTGATCATAAGGCAAGGGTCCACTGTACTCAGTAAGCTCATTCCTCTATAATTTTTACAATCTCGTTTGTCCCCCTTCCCTTTATATAAAGGGACTATACATGCTCTCTGCCAATCCCTAGGTACCTTCCCCTCTTTAATACATTTATTAAACAAAAATACCAACCACCCCAACACTATATCCCCCCCTGCTTTTAACATTTCTGTCATGATCCCGTCAGTTCCAGCTGCTTTACCCCCTTTCATTCTACGTAATGCCTCACGCACCTCCCCCACACACACATCCTGCTCTTCTTCACTCCTACAAGATGGTATACCTTCCTGGTGAGTGCATGAAATTACTGCCTCCGTTTCTTCGTCGACATTTAAAAGTTCCTCAAAATATTCTCGCCATCTACCGGGTACCTCCATCTCCCCATCTACTAACTCCCTTACTGTTTTTAACTGACATATCCATTTGTTCCCTAGGCTTTCTTAACATGTTTAACTCACTCCAAAATTTTTTCTTATTTTCATTAAAATTTCTTGACAGTGCCTCTCCCACTCTATCTTCTGCTCTCCTTTTGCACTCTCTCACCACTCTCTTCGCCTTTCTTTTACTCTCCATATACTTTGCTCTTCGTATAACACTTGCTCTGTAAACACCTCTCATAAGCTACCTTTTTCTCTTTTATCACACCAATTACTCCTCTTTCCTCCTGCACCCACCCTCCTATAACCACAAACTTCTGCCCCACACTCTAATACTGCATTTTTAAAACTATTCTAAACCTCTTCAACCCCTCCACTACTCATACTTGCACAAGCCCACCTTTCTGCCAATAGTTGCTTATATCTCACCCGAACTTCCTCCTCCCTTAGTTTATACGCTTTCACCTCCCTCTTACTTGCTGTTGTCATTTTCCTCTTGTCCCATCTACCTCATACTCTAACTGTAGCTACAACTAAATAATGATCTGATATATCAGCTGCCCCTCTATAAACGTGTACATCCTGGAGCCTACCCATAAACCTTTTATCCACCAATATATAATCTAATAAACTACCTTTATTACGTGCTATATCATACCTTGTATATTTATTTATCCTCTTTTTTCATAAAATATGTATTACTTATTACCAAACCTCTTTCTACACATAGCTCAATTAAAGGCTCCCCATTTTCATTTACCCCTGGCACCCCAAATTTACCTACTACTCCCTCCACAACATTTTTACCTACTTCAGCATTGAAATCCCCAGCCACAAGTACTCTCACACTTAGTTCAAAACTCCCCATGCATTCACTCAACATTTCCCAAAATCTCTCTCTCTCCTCTACACTTCTCTCTTCCCTAGTTACATATACGCTTACTATAACCCACTTTTCACATCCAGCCTTTATTTTACTCCACATAATCCTTGGATTAATACATTTATAGTCCCTCTTTTCCTGCCATAGCTTATCCTTCAACATTATTGCTACTCCTTTAGCTCTAACTATTTGAAACCCCTGACCTAATCCCATTTATTCCTCTCCACTGAAACTCTCCCACCGCCTTCACCTTTGTTTCACTTAAAAGCCAGGACATCCAGCTTCTCATTCATAACATCCACAATCATCTCTTTCTTATCATCCGCACAACATCCACGCACATTCAGACATCCCGCTTTGACAATTTTCTTCTTATTCTTTTTAGTAATTACAGGAAAAGGGGTTACTAGCCCATTGTTCTCGGCATTTTAGTTGACTTTTACAACACACATGGCTTATGGAGGAAAGATTCTTATTCCACTTCCCCATGGATATAAAAGGAAAAGTAATAAGAACAAGAACTATTAAGATAAAATCAAAGAAAACTCAGATGAGTGTGTATAAATAAACGTGTACATGTATGTGTAGTTTGACCTAAGTGTAAGTAGAAGTAGTAAGACGTACCTGTTATCTTGCATATTTATGAGACGGACAAAAGACACCAGCAATCCTACCATCATGTAAAACAAATACAGGCTTTTGTTTTACACTCACTTGGCAGGACGGTAGTACCTCCCTGGGTGGTTGCTGTCTACCAACCTACTACTGCTACAGTTATGTACACCAATTGCTTCAAATCCACCACCTGAGTCAGATACGAACCTATCTTTCCTAATTAAGACTGGCTATTGCAGGTAGCTTGTATTCTTTTAGAGCAGAGTTTTATACTGTTCTCATTGTTGTTATCCACATTGGAACTTGATTGGCCACATCCTTCTGTTACTAGTTGTTCGTTTTGGCAAACATCAGCTGGGAGCCACACAGTGCTCATAGCCCAAGTTGGCAAGTAACATGCAACTAGTGGAGGTGGCAGAAACTATGGGTTTCCTGGGTCTCCTAACACAAAAATCTACCTTTTGTACTTCAGATCAGTTTCCTGAGGTTGGGGAGGGCAAGAATTCATGAGGCAGCTGTTGCTCCGAGGCAGAACCCATGGGTCATACTCACTGACCATAGCTCTAGTACTACTCCAGTAGTTTTTCCATTCATTACTATAGCTCCTTCAGTATAGTATATACATCAACTACTGATATCTGTACTCCCATTTAGTTTCACATTCCTTCATGAAACTTGTCAGTGCATTTTAAAATTTCTCCACTCATGTGGTTTCAGAGAAATTATGTAGGAGTAAGCCTTCTTTGTTTGTAACCAACATAAGATAGATGTACAATGCTAGCTCCAACTGATTATCTGATTCATAATGTTTCACAGACAATGTATGACATATTTTAAGTTGGGATGCCAGCTAATATTTGGTATTGACAGACTTGGAATATTATAATGGACAGTGCTATTTGGCAGTTGAACTGCTAAAAGTATTTTGCCTGATGACTTTTGTAAAGTGTTACAGAAAGTGCCCTGTCTTCAGTGCATAATGCATTATATACATTACTGATAATTTTTTAAGCTCCCAATTGTTGTCATATATGTAATAACATAAACAATATCTTTTAAGATAAATGCAGTTAAACTTAATGATTCAGAGAGATTAGGTTCCTGGAAAGTGCTAATATATAAACCTCGGATAGAGGTGCATTATTGCAGCCTCCTGCCAAACTAGCGGTTAAATTGTTAACCTGCCGGCCGGCAGTACCAAGGGTACGTCATCAAACCCCATGTGGGGACTGCTGAGCCGGCCTTAGAAGCAGTATTTACCAGAACACCTTACGGTATACATCTACTGGCAGTAGAGAGTATTCGTCTGACCATCTTATGGTATATATCTACTGGCTTCTGCTGGCTTTAGAAGAAGCGCTCACCGCAGCTCACTGAGTCTGATGACCTCAGTTACTTGACGGCCGCATTCAGTGAACTCGCAATATAGTGTGTTCTGCAAGCAGTATTCACCAGACCACCTTACGGTGTATATCAACTGGTCTTAGAGGCAGTAGACAGTACTCACCAGACCACCTTATGGTGTACATCTACTGGCCTTAGAGAGTATTCACTTGACTGTCACGGTATACATATGGCCTGTTCCCGTGTGACACTGAAATGGGCTGGGACCGTAGTGTGACACTGACGGAAGTATGACGGAGTGTAACACTGAAGTAAGATAATAGGATCGTAGTGGAACACTGAGAGACGAGAGTGTCGTGTGACACTGAAGCAAGATAGGGTCGTAGTGTGTCAATGGAATGGCCTCTCTTCAAGAAGAGATCTTCTTACTTAGTAATTGGTGATGTCTACGGACTCACCACCGACTCAAGTCAACTGTGGGCCAAGTCATGCTGACGCTGTAGTGTGGCACTGTATGAAGATAAGGTTGGAGTGTGACACTGAAATGGGCTGGGATCGTAGTGTGACACTGACGGAAGTATGACGGAGTGTAACACTGAAGTAAGATAATAGGATCATAGTGGAACACTGAGAAGACGAGGGTGTCGTGTGACACTGAAGAAGATAGGATTGTAGTGTGACACTGAATAGTGTCGACAGGCTGGCCTCTGACAAGAAAGATGCTAGCGGGTGTTACTGAGATGAATTAATTGCAACTTATTATTGTAGAATTTATATATATGTACAAAGATGTTACTTATAATTTATTATTTTAGCATATATATATATATATATATATATAGTGACACGGTAGTGTCAGAAAGTTGTACCGTGTGTGTGGTAGGGTCATGAATTTTTTATTATTATTATTATCACACTGGCCGATTCCCACCAAGGCAGGGTGGCCCGAAAAAGAAAAACTTTCACCATCATTCACTCCATCACTGTCTTGCCAGAAGGGTGCTTTACACTACAGTTTTTAAACTGCAACATTAACACCCCTCCTTCAGAGTGCAGGCACTGTACTTCTCATCTCCAGGACTCAAGTCCGGCCTGCCAGTTTCCCTGAACCCCTTCATAAATGTTACTTTGCTCACACTCCAACAGCACGTCAAGTATTAAAAACCATTTGTCTCCATTCACTCCTATCAAACACGCTCACGCATGCCTGCTAGAAGTCCAAGCCCCTCGCACACAAAACCTCCTTTACCCCCTCCATCCAACCTTTCCTAGGCCGACCCCTACCCCACCTTCCTTCCACTACAGACTGATACACTCTTGAAGTCATTCTGTTTCGCTCCATTCTCTCTACATGTCCGAACCACCTCAACAACCCTTCCTCAGCCCTCTGGACAACAGTTTTGGTAATCCTGCACCTCCTCCTAACTTCCAAACTACGAATTCTCTGCATTATATTCACACCACACATTGCCCTCAGACATGACATCTCCACTGCCTCCAGCCTTCTCCTCGCTGCAACATTCATCACCCATGCTTCACACCCATATAAGAGCGTTGGTAAAACTATACTCTCATACATTCCCCTCTTTGCCTCCAAGGACAAAGTTCTTTGTCTCCACAAACTCCTAAGTGCACCACTCACCCTTTTCCCCTCATCAATTCTATGATTCACCTCATCTTTCATAGACCCATCCGCTGACACGTCCACTCCCAAATATCTGAATACATTCACCTCCTCCATACTCTCTCCCTCCCATCTGATATCCAATCTTTCATCACCTAATCTTTTTGTTATCCTCATAACCTTACTCTTTCCTGTATTCACTTTTAATTTTCTTCTTTTGCATACCCTACCAAATTCATCTACCAATCTCTGCAACTTCTCTTCAGAATCTCCCAAGAGCACAGTGTCATCAGCAAAGAGCAACTGTGACAACTCCCACTTTATGTGTGATTCTTTATCTTTTAACTCCACGCCTCTTGCCAAGACCCTCGCATTTACTTCTCTTAAAACCCCATCTATAAACATATTAAACAACCACGGTGACATCACACATCCTTATCTAAGGCCTACTTTTACTGGGAAATAATTTCCCCTCTTTCCTACATACTCTAACTTGAGCCTCACTATCCTCATAAAGACTCTTCACTGCTTTCAGTAACCTACTTCCTACACCATACACCTGCAACATCTGCCACATTGCCCCCCTATGAATTATAATTTATTATTTTAGGATTTGTTGTACAAAGATGCTAATAATTTATTATTGTAACATGTATGTGTATATTATCAGACGTTAACATTTACAGAATACCTCTAGACCTAAGATTGTTTTTATATAATATTAAAGATAATTTATTTTAATTTTTATTTAGTATCCCGAACTCTTATATTATGACACTAATGGAAGGCCAGTTGGTGTTTTTGTAATATGCATCAAACGAAAAAGACAATGGAAGACTAAGAAACACCGAATCTTGGGAATGAGGAATAATGGGGTTTACCTGTATCTGGAAATGTGTTTCTAAATTATTTATTTTTATTGTTTCTTAAAGGATAATTTTAATTATATAAAAATGGAATAGTTAAAAACTTATAATTTTTGCCTGAAAGGGCAGAAAAGAATGTCTTCCCTTAAATGGCTGGATGAGTGTTTTTTATATCTTGACAAACAAGTATGTAGTTAGGGCAGGTTGGGTGAAAAGAGCATTGGGTATCTCTCATGATGTGTGCATAAAGTATATAGCTGTGCTTACTTTCAGATGCCAGCACCTGAAAAATTTGCAGAGAAAAAATCACTTGTCAAAGCTAAAGGATACCTTGATGTAAGTATCAGTATGTACCAGGTATTAAAATTAATTTTAATTGTTATTGTATAGTACTTTCAGTTGATCATTATATTCCTTTCTGTTGTATATTTTCTGAATGGTATAGCTTATATATAACAGTACCTTGCCATACAATAGTTATACTGTACCACTTATGCCTTTTCATAAAATTCTTCCATTTTTGTGGTATTGGGATTTTCATAATTACTTGCATAAAATAATAGGCACCATATATGTATACAACTATAGTACAGTGGAACCTCAAATTTCGAACTTAATCCATTCCAGGAGCTAGTTCTAAATTCGAAAAGTCTGAAATTCGAAGCAATATTTCCCATAAGAAATAATGGAAATACAATTAATCCGTTCCAGAAACCCAAAAATATTCACACACAAAAAAATATTTTATAGAGATTAATTACAGTTTTACATACACATACACACAACAAATGCTATAGTCTTTAATTATGTATAGTAATATAAAATAACATTTTTACTTACCTTTATTGAAGATTTTAATGCCACTAGGACCAGCTTGAGAGTCATTGGACCCCAGTCTCACAAAATAACTGTCCACAGTCCTCTGTACATCCTGGCAAGCTCAACAAGTCTCACTCCAATCTCATACTTCTGTATTATTTCCTTCTTCACATCTATGGTGTTTCTCACTTTCTTTACCAAAAGGATACCGCTAGCAAGTTTCTTTGGGCCCATGGCAGCTTATTTCACAGCCCCACAAGCACTAAACACAATTAAATAATCGTAAAATGTGTGAGATCGCAGGTTAGTGTTCACTCAAGCATAAACAAAGCTAGACTGCTCACGGCGCCTGCGCAGGACGCGGACAGAGTGGGCCAGTGGACAGGTCACATACCCGGCGGACCGAAAATAGGGGCGCGTTCGATAATAGGGACACTGTCCGAAAAAATAGTCTTATTTTTGAAACGTTCGATATGTGATACGTTCAATTTTTGAGGTTCCACTGTACTTTGTAATGATGCTAAGGTGCAAAATAAATGAATCTTCGGAGTTATGGAGTACAGTGGTCCCTCGTTTTTCGTAATTAATCCGTTCCTGGAGGAGCTACTATAAACGAAATTTACGATTTGCGAATCAATATTCTCCATAAGAAAAAATGTAAATACAATTAATCCGTTCCTGACACCCAGAAGTATTAAAACAAAAAAAATTTTTACATGAAATATACATGTAGTACATAAACAATACAATGGGAAATGATGGATGAAACATTAATAGCATAACACTTACCTTTATTGGAGATTCTTCTTAGTGTATGGGAGACTGGAGGAGGAGAGAGAGTGGATTGTTTATAGTTTGGAAGGGGAATCCCCTTCCATCAACATCTCAGGTACCATTTGCTTTTCTGGGGTTGCTTCTCTTCTCTGTTTCTTAATGCCACTAGGGCCACCTTGAGAGTCACTGGAGTCCTGTCTTGCAAAATAACTGTCCAGAGAGCTCTGTTTCTGGTGTCTCTTTAACACTTCCCTAAAATGGCCCAAGACTTTGTCACTGTACATGTTGCCAACATGGCTTGCAACAACCTTGTTAGGGTGATGTTTCTCCATAAAGCTTTCCATCTTACCCCACATAGTAAAAATCTCTTTAATTTCTGAAGAAGGCACCTTCTTCCATCTCTCTTCCTCCTCCTCTGCAGCAAGATTCTGAGCTGCCATCTGTTGCTGTTCCTGCTGAAGCTCTTGCAGCTCCTCAGTGGTGAGCTCTTCGTTGTGGTCTTCCACCAATTCTTTCACATCCTCCTAACTCACATCCAACCCCATGGAACTCCCCAGTGCCACAATTGATTTTACAACAGACATAGGCTCATCAGGGTCAGTCCCAAACCCTTCAAAATCCCTCTTGTCGACACAATCTGGCCACAGTTTTCTCCAGGCAGAGTTCAAAGTCCTGGTAGTCACTCCCTCCCAAGCCATACCTATAAGGGTTATGCAATGGAGGATGCTTAAGTGTTCTCTCCAAAATTCCCTTAGGGTCAAGTGAGTGTCTGTGGTCACAGTCAAGCACCTGTGAAACATTGCTTTTGTGTAGAGTTTTTTAAAGTTTGCAATGACCTGCTGGTCCATGGGCTGGAGGAGAGGAGTGATATTCAGGGGCAAGAACTTTACTGTGATGAACCCAAACTCCTCGAAAATTAGGTCATCCAAGTTTGGAGGATGAGCAGGTGCATTGTCCATTACTAGCAGGCACTTGAGATCCAATTTCTTTTCCAGGAGATACTCCTTCACACTAGGGCCAAACACTTCATTGAACCACTCAACGAAAATTTCCCTCGTGACCCATAACTTACTATTAGATTTCCAAAACACACACAATTTACTCTTCATAACATTGTTTTTCCTGAACACTCTGGGATTTTCAGAATGGTACACTAGTAATGGCTTCACTTTGAAATCCCCACTAGCATTAGCACAGAACATTAGCGTCAGCCTGTCTTTCATAGGCTTGTGTCCTGGCATTGCCTTTTCCTCCTGTGTAATGAAGGTCCTCTTTGGCATTTTCTTCCAAAAGAGGCCTGTTTCGTCACAATTGAACACTTGTTCAGGTTTCAGTCCTTCAGCCTCTATGTACTCCTTGAATTCATGCACATATTTTTCAGCTGCCTTGTGGTCCGAACTGGCAGCCTCACCATGCCTTACCACACTGTGTATGCCAGTACGGTTCTTAAATCTCTCAAACCAGCCTTTGCTGGCCTTAAATTCACTCACATCACCACTAGTTGCAGGCAATTTCTTTACCAAATCGTCATGCAACTGCCTAGCCTTTTCACAAATAATCGAAGTCATAAGAGTATCTCCTGCTAATTATTTCTCATTTATCCACACCAGTAATAACTTCTCAACCTCTTCGAGTACTGGTGATCTCATTTTTGTCAGCATATTTGCAACAACAGCATCCTTGATTTCCTTTTTCTTGGCCACTATGGAACATAAGGTTGTGTAGGGTTTCTTATACATAATGGCCAGTTCGGCCACACTTGTACCACTTTCATATTGTTCAATGATGTTTTTCTTAAATTCAATCGTAGTTCTCACCTTCTTTACCACAGGCTTGGCACTAGGAGCTTTCTTTGGAGCCATGGTAGCTTATTTAGTACTTGCAAGCACTAAAATAAATGGAATATTATGAAATATTTTGCTGGAGCACGTGAGGTGACCTTCGCTCACTGGTAAACAATGCCAGACTGGCTGCCACCACGGCTCACGCCGTGGGTACGCGTCCCGGACGAACTACGACTTGCGAGTCAACCTATGGAAAGCGAGCCCGTGTTTATACGAAAATATCCCTATGATTTCCGAAATTTACGATTGCCGAGAACTACGAAAAGCGAGGGACCACTGTATAAGGGTAAAGAGGTTTTTGTGGCATTTATGAATTTGGAAAAGGCGTATTACATGGTGGATAGGGGGGCAGTGTAGCAGATGTTGCAGGTGTATGGAATAGGAGGTAGGTTACTGAAAGCAGTGATGAGTTTTTATGAAGATAGTGAGGCTCAGGTTAGAGTATGTAGGAGAAAGGGAGATTATTTCCCATTAAAAGTAGAACTTAGACAAGGATGTGTGATGTCACCATGGTTGTTCAATATATTTATAGATGGGGTTGTAAGAGAAGTGACTGTGTGGGTGTTGGCAAGAGTTGTGGGGTTAAAAGATGAAGAATCTAACATAAAGTGGGAGTTGTCACAGTTGCTCTTTGCTGATGACACTGTGCTTTTGGGAGATTTGGAAGAGAAGTTGCAGAGGTTGGTGGATGAGTTTGGTAGAGCATGTGAAAGAAGAAAATTAAGAGTGAATATAGGAAAGGGTAAAGTGACGAGGATAAAAAAATTAGGTAACAAAAGATTGGATATCAAATTGGAGGGAGAGAGTGTGGAGGAGGTGAATGTATTCAGATATTTGGGAGTGGGCATGTCAGCAGATGGGTCTGTGAATGATGAGGTGAATCATAGAATTGATGAGGGGAAAAGGGTGAGTGGTGCACTTAGGAGTCTGTGGAGACAAAGAACTTTGTTCATGGAAGCAAAAAGGGGAATGTATGAAAGTATAGCTATACCAACACTCTTATATGGGTATGAAGCATGGGTGGTGAATGTTGCAACAAAGAGAAGGCTGGAGGCACTGGAGATGTCATGTATGAGGGCAATGTGTGGTGTGAATATAATGCAGAGAATTCATAGTTTGGAAATTAGGAGGAGGTGCGGGGTTACCAAAACTCTTATCCAGAGAGCTGAGGAAGGGTTATTGAGGTGGTTCAGACATGTAGAGAGAATGGAACAAAATAGAATAACTTTGAGAGTGTATAACTCTCAAAGGTGGGGTAGGGGTCAGCCTAGAAAAAGTTGGAGGGAGGGGGTAAAGGAAGTTTTGTGTGTGAGGGGCTAGGACTTCCAGCAAGCGTGCGTGAGCGTATTTGATAGGAGTGGAGACAAATGCTTTTTAGGACTTGACGTGCTGTTGGAGTGTGAGCAGGGTAACATTAATGAAGGGATTCAGGGAAACCAGCAGGCTGGACTTGAGTCCTGGAGATGGGAAGTACAGTGTCTGCACTCTGAAGGAGGGGTGTTAATGTTGCAGTTTTATAACTGTAGTGTAAGCACACCTCTGGCAAGACAGTGATGGAGTAAATGATGAAAGTTTTTCTTTTCCGGGTCACCCTGCCTTAGTGGGAAACAGCCGATGTGTTGATAAAATAAATACGTATAATAATTGTCTAAGCTTTTCATAATGGTTTCATACATGTTTAAAAGTTTTTAAAGTGAGTATTTGAAGAAAATCTATTTCCAGTGTTGAGCCATTTACATGTTACTATACACAGAGATCCTTCTCAGTTACATAACAAATGTATGGCTATGAAAGATAGGTGAGATTGTCTTAATTGTGGATTTTTTTTTTATTTTGATCACACTATTAGAGCATTTGAAGGTGGTTGTATATGTTGTATATTCTTCCTTCTTTCCTTGTTGTTCTTTACAGCATTTGATTTTTTTTTTTTTTTTTTTTGGATATTAGTAAACCTAATTTTTAACTGGTGGGTAGTAGGTTGGTATATAGCAGCCATCCAGGGAGGTACTACCATCCTGCTAAGTGAGTGTAAAACGGAAACCTGTAATTGTTTTACATAATGGTAGGATTGCTGTCTTTTTTCTGTCTCATAAACATGCAAGATTTCAGGTACGTCTTACTACTTCTACTTACACTTAGGTCACACTACACATACATGTACAAGCATACATATACATGCCCCTCTGGGTTTTCTTCTGTTTTCGTACTAGTTTTTGTTCTTGTTTATTTTCTCTTATCTCCATGGGGAAGTTGAACAGAGTTCTTCCTCCGTAAGCCATGCGTGTTGTAAGAGACAACTAAAATGCCAGTAGCAAGGGGCTAGTAACCCCTTCTTCTGTATAATTACTAAATTTAAAAAGGAAACTTTCGTTTTTTTTCTTTTTGTGGGGGGGGCCACCCTGCCTCTGTGGGACATGGCCAGTTTGTTGAAAGAAGAAGCATGAAAGACCTTAGGTACATCTTTCTACTTCTACTTACACTTAGGTCACACTACACATGCACGTACAAACATGTATGTACACACCCCTCTGGGTTTTCTTCTATTTTCTTACTAGTTCTTGTTTATTCCCTCTCTGTCTCCACGGGGAAGTGGAACAGAATTCTTCCTCCATAAGCCACGTGTGTTGTAAGAGGCAGCCAAAATGCTGGGAGCAAGGGGTTAGTAAACCCTTCTCTTATATACACTACTAAAGTTTAAAGAGAAACTTTCATTTTTCTTTTTGGGCCACCCTACCTTGGTGGGATTCTGCCGGTTTGTTGAAAGAAAGAAGAATTTTTAACTGAAAATTTTTAGTGTTGTAAATAACTAGATATCATGTTTGAGAGCAATCTGTTTTTCTTTCAACACACTGGCCGTATCCCACCGAGGCAGGGTGTCCCAAAAGGAAAAACGAAAGTTTCTCCTTTTACATTTAGTAATATATACAGGAGAAGGGGTTACTAGCCCCTTGCTCCTGGCATTTTAGTCGCCTCTTGCAACACGCATGGCTTACGGAGGAAGAATTCTGTTCCACTTCCCCATGGAGATAAGAGGAAATAAACAAGAACAAGAACTAGAAAGAAAATAGAAGAAAAGCCAGAGGGGTGTGTGTATATATATGCTTGTACATGTATGTGTAGTGTGACCCAAGTGTAAGTAGAAGTAGCAAGACGTACCTGAAATCTTGCATGTTTATGAGACAGGAAAAAGACACCAGCAATCCTACCATCATGTAAAACAATTACAGGTTTCCGTTTTACACTCACTTGGCAGGACGGTAGTACCTCCCTGGGCAGCGAGTTATCAGAAGTATTATTCAGAGGGCTGAGGAGGGGTTGATGAGGTGGCTTGGACATTTAGAGAGGATGGAGCAAAATAGAATAACTTGGAGGGTGTATAAATCTGTAGTGGAAGGAAGGCAGGATAACGGTTGTTCTAGGTAAAGTTGGAGGGATAGGGTAAAGGAGGTTTTATGTGCACAGAGCTTAGAGTTCCAGCAAGCATGAGTGAGTGTGTTAGATAGGAGTGAGTTGAGGCAAATGGTTTTTATGGCTTGACGTACTGTTGGAGTGTGAGCAAGGTAACACTTATGAAAGGATTCGGGGAAACTGGTTAGCCGGACTTGAGTCCTGGAGGTGGGAAGTATAGTGCCTGCACTCTGAAAGAGGGGTGGAGATACATTGCAGTTTTTGAACTGTAGTATCGGCATGCCTCTGGCAAGACAGTGGAGTGAGTGATGATGAAAGTGTTTCTTCTTTTTTTGGGTCACCCTGCCTTGGTGAAAAATGGTCATTGTGTTAAAAAAAAATAATATCTGAATATCTGCAGATAGAAGTGATGAAGGAAAAAAGGCGAGTGGTGCATTGAGGTATATGTGGAGACCATAAACTTGATCTATGGAGGCAAAGAAGGGAATGTATGAAAGTATAGTGGTACCAACACTCTTATATGGGTGTGAAGCTTGGGTTGTAAATGCTGCAGTGAGGAGGCAGTTAGAGGCAGTGGAGATGTCCTGTCTAAGGGCAATGTGTGGTGTAAATATTATGCAGAGAATACGAAGTGTGGAAATTAGAAGGTGTGGAGTTAATAAAAGTATTAGTCAGAGGGCTGAAGAGGGGTTGTTGAGGTGGTTTGGTCATTTAGAGAGAATGGATCAAAGTAGAATGACATGGAGAGTGTATAAATTTGTAGGGGGCGGAAGCTGGGGTAGAGGTCGTCCTCGAAAAGGTTGGAGGGAGGAGGTAAAGAAGTTTTTGTGGGCGAGGGGCTTGGACTTCCAGCAAGCATGCATGAGCGTGTTAGATAGGAGTGAATGGAGACAAATGGTATTTGGGACCTGACGAGCTGTTGGAGCATGAGCTGGGTAATATTTAGTGAAGGGATTCAGGGAAACCGGTTATTTTTATATAGCCGGACTTGAGTACTGGAAATGGGAAGTACAATGCCTGCACTTTAAAGGAGGGGTTTGGGATATTGGCAGTTTGGAGGGATATGTTGTGTATCTTTATACGTATATGCTTCTAAACTGTTGTGTTCTGGGCACCTCTGCAAAAACAGTGATTATATATGAGTGAGGTGAAAGTGTTGAATGATGATGAAAGTATTTTCTTTTTGGGGTTTTCTTTCTTTTTGGGTCACCCTGCCTTGGTGGGACATGGCAAGCTTGTTAAAAAAAAAAATCTGCAGATTCACATTCATAAGTAATTAAAGTACATAATTAGTTTCATAGTGTACTGATGATAAATGTAAGTGTTGATAACTCGTATGGTTCTAGGCCTTGGGCCTACTTTTTGGTGGCCTGACATTTGACAGTAATGCTCAGTAACCACCAGTGGTACATGATATTGCTTATGACTATTCATGTTATGATTTACTGGTACTTAAAGCAAATACAGTCTCTCCTCACGATGTACGCGTTTACCGATGACTTGGACTTATGATGGGCTCTCTGACCAGTATGCATACCTAAATAATGTATATTAGAGCTGATTTTCTCTATTCTGTTTATTACAACATACAGTACACTACTGTATAAACATTTAAAAATATACTAAAAATGTTATAAATGGCACAAAGGTGACTTCTTCTTCTTTCAACAAACCGGTCGTATCCCACCGAGGCAGGGTGGCCCAAAAAGAAAAATAAGTTTCTCTTTTTAAATTTAGTAATTTATACAGGAGAAGGGGTTACTAACCCCTTGCTCCCGGCATTTTAGTTGCCTCTTACAACACGCATAGCTTACGGAGGAAGAATTCTGTTCCACTTCCCCATGGAGATAAGATGAAATAAAGAAGAACAAGAACTAGAAAGAAAATAGCAGAAAACCCAGAGGGGTGTGTGTGTATATATATGCTTGTACATGTATGTGTAGCATGACCTAAGTGTAAGTAGAAGTAGCAAGATGTACCTGAAATCTTGCATGTTTATGAGACAGAAAAAAGGACACCAGTAATCCTACCATCATTTAAAACAATTACAGGCTTTCGTTTCACACTCACTTAGGAGGACGGTAGTATACCCCCCTGGGTGGTTGCAAAGGTGACATTAAAACAATATCAGAGATGGTTGACACAAACCCGCTTCCAGTATAGTATGCTCCTTGCTTAGCGACAAATTTGTTTACCGACATGGTCTTCCTAACGTGACTCTTTCATTAAGTGAGGAGAGGCTGTACTTAGAATATAGTGTGTTGAAAGACATTGATGTATTGTATTTTAACCAACAGGTAAAGTTTGAATGTCAGGTTTGTCTTGAATGCTACAACAATAACGAAAGGCGCCCACGTTCCCTGAGCTGTGGTCATACCTTCTGCACAAAATGCATTAATGAAACTCTGATAAGAGGCTCCCTGAGATGTCCATTTTGCCGCAGTGAACACACACCTACAGTAACAGTGGCTTCTGATGTCCCAGTGAACTTCATCGTTGATAGTATAATACAAGAACAGTTGCTATAACACTGTAGTATAGTGATTTTTCAGCAACTCTGCTGCCTGTGATGGTTTACATTGGTAATAATATGCATAAAAAAAAAGTTCTTTGTTTTCATATAAATAAATTCAGTGTACTGTAAAACAGTTCTTCATTTTAACGAATAAATTGAATTTTTGTTAATTGTGCAGTGCTTCTCCTTATTGTTGTACTCTGTTCAAAATACTGTGATGTGAAATTGAATTTTTCATTTTGCTATGACATCAGTTTTTTTTTTTTTCAATAAGCCAGTCATATCCCACCGAGGCAGGGTGATTTAAAAAGAAAAACGAAAGTTTCTCACTTAGAATTTAGTTATGTATATAGGAGAAGAGGTTACTAGCCCCTTGCTCCCGGCATTTTAGTTGCCTCTTACGACATGCATGGCTTAGGGAGGAAGAATTCTGTTCCACTTCCCAATGGAGATTTTTTTTTTTTTTTTTAACATGTCGGCCATTTTCCACTGAGGCAGGGTGACCCAAAAAGAAAATACCTTCATCATCATTTAACACTTTCACCTCACTCACACATAATCACTGTCTTTACAGAGGTGCCCAGATACAACAGTTTGGAAGTACAGTAGGGCCCCACTTATACGGTGGGTTAGGTTCCAGGCTGTTGCCGGAAAGCAGACATCGCTGGAAGGCAGAACTCCATTTTTTCCATTTATAAATGCATATAAATGCCAGACAACAAGTTTACACTAAATTATATTAAGTTAGTAATAGAACTAGGCATTAAAAACACACAGTCACAGTAAATTCATTACTTATCTTAAAGTATTTGTAATCTTAATGTAGTGAGAGAGGTGAGTAGTACTTATTTGTAGGAAGTCAGGTGCAGGTAGCCCAGGTGTAGGTAGCACTGGCTCCCCGTCTCATACTTAATACACAATATTTAAAACATCCCAGAGAGGTAAAATACACATACAGTACACTCATTATTTACCTTAAAATATGTGTAGTCTTAATATAAGAAGAGAGGTGATTAGTATTTATTTGTAGGAAGTCAGTGTAGGTAGCTGGTAGGTGTAGCCCGCCTGGGCTACACCTACTGGCTACCTACACTGTGGCCCAGAGCCATATTATTAACATCGACATACCTTGTTCACTGAATTTAATCATTTCTAACAACTACCTTTAGATGCCATCATAAACGAAGGTAGAAGTAATGAATAATTCATGCCGAAAATTGTAAACAAAAGCAGAGTGGGGGAGTGGCTGGGCCAAACGCAGATTCATACACGTTTTCTCTGATGGCTGAGCAGAGAAAACGTAATGTTGTCCCTCCACCCGGCTCCACAAGTATTATTATCAGAGCATATAAAATATGCAATAAATGCCAGACAACAAGTTTACACTAACTTATATTAAGTTAGCAATAGAAATAGGCATTAAAAACACAATAAAAGGTAAGATACACACAGAGTACACTTATTACTTACCTTAAAATATTAATATTAATGTGTGAGAGGTGAGTGGCAGGGTGTTTATTGAATAAAATCAGAATGGCACACCATCATCCTCTAACTTGGCACTTAAAGCAAGAGGCTTATGACTTCTTTTTATCACAGCTAACCTTAGACACCATCGTCAATGAGAGCCAACTAGTTAACAAAAGAGTAAACGAGAGAGAGAACGAGATACAGAGTTGAGACAATGTAAGAACACAAACTGAATAGGTAGTGGACGATCACTTGGTCAGGTGAAATAAATGCGTATTAATATGTGTCTACTTTTAGTTCATTCACGTCCATTTGTAAGAGTTTGTAAAACATTTACCTCAATATTTTTTAATTTTAATAATAATTACCTCACAATACAAATACTTTTACATTGTGTACAAGTTGTACAAGTTAGTTCAGAATAAACAAATAGCAACACACCATTTTTAGAGTGAATGAAGATAATAATATTATTATTATTATTATTATTATTATTAATAATAATAATAATATTAATAATAATAATAATTAGTATTATTATTATTTATTATAAAAAGCACTAAACCCACAAGGGTCGTGAATTGCTATACATAGAGTAAAGGCATACGAAAAGAATATTTTTCTACAGTTACCCCCCAGTGTTTGACTAGAGAAAACGTAATTCTTCCGACACCGCCTACACAGCTGCTTTGTAAACAAATCTCATATTTACATCAATTTTTATTTTGTGTGTATATATCATGTTTATATGCTATGTAATGGGTTTCATATATAATTTTGAGGAAAATATCATAGATGGATTAATGAAAATGCCTATATTGATGTAAAATAAGACAAGAGTGATTATTATTATGTAGTATTGGCGTCATGAGTAGAGAGAGACTTAGCGATTTTAGTGTGTACCTGCACACCAGCACAGTGTGTAAGTATATTTAGGTACAGGTACACATAAGTATAATTATCAGAGTACATATAAAATATGCAGTAACTTTAAAACACTTGAAATTTTGGAAAGTTTCCTGACATAATAGATGTGGTCACGGAAAATGTAAACAAACCGGGTGGGGGGCGCCGTATTTAAAAGACCGCTTGCCGTATAGCAAATTTTGGTCATAATTTGACATTGCCGTATGAGTGGAACGCCGTAAGGCAAAACGCCGTGAAGCGGGGCCTTACTGTATATACAGTGGAGCCTCAAATATCGAACATTCTTTGTTCCAGACGGCTGTTCGAGTGCTGTTACCAAACGAATTTATTCCCATCAGGAATAACGTAAATTAGATTAGTTCATTTCAGACCCTCAAAAATACACTTATAAAAGCACTTACAAAAATACACTTACATAATTGGTCGAGTTGGGAGCAGTTCAATATTTGAGAATCCACTGTATAGCATACCCCTCCAACCTGCCAATATGCCAAAACCCTCCTTTAAAGTGCAGGCATTGTACTTCCCATTTCCAGTTCTCAAGTCCGGCTATATAAAAATAACCGGTTTCCCCTGAATCATTTCACTAAATATTACCCTGATCACACTCCAACAGTTCGTCAGGTCCCAAAAACCATTCGTCTCCATTCACTCGTATCTAACATGCTCACACATGCTTACTGGAACTCCAAGCCCCTCACCCACAAAACCTCCTTTACCTCCTCCCTCCAACCTTTTCGAGGATGACCCCTACCCCGCTTTCCTTCCCCTACAGATTTATACGCTCTCCAATTCATTCTACTTTGATCCATTCTCTCTAAATGACCAAACCGCCTAGTACATTCCCTTCTTTGCCTCCATGGATAACTTTTTTTGTCTCCACATGTACCTCAATACACCACTCGGCTTTTTTCCTTCATCAGTTCTATGGTTAATCTCATCCTTCATAAACCCATTTGCTGACAAGTCAACTCCCAAGTATCTGAAAACATTCACTTCTTCCATGCTCCTTATCTCCAATGTGATATCCAATTTTTCTTTATCTAAATCATTTGATACCCTCATCACCTTACTCTTATCTATGTTCACTTTCTACCTTTACACACCCTCCCAGACTCATCCACTAACCTTTGTAACTTTTCTTTAGAATCTCCCACAAGTGCAGTATCATCAGCAAAAAGTAACTGTGTCAACTCCCATTTTGTATTTGATTATCCATAATTTAATCCCACCCCTCTCCCCAACACCCTAGCATTTACTTCTTTTACAACCCCATCTATAAATATATTAAACAGCCATGGTGACATTACACATTTTTGTCTAAGACCTACTTTTACTGGAAAGTAACCTCCCTCTCCTACACTCTCTAACCTGGACCTCACTATCCTCATAAAAGCTCTTTACAGCATTTAATAACTTACTACGTATTCCATGTACGTACCTGCAACATCTGCCACATTGCTCCCCTATCCACTCTATCATATGCCTTTTCTAAATCCATAAATGCAATGAAAATTCCCTACCCTTATCTATATACTGTTCACATACAGTGGACCCCCGATTAACGATATTTTTTCATTCCAGAAGTATGTTCAGGTGCCAGTACTGACCGATTTTTTTCCCATAAGGAATATTGTGAACTTGATTAGTCCATTTCAGACCCCCAAACATACACGTCCAAACGCACTTACATAAATACACTTACATAATTGGTCGCATTGGGAGGTGATCGTTAAGCGGGGGTCCACTGTATATGCTTCAGTGTAAACACTTGATCTACACATCCCCTACCCACTCTAAAGCCTCCTTGCTCATCTGCAATCCTGTCTTACCTCTAATTCTTTCAATATTAACCCTACCGTACACTTTACCTGGTATACTCTGTAAACTTTTTTTTTTTCTTCTTGTTCTTCTCGACAAACTGGCCGTATCCCACCAAGGCAGGGTGGCCCAAAAAGAAAAACGAAAGTTTCTCTTTTTAAATTTAGTAATTTATACAGGAGAAGGGGTTACTAGCCCCTTGCTCCCGGCATTTTAGTCGCCTCTTACAACACACATGGCTTACGGAGGAAGAATTCTGTTCCACTTCCCGATGGAGATAAGAGGAAATAAATAAAAACAAGAACTAGAAGGAAAATAGAAGAAAACCCAGAGGGATGTGTATATAAATGCTTGTACATGTATGTGTAGTGTGACCTAAGTGTAAGTAGAAGTAGCAAGACATACCTGAAATCTTGCATGTTTATGAGACAGAAAAAAGGACACCAGCAATCCTACAATCATGTAAAACAATTACAGGCTTTCGTTTTACACTCACTTGGCAGGACGGTAGTACCTACATGGGTGGTTGCTGTCTACCAACCTACTACCTATATTATTATTATTAAAGTTTCCTCCTTACCCGATTACACATAGTAATGTTGATACTGCCCCTCCATACTTTATTTTTTTTTTTATTATCACACTGGCCGATTCCCACCAAGGCAGGGTGGCCCGAAAAAGAAAAACTTTCACCATCATTCACTCCATCACTGTCTTGCCAGAAGGGTGCTTTACACTACAGTTTTTAAACTGCAACATTAACACCCCTCCTTCAGAGTGCAGGCACTGTACTTCCCATCTCCAGGACTCAAGTCCGGCCTGCTGGTTTACCTGAACCCCTTCATAAATGTTACTTTGCTCACACTCCAACAGCACGTCAAGTATTAAAAACCATTTGTCTCCATTCACTCCTATCAAACACGCTCACGCATACCTGCTGGAAGTGCAAGCCCCTCGCACACAAAACCTCCTTTACCCCCTCTCTCCAACCTTTCCTAGGCCGACCCCTACCCCGCCTTCCTTCCACTACAGACTGATACACTCTTGAAGTCATTGTGTTTCGCTCCATTCTCTCTACATGTCCGAACCACCTCAACAACCCTTCCTCAGCCCTTTGGACAACAGTTTTGGTAATCCCGCACCTCCTCCTAACTTCCAAACTACGAATTCTCTGCGTTATATTCACACCACACATTGCCCTCAGACATGACATCTCCACTGCCTCCAGCCTTCTCCTCGCTGCAACATTCATCACCCATGCTTCACACCCATATAAGAGCGTTGGTAAAACTATACTCTCATACATTCCCCTCTTTGCCTCCAAGGACAAAGTTCTTTGTCTCCACAGACTCCTAAGTGCACCACACTCACAATTGGCTCTTCCTCACTCCTACAAGATGTTATTCCTCCTTGCCCTATACACGAAATCACAGCTTCCCTATCTTCATCAACATTTAACAATTCCTCAAAATATTCCCTCCATCTTCCCAATACCTCTAACTCTCCATTTAATAACTCTCCTCTCCTATTTTTAACTGACAAATCCATTTGTTCTCTAGGCTTTCTTAACTTGTTAATCTCACTCCAAAACTTTTTCTTATTTTCAACAAAATTTGTTGATAACATCTCACCCACTCTCTCGTTTGCTCTCTTTTTACATTGCTTCACCACTCTCTTAACCTCTCTCTTTTTCTCCATATACTCTTCCCTCCTTGCATCACTTCTACTTTGTAAAAACTTCTCATATGCTAACTTTTTCTCCCTTACTACTCTCTTTACATCATCATTCCACCAATCGCTCCTCTTCCCTCCCGCACCCACTTTCCTGTAACCACAAACTTCTGCTGAACACTCTAACACTACATTTTTAAACCTACCCTATACCTCTTCGACCCCATTGCCTATGCTCTCATTAGCCCATCTATCCTCCAATAGCTGTTTATATCTTACCCTAACTGCCTCCTCTTTTAGTTTATAAACCTTCACCTCTCTCTTCCCTGATGCTTCTATTCTCCTTGTATCCCATCTACCTTTTACTCTCAGTGTAGCTACAACTAGAAAGTGATCTGATATATCTGTGGCCCCTCTATAAACATGTACATCCTGAAGTCTACTCAACAGTCTTTTATCTACCAATACATAATCCAACAAACTACTATCATTTCGCCCTACATCATATCTTGTATACTTATTTATCCTCTTTTTCTTAAAATATGTATTACCTATAACTAAACCCCTTTCTATACAAAGTTCAATCAAAGGGCTCCCATTATCATTTACACCTGGCACCCCAAACTTACCTACCACACCCTCTCTAAAAGTTTCTCCTACTTTAGCATTCAGGTCCCCTACCACAATTACTCTCTCACTTGGTTCAAAGACTCCTATACATTCACTTAACATCTCCCAAAATCTCTCTCTCCTCTGCATTACTCTCTTCTCCAGGTGCATACACGCTTATTATGACCCACTTCTCGCATCCAACCTTTACTTTAATCCACATAATTCTTGAATTTACACATTCATATTCTCTTTTCTCCTTCCATAACTGATCATTTAACATTACTGCTACCCCTTCCTTTGCTCTAACTCTCTCAGATACTCCAGATTTAATCCCATTTATTTCCCCCCACTGAAACTCTCCTACCCCCTTCAGCTTTGTTTCGCTTAGGGCCAGGACATCCAACTTCTTTTCATTCATAACATCAGCAATCATCTGTTTCTTGTCATCCGCACTACATCCACGCACATTTAAGCATCCCAGTTTTATAAAGTTTTTCTTCTTCTCTTTTTTAGTAAGTGTCTACAGGAGAAGGGGTTACTAGCCCATTGCTCCCGGCATTTTAGTCGCCTCATACGACACGCATGGCTTACGGAGGAAAGATTCTTTTCCACTTCCCCATGGACAATAGAAGAAATAAAGAAGAACAAGAGCTATTTAGAAAAAGGAGAAAAACCTAGATGTATGTATATATATATGCATGTGCGTGTCTGTGAAGTGTGACCAAAGTGTAAGTAGGAGTAGCAAGATATCCCTGTTATCTAGTGTGTTTATAAGACAGAAAAAGAAACCAGCAATCCTACCATCAGGTAGTAGGTTGGAAGACAGCAACCACTCAGGGAAGTACTACCGTCCTGCCAGATGACTGTGAAACAGAAACCCTTCATACTTCTGCCCAATAATTTAGGTACAACCACTACCAATACTAGTATTACCACCACTACCAATACTAGTATTACCAATACCACCAACACTACCAATACTAATATTACCACCACTACCAATACTAGTATTACTACCACTACCAATACTAGTACAGTGGACCCCCGGTTTACGATATTATTTCATTCCAGAAGTATGTTCAGGTGCCATTACTGAACGAATTTGTTCCCATAAGGAATGTTGTGAATTAGATTAGTCCATTTCAGACCCCCAAACATACACGTACAAACGCACTTACATAAATACACTTAAATAATTGGTCGCATTGGGAGCTGATCGTAAAGCGGGGGTCCACTGTATTGCCATCACCACCAATACTAGTATTACCACCACTACCAATACTAGTATTACCACCACCACCATTACTAGTATTACCACCACTATCAATACTAGTATTACCACAACCACAATTACTAGTATTACCAATACTGCCAATACTAATATTACCATCACCACCAATACTAGTATTACCACCACTACCAATATTAGTATTACCACCACTACCAATACTAGTATTACCTGTAATCTTGCATATTTATGAGACAGACAAAAGACACCAGCAATCCTACTATCATGTAAAACAATTACAGGCTTTCGTTTTACACTCACCTGGCAGGACGGTAGTACCTCCCTGGGCAGTTGCTGTCTACCAACCCACTACCTAGGACTCCGTAAACTTATTCCCCTATAATTTTTACAATCTCTCTTGTCCCCCTTCCCTTTATATAAAGGAACTATACATGCTCTCTGTCAGTTCATAGGTACCTTCCCTCTTTCGTACATTTATTAAACAAAAATACCGAACACTCCAACACTATATACGCCCCCTGCTTTTAACATTTCTGTCATAATCCTGTCACTTCCAGTTGCTTTACCCCCTTTCATGTTTAGATAATTCTATAATAAAAATAAATTTCTGGTTGGTAATATGTCTTGGTTTGCTCCAGTTTATGAGGAGGGGTTTATAGGATATATAACTGGTTCTAATAATTATGACATGCTGTGTGTTAGATTTTATAAATCTTTTAAAGGTCTTACCTGCATATACATATATTGTTCCTTTTATAACTGTCTTGATCAATCTTTTCAAAGTAGATGTTTTGCATAATCAGTGATGGGGGTTTTGATTCACCTGCTGCCTAGTAAGCCTTCCCTTGATTCAGAAAACATACTTATCATTCTGCTTCTAATCGTATGCTCCTTTCTAAATTTATTGAATGTTTTATTTTTTATTTAGTGTTTCATTTGTCTGGAGCGCAATAATGTTTTACCATGTGTTCAGTCTGCGTAAAGGCTATTACATTTAACCGAGACTGCTTTGTGTAAAGTTTATAATGGTTTGGTTTTGAACACCTGTCTAGGAAATATCTGTGTCATTAAATGATTTGTTCAGGAAATGCTTCATTAGTGACCTAAGAGATACTGCATTGTTGCTTCTCAAATTGTATCTTTTGGGTCGGTCATGTTAAGCAGTAGTTGATGATTCTGTATGAGATTATCTATTTTGCATTATGATTTTTCTCAGAGCTGTTTTTGAACTGGTCTTGTTTGCTCTGTTAGTGGCTTAGCCTTATTGTTGGATGCTCATGGGGTTGAATATCTTTTTTATGCTGGCTAAACAAAAGTTTACATCCAGGTTCTATATGTGAAAGATGCAAAATTCTGCTTTAATTCTCCTTTGCTGGATGTTCAGACTTGGATGGCAAATAAAAAATTTAAAATAAATCAGGGTAAGCCAGGGATTTCGATTGTTAGGGAGAAACTTCAAGGTATTACAAACTGGAGGTTTTGGTACCTTTGATTGTGGTACTGTCAGTTTGCAGCCTGTGGGATTAGTGAAGGATCTGGGTATCTACCTATACTCTTCACTGTCACTTGTTGGACACATCAACCAAATTATTAGATCTTGCAGTTTTCATATTTGTAACCTCTATGCAGTCAGTAAATGTCTTGATAAGCAGACTCTCTTTGTTATTATCTACAGATTTCTTTCATTGAGCTTTGCAATTGTTTGTTTGTGGGTTTGCCTAACTACTATTTAAAAAGACTTCATTCTGTACTAGGGATGTATCAGATATCCGTATCCGCATCCAGGGAACATCTGCACAATTTCTTACATCCACATCCGCATCCTTATTTTTTCTAAATGAGATATCCGCATCCGCGTCCGCAATCACGATTAAATATTTATCTGCATTTGCATCCGCATCCGTGCCAAACAAAGAGGATGTGGAAGATATTATAGCCTAAATTACAGAGCTTGCATGTTTATTTCCCAACAATAGGCTTGTTGCCCCATACTAGGCAGGTCCTTCACAAATCCAACCCACTAACAGAATAAACGTTACCTAAGCAATAAACCTTGGCAATTCCATTTAGTACTCACGTGCAAGTCCTGCTCAAATCCAGCCCCTCTCCCTCATGTACTTATCCAACCTAAATTTGAAACTACCCAAGGTTTTAGCTTTGATAACCCTATTAGGGAGACCATTCCACTTATCAGCTACCCTATTACTAAACCAATACTTTTCTGTAACCTTTCTAAATCTAAACTTACCTAATTTGAATCCATTATTGCGGTTTGTATTTATCCAACCTAAATTTGAGACTACCCATGTGTAAGTCCCACTGTGTGTGTGAGACTGTGTGACTGTGTGTGTGAGACTCACACTCAGTCACTCACACTGGAGGTGTATGAATGGAGTGATGACATATACTTAGCTCTGTGAAATTCTGTCCAGTGTGTTCTCCATGAATCTGCACAAGATATCCTCTCTTGAGCAACTGAACCAGCAGCTGAAAGAGGAGCTTAGGGCTGCTAAGCTTGAGATACGGCGACTGACGGAGAAAAACAAGAGGATTCGAAGTAATACTCCTGTTGTGAGTCCTCAGGTCAAGAGAGGTACCTGGTCAGTGGCCGGCCAACATGGAACAAAGCTGAAAATCAAGAAGTCTGTTGGAGTGGCGGAAACAACGAAGATCCAGAAGACTGCTGTGGAAACTTCAAACCCATTTTCGGTGTTACCAGACGAATGTGGGTTGTCTATTGGGAACGTCACAACGAGCACCAAGGGAGCATTGGCAGACGTGAGTGAGACATCCCTTGATACCCCAATGAAGACCATCAAGAACGTCATGACAAATTCCACAAATGAAGGTAAGAACATTGGTTTAGTTGGAGACAGTCAGGTTAAGTTTATGGATAGGGCCTTTTGTCTTAAGGACAGGAAGAGGAGGGTCAGGGTATGTTTTCCTGGGGCTGGGATGGGGGATATTGTTAGCCATCTGGATGACATTATGACAGGTAATGGGAGCAATCCTATTATCTGCCTCAGTGCAGGAGGCAACGATGTTGGCAGACGTAGGACTGAGTACCTGATTAGCAAGTATAGGTCAGCAATAGAAATAATTAGGAAGAAGGGTGGGAACCAGGTCATATGTGGTATTTTGCCAAGGAGAGGAGTTGGAAACGAATGGTTGTCCAGGGCAATTGGTGTCAATTGCTGGCTGGACAAATACTGTAAGGAGAATGTGGTAACATTCATTGACAACTGGGACCTCTTCTATGGCAGAAATGACAAGTATGCCAGGGATGGGGTTCACTTATCTAGGTCTGGGGTGGGGGTACTGGCAACGGCAGTGGAGGGAGCTGTTAGGGCTTTAAACTAGGAATATATAGTGGTATGGGTTTTGACGAAAATACAGTGAAGTCCCAGTATAGTAATGCTATGAGTTCTAGGAGAACTAGTAATAGGCAGAATGAGGTGGATATTGGAACGCCAATGGCACTAGGCGACAAGGACAGTAATAGGTTCAGTGAAAAAACAGCAGGAAGGGTAAAGAGAAAGGAGGGTCTTTAAAATTATATTATGCTAATAGCCGTAGTGCTAGGAATAAGATGGATGAGTTGAGATTAGTTGCTAGTGCAGGTAACATTGATGTATTTGCAATCACTGAGACATGGTTTAATTCCAAAAGTCGGGACATGCCTGCTGAATGTCACATTCAGGGTTTTAAATTCTTTCAAGTAGATAGAAATATCGGTAAGGGAGGTGGCGTGGCACTGTATGTCCGATATCATTTGAACTGTTGCATAAAAACGGGTATTAAGTCTGAGGTAACACATACAGAGTCTGTCTGGATAGAATTTTCAGATGGGCATAAAAAATTGATTCTAGGAGTGATATACTGTCTCCCAAACTTAGATAGGGACCAAGGGAAATTACTGTGGGAGGAAATTGTTAAGGCCACAAGGCACGATAATATAGTAATTCTAGGGGACTTTAACTTTAGTCACATTGATTGGAATTTCTTGACTGGGAATTTAGAATCAAATGACTTCTTAGAAGTAGTTCAGGAATGTTTTTTGAAGCAGTTTGTGACAGAACCTACAAGGGGAAATAAACTTCCTGATTTGGTTCTGGCAAACAAGGAAACCCTGGTTAGTAATTTAGAAATTAATGAGGAACTCAGCACAAGCGTTCACAGATCAATTACCTTTAGCATAGAATGGAAGTATGATAGTAGGGACAACTCAGTAACAGTTCCAGATTTTCGCTTAGCAGATTACAATGGGCTTAGAGAACACTTATCATCTGTTGACTGGGGTAACGAAGAGCGCTATCAATATGACAATTTTCTGAACACCATACATGCTGCTCAAAGAACGTTTATTCCGTATAAAGAAATTAGATCAAATAGAAATGACCCAAAATGGATGAATAATAGGCTGAAATATCTACTAGGGCATAAAGGAATTTATAGGCGTATCAAAAGAGGTGAGGGTCATCTTATGAATCAGTATATTGACATTAAGAGGGAAGTTAAAAAGGGGATAAGAAAAGCTAAAAGGGACTATGAAATTAAAGTTGCTAGGGATTTTAAAACTAACCCAAAAAGTTTTTTCCAGGTCTATAGAACGAAAGTTAGAGATAAGATAGGTCCCCTTAAAAATAACTATGGGCATCTTACTGACAAAGAGAATGAAATGTGCTCCATTTTAAATAATTATTTTCTCTCGGTTTTTACACAGGAAGACACTAACAATATTCCAGTAATTAATTTTTATAGTAGGCCTGAAGAAGATAAATTATGTAACATCACAGTCACTAGTGAAATGGTTATGAAACAAATAAACCGACTGAAGCACAATGAGTCGCTGGGTCCTGACGAGCTTTTTCCAAGGGTTCTTAAGGAATGCAAAATGGAACTCTGTGAACCATTAACTAATATTTTTAATTTATCTCTTCAAACAGGTGTAGTGTCTGATATGTGGAAGATGGCTAATGTAATTCCTGTTTTTAAAGCAGGGGACAAGTCATTACCGTCAAATTACCACCCCATAAGCCTAACCTCAATTGTAGGCAAATTACTAGAGTCAATTATAGCTGAGATTATAAGAAGCCATCTGGATAAGCATAGCTTGATTAATGGTACTCAGCATGGATTCACGAGAGGCCGTTCTTGTCTAACTAATTTATTAACTTTCTTCAGTCAAGCTTTTGAGGCTGTTGATCACGATAAAGAATTTGATATTATTTACTTAGATTTTAGTAAGGCTTTTGATACAGTTCTGCACCAAAGACTGTTAAAGAAAGTGGCAGCTCATGGCATTGGGGGAAAAGTGCTCTCTTGGATCGAGTCATGGCTCACTGACAGGAAGCAGAGAGTGTCCATAAATGGGGTTAAATCCAAAACAAAGGCAATATAACATGTCCTTTATTGACTACATTTTGCCCATAGTGGGCTTTATAAAGTCCACTGTGTGGGTGAAATGTAGTCAATAAAGGATCTTATTATACTGCATTTGTTTCTATTTTTCCATCATGTCGGTGTTTTATACCATTTATCTCCAAAAAATGCAGTTAGTACCAAGACAAGTGAAGTAAAATTTCCAGTAAGAGGTGTATGAACACATTTTTCTTTTGTAAATTTTTGACTGTGCATCTTCATTAAGTCATTCATTCATCAATAATTATATATTTAATTTAAAGGTGTAATAAATGTTAAAAAAAAGTCATATTTCCATGAATTCCTCTGAATTAATTCTTTTCCATTAAACTTATTTTGTGGTAGTGCAGGATAATGCAGTCAATTCTGTGTTGAACACAAGTTTACTTAATGAAACTGATCTAATATTAAATAATCATTTGATTGGGAGCTCTTTGTTGTGACAAATGAATGAAATGCTAGGTTTTTAAAAGGAAGCCAGATTGTGTGAAGAGCTTAATTGCTCTAGTAAGCTCAGTAAAAGTACTGGGTAATGGAAAGATGGGGAAAACTATGAAAAAAAGATACATGTAAAAAAAAACTGCTTGCTAGAACGGCAATCAGAGGTTTGATGCCCAGGTGCTGCTGTCTCTTCAAACTGTACTTATTCTTCAGTGTTATCCTTATGAATCAGTGCTGTATGACCCTGCCAGGTTTAACGCTTAGTTCTGATTATAATAATAATATCCTTATGAACAGTTTGTTTCTGTACACTGTAACTCCTGAAAAAAACTGAGTAATGTATTTATTGAGCTGAGAATGAGATATTTTCAATTTTATTTTTGTATGACTAACACAATTTTAACATGGAAATTTCAAAAATATATGCAGCTATTAAGGTTTATCACCATTTGTGTAGCTTTAGATATTTTTTTCATTATTTCTTTTATATACTGTTTTCTCAGTTGCATACAATTACACCTATGCTGGATATTTAACTTAAGAGTACAGTACCACATAATATTAGATTAATTGTATCTTTGCTTTAAAAAGTATTAAGCAATGAATGATGTAGCCACCATATGTTGGAGCTACCAAGTGACTGAAAAATCTGCAGGTGGAACAGTGAGTAAAGCAACCTGTGAAAAATGACTAGGTATCCTCAAGGGGCAACCATTGATTCATTGCTTGATATTGTTTATTTGGTGCAAAGTTTTTGTTTATACTGTAACTTGAACACCTCATCTGATTGGTTTCATTTTTACAAAAGTGATGTACCATAACCAGAAAAAGGTTCATAGAACTATTGGCATGTGTAGGTGCCCTCTGGTCAATTTTATATAGACCATTTCCACATTATTATTATCAAAAAGAAGCGCTAAGCCACAAGGACTATACAGCGCTGCAGGGCAGGAAGGAAGCGAGGGCATCAGGTGGCAAAAGGGAGATGGATGAGTAATAGGTTACGGATAACAGCGGGGAAGTGGATGGTGAAAGGGTAAAGGGCAGCAAGAGACTGAACTAGAAAGGGCTGAGGGGAGTGCGAAAAGTATCATCAAAGTTTGTGGAGTAAATCAGTCGTTGTCAAGAAGTCAATGAGAGAGTCAGGATTAAAGGAGGGCCCATCAGCAAGAAGGGAAGGTAAAGAGAGAGTAGTAGAACGAAGACGACGTTGGAGGTAAATTCTGCGTACTCGTTGATAGAGAGGGCAGTCTAACAGAATGTGGCTAATTGATACTGGAACTTGACACTGCTCACAGAGAGGACCAGGGTGCCTCTCCATGAGATACCCACGAGTAAGACGAGTGTGGCCAGTGCGAAGGCGGGAGAGAGTGGTCTCCCAACCTCGGCACTGATGACAAGAAGACTGCTAGTAACCTATGCTCGGTTTAATAGAATGAAGTTTGTTACCAAGCAGAGTTGACCAACGTTGTTGCCAACGGGTGCGAAGGTGGGTAGCTATTGCAGCAAAATAGTCCAGAAATGGAACACCTCTATAGGAAATTGGTAGGTCATGTACTGCTGACCGCGCAGCAGTGTCTGCCTGTTCATTGCCCTGTACGTCGACATGACCAGGGACCCAACAAAAAACAATATCTTTATGTTTGGTAGAGATACGGTGTAGCCAAAGTTGGATACGAAGAACTAGGGGGTGAGATGTATCAAATTTTCGTATAGCCTGTAGAGCACTAAGGGAGTCTGAGACTACTACAAATGATGACACAGGCATAGATGCGATACGAATAAGTGCTGCAAGAATGGCATACAATTCAGCAGTAAAAATGCTAGCCGAAGATAGTAAATGCCCCCGCACGACGCTGTCCGGAAACACTGCTGCGAATCCGACGCCGTCTGAAGACTTAGAGCCATCTGTGTACACAGCGGTGGCATGAGAATGGGAGTGGAAGTGATCAAGGAAAAGAGAGCGGGAAGCCACCGTAGGCAGTTGAGCTTTCGAGCAAGGGAGTGAGAAAGAACAGACCCGAACAGCTGGAACTTCCCAGGGGGGTAGGGAAAAGTGAGATGCTACATGAACATATAAAGGTGGTAACTGAAGGGAAGATGAGTGAATGTAGGCGAAGAGAAAAGGGACAGAGCAAACAGGGGCGGCGAATGAATAAAGAATGTCTACTAATATCGGTGACCATTCTATAAATGGAAGGGTTGTGGAGATCGTGAGAGCGTACATAGTAGCGAAGGCAATGGGCATCACGGCGATCAGACAAGGATGGAACATTCGCTTCTGCATAGAGGCTCTTAACAGGGGAAGAGCGAAAAGCACCAAGGCACAAACGTAATCCTTGGTGATGGATAGAGTTAAGGCTAGAGAGAGTAGCAGGAGAGGCCGCGGAATAAATCTGGTCACCATAATCGAGTTTCGATAAAATGAGGGTTGAATGTAGGCGAAGCAGAGTTCGACGATCAACTCCCCAGAAAAGATGAGCAAGGGTTTTAAGAAGGTTTAGCCGGCTGTGACAAGTTGCCTTCAGAGAGGTAATGTGAGGTTTCCAGGATAACCTATGGTCAAAGAGAAGGCCTAGAAACCTGACTGTATCACGTTCGGGGATACGGGAGCCATAGAGATACAAAGGATGATCGGAGATGACAGAGCGTCTAGTGAAAGTAATTTGGTGAGTTTTGGTACTTGAAAATTTAAACCCATGCATGGTGGCCCAAGTGGAAACACGGTCGACCACATGCTGGACAGAAACTGCAATGAGATGACAGTCAGCACCTGCACAAGCAATAGTGAAGTCATCAACATAGAGTGATGACCAAATATTGGGTGGAAGAACAGAGGCCAAATCATTTATAGCAAGGAGAAAAAGTGTTGTGCTTAGAACACATCCCTGAGGGACACCTTCAGCTTGGACGAAGTCCGGGGAAAGAACATTATTGACTCGAACACGGAAATGTCTGTCAGTTAAAAAGTTCTTAAGGAAGGATGGTAGATTGCCTCGGAGGCCTAAGGAGTGGGCCTGGGCCAAAATATTATACCTCCAAGTTGTGTCATATGCCTTCTCAAGGTCAAAAAATATGGCAATAACCGAGTGATTATTTGCAAAGGCATTACGAACATACGTATCCAAGTGTAGTAAGGGGTCTATGGTAGAACGACCCTTACGAAAGCCATATTGACTTGCAGATAGACTGTTGTGCGTCTCTAAATACCACATTAAACGTCGATTTATGAGACGTTCCATCACTTTGCAAACTGCACTAGTAAGAGCGATGGGACGATAGTGGGAGGCATCATGTCCTGTAGTACCCAGTTTACGGAAAGGGAGAACAATGGCAGATTTCCACAGCTGGGGAAGAACTCCTTGTGCCCAAATAAGATTGAAGAGGTGTAAGAGGACTACAAGGGCTGACCGATGTAAATATTGTAACATACGAATATGAATGTCGTCAGGCCCAGCTGCCGATGATCGGCAAGCTGAGAGCATTGCCTCTAGTTCTTGAAGTGTAAAAGGCACATTATACTGTTCTTCTCTGAGAGAAGAAAAGTCCAAGGGTACTAACTCTCTGGCAGACTTTGAGGAAAGAAACGAGGGGCATAGATGGAGCCCCCGGGAAATACGGACCAGATGTGTGCCAAGTTCAATGGCAACGTTGAGAGGGTTTGCTACATCAATACCAGCGACCCGTAGAACAGGAGCCGGGTCAGGAGAGTATTTACCACTCAATTTCCTCACTTTTTTCCAGACTGCACTCATAGAAGAAGCAGAGGTGATGGTGGAAACATAGTCTTGCCAACAAGTGCGTTTAGCTTCACGGATGACATGGCGAGCGATCGCACGCTTCTGCTTAAAATCAAGAAGTCTCTCAGCAGTTCTATTGTACCGGTACCTGCCCCATGCAGCATGTTTCAAACGTACTGCACGAGCACAAGCAGGAGACCACCAAGGCACGCACTTCTGAGAATGCCTGCCTGAGGTTTGGGGTATAGAATGAGAAGCTGCGGTAGAAACTGACTTCGAGAAGAGGTGTAGGAGCTCATCAATGGAGGATGAAGAAGGAACCTCACTAAAAGCAGTGAGGTGTGAGTAAAGATCCCAATTTGCCCGATCAAATTGCCAGAAGGTGGTGAATAGGAAGGAGAAGTAAGAATGATTGGAAAATGATCGCTGTCATGTAAGTCCGGTAGAACAGACCAGGTGAAGTCTAGTGCAGTGGAGGAAGAGCAGACTGATAAATCGATGCAAGAGAGAGTATGAGTACGATGATCAAAATGGGTGGGAGTACCCGTATTTAAAACATGGAGGGGGTGAGAGGCGAGAAAAGCCTCTAACTGGATGCCACATGAGTCACAATGAGACCCCCCCCAGAGGAAATGGTGGGCGTTAAAATCACCAAGTAACAGAAGTGGTGGTGGTAAGGATGAAACAAGAAAGGCAAAGTCTGGGATAGAAAATGCTCGAGAAGGAGAGAGATATAAAGAACATATTGTAAACCACTTATTCAAGTGGATACGGGCTGCAGTGTAATGCAGCGAGGTATGGACAGATAGTTGACAGTACGGAATATCATTGTGTAGAAGAAGGGCACTTTCATTAAAGGTCCCATCTGAGAAAGGATCCGAAGAATACAATAAATTATAGCCTGAGATAGGTTGGAAAACAGCCGAGTGTAATTTTGGTTCTTGTAAGCAAGCACCAACAGGGGAAAACCTGGAAAGCAACATCTGAAGCTCACCCCGATTACCCCTGAGGCCGCGGATATTCCACTGTAAATAGGCCATGATTGGCGATGAAGAAAATACCAGGAATCCATAGGGAAAGGCACCTACAGACTAGAGGGGCTAGAAAAGTCAACGTGTGGTGGCATTGGAAGACGTTCAAGCAGCGAAGGAACGGAGTGTTGCGAAGAATGGGGTTGTGAAGATGGACGAGAGGGAAGAGAAGGAACAGGAAGTGAATCAGTGTCCATTGAAGGTTTAGTCTCTGCAATATATTCTGAAATGGCTTCAAGTGTTTCTAAATTCAAAGATGGATGGGAGACCATATTGGAGATAGAAGGAGGAGGGTGAGTAAAGATTGGGACAGGAATGGACTGTACCAAAGTAGAGGGGGAGGGAAGAGTGTAAGGGACTGGAGATGAAGTGTGGGGGGGACAGAAGAGGCAGAAACCTGGGAGGTGGCAGAAGAGGGAGAAACTTGGGAGGGGACGGGGGTGGAAGGCATAGTACAAGGAGGAGGGTGAATCTCCACACTTGTAATAGAGCCAGAGAGAGGGGAAGAACTAGGTACAGAGACTGGAAAGGTAAAGTGTGGAGGTGGAAGAAGGGAAGGAAGGGGCAAAGAAGATTTGAGCAATGTGGATTTTTTGGACTTCTGAGAAGTAGAGGGGCGATTGGTATTAGGTGTCGTACGAGGTCTTGTCGATACTGGGGCTTGTGAGGAAGGACGTGAAGATGTGAGAACAGACTGAGTTGTAGTCGGGACGTCAGAGCCAAGGACAGCAAAAGGATTAGATGCCGGAGTGGCTATGGGAGGGGTAACAACAGAGGAGGCTGCAGAAGATGGGACCCCTGAAGTGGGGGGATGTTTTGAAACACGAGAATAAGAAACACGGGGTAGTCTCCCTTGGAGGCGGAGATGAGTAACTGCCATAACATAAGGGAGACCTTCTGCCTCTTTGAGGCAACGGATTTCATGTTCATTTAAGTAGACCTGGCAATGGCGGAAGTATGAAGGGCGAGCTTCATTACAATTAAGGCAAGATGGAGGTTGACTGCAAGATGTATTAGAATGGTCGTCGGCACCACAGACTGGGCATTCGGCCATAGATCTGCAATATTTCGCTGGGTGACCAAAACGCCAGCAATTTCTACACTGTTGCGGTGTAGGTATCACCTTTTGAACTTGTAACCGATGTCCCATGACATATACAGAGGACGGGAGTTCTCGGCTGTCAAAAGTTAAACGAGCCACATTGCAAGGGTAACGTCTCCGCCCACGGGCAGGAAGGACATAAGTGTCTACTTTGAGGATTGGGAGATCCTGGAGCTCCAGCTGTTCAAGAATGTCATTGCCACATGACTGGAAATTCTGTTGGACTATGGTATGGAGCAGAATGGCAGTACCACTACAAGAATTGAGAGAAAGATGTTTTTCAATAGTGATAGTAGTAGTATCGATATTCGAAAGGAGAGAAAGATCATGAGCTTGGGTAGCATTCTGGACAGTGACGATGCGCGTACCGCTCTTGAGAGCATGAAATGAAATATCTCTACCAACATGACGCAGGAGTGCTTTGCCAATACTATGGTCAGAAAGGTAGGCAGAAGAAGAAGTCAGTCTTAAAGTAAAGATTTTAGTCCATTGTGTGGTCCGAAACTGAGCATGGAGAGGGAGTGCTTGACGTGTCGGTCTTTTCCGAGTAGAATGGGAAGGTAACGAAGGAGCATCATCAGGAGATTGACGTTGGCGTTTAGGAGTAGGACCGGAGTTGGTCAGGCATGAAATGGGCGGGCGATTCAAAAATTGCTGTACCGTAGAGGGAGAAGCCGGAAGCATAGTCAAAGGAGAGCGGAGTTCAGACAAATCGAAGGAGTCAGTCGAAGCCCCGGTACCTGAAACGGGTGAGGAAACAGCACCAGCAAGAGGTACAGGGGCATCAGGAGTGTCCGAAGAGTGGTCTAAACACAAGGCAGGGTCAGAATGGGGTGCGGTATCAAGAAGGGGCCCGGGGGTAGTGGGTTCATGGATTGGGTTCTCCATGGTTAGGTTACTCCTTTGGTTTTTGTTTTTAAGAAAAAAAAAGAAAGAAGAAAAGAAAATAAAAATAAAAAAAAGAATAAAAAAAAGGGGGGAGCAGGGAGGAATAGTTCCCAGGAGGAATGAAAGGGCCTACCCTTCATGCCAGTAAACCAGCAATCTGGGATAGCAACCTCACATCTGCCGAGCTACCTCGGTGGACAAAAGAGAGGGTGGCCGGATATCCGCCACAAAGCATACCTCCTTCAGCCACCACCCCTGGAATCCGAAAGGTGGCTTCCAGAGATACACCCGTCGCCCGAAAGACACCCAAAGCTACTCTGGGATACCAGAGAGGGATCGGGACATCCCCAGGCGATCCAGATTCCACGGCAAACTATGCCACCGCCAAGAACCTCAACGGAATGGGATGGACCCCGGTATCCTTTCCTCTACCTAGGAACTAGCGCGCCTGTGGGAGAAATCCCAAAGGCCAAAAAGAGGAAGGGCAAAAGGGAGGGGTGGGGAGGGGGAGGAGGAAAGGAAAAAGGGGAGGATGGGATAGGGGAGGGGAGATTGGGGGGTAATTAGGTTTGGTCTGAGGAAGAAGACCGACAGGTCTAATTCCTCAGACCAAGAGCCTCTTCACCACGCCAAGGAGCCCCCCTTGAAGAGGACCATTTCCACAGAGAAATGAATAAAAAGGCTTCAAGGAAAATTACTTGGATTTTTTGTTGAGGCTGTTTGAATATTCTGCTTCTACCACCCCATCATTTTTACATAAATTTATATGCTTTATTATGCTATATGGTACACAAGCTCGCTGATAGTGTTTTTTTCTAACTCATTTACTTTTTATAACTTAACACCTTATTCGATCAGTTTCAGTTTTTGATGCTAGTGAACTGTAACAATGAAAATGTTTATGGTACTGTTGGGATGGGCAGGTGTTCAGATATTTGGAGTAGACTCGTCAGTGGATGGGTTTTTGAAGGACGAGGTAAACTATAGTATGCATTGATGAAGGAAAAAGGGTGGGTGGTGCATTGAGGTATCTGTGGAGACAGAGAACATTATTCATTGAGGCAATGAAGGGAATGTATGAGAGTATAGTAGTACCAAGACTTATATGGGTGTGGAGCATGGGTTGTAAATACTGCAGCAAGAAGGGGGCTGGAGGCAGTGATGTCCTATATAAGGGCAATGTGTGGTGTAAATATTATGCAGAGAAATTGTAGTGTGGAAGTTAGGTGGAGGTGTGGAGTTACTGAAAGTATTATTCAGAGGGCTGAAGAGGGGTTGTTGAGGTGGTTTAGTGATTTAGGATGACTTGGAGGGTGTATAAATCTGTAGTGGAGGGGAGGAGGGGTAGGGGTCATCATAGGAAAGGATGGAGGAAGGGGGTAAAAGAGGTTTTGTGTTCAAGGGGCTTGGACATGCAGCAGGCATGTGTTAGGAGTGACTGGAGATGAATGGTTTTTGGGACCTGGCGAGGTGTTGGAGTGTGAACAAAGTAATATTTTGTGGAGAGATTCACAGAAACCACTTAGCTGGACTTGAGTCCTGGAGGTGGGAAGTACAGTGCCTGCACTCTAAAGGAGGGGTTTGGGATATTTGCTGTTTAGAGGGCCACCTAAACTGTTGTATCTGCGTGCCTCTGGGAAGACAATAAGTGTGAATGATGATGAAATTGTTTCTTTTTGGGTCACCTTGCCTTAGTGGGAGACGGCCACTGTGTTAAAAAACTATATGTACAGTGAGAGAGAGCGAACAAATGTAGTCCCAATTTTTAAGAAAAGAGGCAGATAGACATCATTAAACTACAGACATCACTGACATGTATAGTATATAAAGTCATGGACCCCTCGAGGAAGGCTCCTTGATGCTGGTGAGGGGCTCTTGATCTAGGGAATTGGATCTGTGCTTTGGTTCCCTGAATTAAGCCTGAATACCTTCCACATTCCCCCCCTCTCCCAAGCGCTATATAATCCTATGGGTTTAGCGCTTACCCCTTGATTATAATAATAATAAAGTCATGGAGAAGATTATAAGAAGAGTGGTGGGGCACTTAGAAAGGAATTGGCTCATACAAGACAACCAGCACAGATTCAGGGATGGAAAATCCCGTAACAAGGTAACAGAAGTAAGACAGGAGAGAGAGGGATGGGTATCTGGAGTTTATCTGGAGAGAGTTCCGGGGGTCAACGCCCCCGCGGCCCGGTCTCTGACCAGGCCTCCTTAGGTCAGTGTCCCAGGATGCGACCCACACCAGTCGACTAACACCCAGGTACCCATTTTACTGATGGGGAACATAGACAACAGGTGGAAAGAAACACGTCCAATGTTTCTACTCTGGCTGGGAATCGAACCCAGGCCCTCACCGTGTGAAGCGAGAGCGTTAACCACCAGGCCACCAGAGCATTTTCTTGGACTGTAAGTCTTTCGAAACAATATCACACAAGAGACTGGTACAAAAGCTAGAGGAGCAGGCAGGAAAAGCATTGCAGTGAATCAGGGAATACCCGGCAGGAAGGAAATGAGTGATGGTACGTGATGAGGTGTTGGAGTGGGCGCTGGTGTTGAGTGGGGTTCCATGAGGATCAGTCCTAGGGCTGCTGCTGTTTCTTGTGTATGTGACTGACGTGACAAAAGGGATAGACCCAGAGGTGTCCCTGTTGGTGGATGATGTGAAACTAATGAGAATATTAGTGGGTGAGGATCAGGTATGATTACGAAGGGATCTGGACAGGCTGCAAGCCTGGTCCGACAAATGGCTCCTGGAGTTCCACCCCACCAAGTGCAAAGTCATGAAGCTTGGGGAATTATAAAGAAGATCGCAGGGGTACAGGCCCAGGGGTCAAAGACTGCAACCTCACTCAAGGAAAATGATCTTCGGTTAAGTATCGCACCAAAGACATTCCACGAGTTGCACAACCAAATAACTGCTGCAGCATATTGGGGCCTGGCAAGCCTAAGAACAGCATTTTGACATTTAAGTAAGGAGTCATTCACGACACTGTACACCATGTACGTCAAGCCCATATTTGAGTATGCAGCACTAGTATAGAACCCACATATGGTCAATCATGTAAAGGTTTGCAACAAGACTAGTCCCAGAGCTAAGGGGTATGTCCTATGAGGAAAGGTTAAGGGAACTCAACTTGATGAAAATGTAGGATAGGGGACACATGATAATGACAAAATACTGAGAGAAATTGACAAGGTGAACAGGGACAGAATGTTGCAGATGGGATACAGGAACTTACAGGAGTCAGAGTGATGTTAGGAACCATTTTTTCAGACTTAGAGTTGTCAGGAAGTGGAACAATCTGGAGAGTGAAGTATGTAGCAAAGGCAGGATCCAATAAGGCTCTTGGAGCCAGGAGTAGACCTAGTAGCGACCAGCGACGAGGCTGGGTCAGGAACTGTGAATCCACCTCTGGAGTTTACCTGGAGAGAGTTCCGGGGGTCAACGCCCCCGCGGCCCGGTCTGTGACCAGGCCTCCTGGTGGATCAGAGCCTGATCAACCAGGCTGTTGCTGCTGGCTGCACGCAAACCAACGTACGAGCCACAGCCCGGCTGGTCAGGAACCTCTGCAACCACATACAGGTGATAACGCATGCACACATTTTTTTAACACTGGCCATATCCCATCGAGGAAGGGTGACCCGAAAAGAAGCACTTTCACCATCATTCACTCCATCACTTGTCGTGCCAGAGGCACGCAGATACTGCAATTCAGGACCAAGTTAATGAGTGTAACAGTGGTGTCCATAACGATGATAATGTTGATGAATGCAATAGTGGTGTTGATAATGATAGTGGTCATAATGATGAGGGTAATTGTGTCGATGATGATAGTAATAATGATGAGTGCAATGAAAGTAGTGAGGGGGATGTAAGTGGTGGTGCCACCTGTCATATATTCCTGTGGAAAATTGCATTTATCTGAATGTAACTCATTATATACATAACAGAAAATGATAACAAAGATAATTATTATTTATCAGTTACATAGACAAGTAGGAATTTGGGACACCTAGGTCGCAAAAATGTCCCCCTTCGATACCTACCACTGTCATAACCACAAGTTGCTCTGGACCTATTAATTAAATGAATTATACATCACCAGGAATACTGGTAAATATATAAATTTGTGGACTGTATTTTAAAAATAATAAATGGTTATATATATACACAATTACATAACAGAAGGAAAACATATCTTAATATCACTCACCAATTTGACTGGAGATTAATGTGTACCATACTCAGAAAACCTCACTCTAACTAAATCTATGAAAATAATGCTGGCCAGAATTACACACAAATCTAGAGAGCTTATCTGAGGTTCCTGGAGCTGTCTTGTCCAGTCGTCTGCTATCTCAAGTTATGCAGGAATGCACATCCACTAATTTCGCCTCCTATTTGAGAGGTGTCAACACAATTTTAACCTCTAGAGCACGAAAAATTCTTCTCATTACACCAATGTTTGTACAAAATTCAAAACCAAGATGGCGAGTCTCCTGCGCAGACGCAGGCTTTCCGTTTTCTATCACAAATATTATTAAATACAGTATTGGCCATCTATTTACCTATAAATACTGAATTTCTGGAAAATGTATACAGTATTTTCCACAATTCCCATACGAAGGGCGTCATGATCCCTGTAAACAAAAACTCCCATGGTGCCTCCATAATGGAAGTGCACATAAGGAAATTCATGGAGATGGGAAATCCTGTTCATATTGATAGTGTCTGTTTTCTGTTAAGGAAATTCTTTCATTATGCTCTGTATAGTCCTTGTGGCTTAGCGCTTCTTTTTGATTATAATAATAATAATAATTTCATTATGCTAAGAAACTAAATACTATCCCAAGTCTTCTATAATGGAACAAAACTCTTATAAACTTTGTTTTGAGTTGAAACATTGCATCACTTAGGAAAAGATTTCCTGACCTTCACTATAAAGTAACTACTGAGCCCACTGATGTTGTGCATCTACAGGAGTGAAGAGTCCCTGAAAAATCCCCACCCCCTAAATTGGCCTCATTTGTTACATATCACCTTAAATCTACTAACTCCTGTATTCTGTATATTAAAAAATCGCTTCCCCATCAAATAAGAAAACTGAAGGGCTTCAATACCATGGTGTAAGTAATTATATTGGGAACTTTGCTCTAAACATATTTAACTTGTATGCTTCTGCTGATAAGTTTAGTTATATGGAGCTCCCAACTTGTGCTGTCTGAACCTACTCTTATTATTGGAGATTATAATGCAAGACACAAAAGCACTGGAAGCTCACAATTTAGTAATTATAATGGGGAACAGTGCCCCTGCGGCCCAGTCTGTGGCCAGGCCTCGTGGTGGATCAGAGCCTGATCAACCAGGCTGTTACTGCTGGTCGCACCAAACCGATGTACGAACCACAGTCCAGTTGGTCAGGTAATGACTTTAGCTGCCTGTCCAGCACTTTCTTGAAGACAGCCAGGGGTCTATTTGTAATTCTCCTTATGTATGTTGGGAGGCAGTTGAACAGTCTTGGGCCCCTGACACTCATCGTGTTGTCTCTTAGTGTACTCGTGGTGCCCCTGATTTTTAATGGGGGGATGTTGCATCTCCTGCCCATTCTTTTGATTCCATAGGGAGTGATTTTCGTGTGCAAATTTGGGACTAGTCCCTCTAGAATTTTCCAAGTGTACTCACCTAGTTGTGGTTGCAGGGGTCGAGTTATAGCTCCTGGCCCCGCCTCTTCACTGGCCGCTACTGGGTCACTCTCCCTGCACCACGAGCTTTATTATATTTGCTTAAAGCTATGAATGGATCCTACTTCCACTACATCACTTCCCAAACTATTCCACTTCCTGACTGAAAAAATACTTCCTAACATCCCTGTGATTCATCTGTGTCTTCAACATTCAACTGTGTCCCATCTCTGAAACATTAATAACAAAAAAAGGCACAATACCATGACTGGAACGATACACAGGAGCTTACGATGACATTTCGGTCCGACTTGGACCATTTACAGTCACACTAATGAAATCAGATCATCAGAGGACTCACAGGTAAGGACCCACGAGGGGCGAGGGGCAAGTGGGGACAGTGCGAAGAAGAGACGGTGAGAGGAATGTCTTGAGTCGAAGAGAGGAGTCAGGACTAGACCCAACAGCTAAGCCTTGGAAGCAGAGGGAAACAGCAACACAAAAAACAGGAGAACACTCAGTCGTCCGGCTGGCAAGCTATCTGTATCTTGCATTCTTGATGTTGATTGGCGGCTGGCAGAAGCTGGAGGCGTGGTCAAGGGAGGCTAGCTTCTTGATTGGTCAGATGTCGTTAAAGTGCGAGTGAAGAGTTACATCATTTCTTCAGTGTTGGAGGCTTTCCTTATGTTGTGCAGTTGTTGGGAAGAAACGATGAGTAGTCTTGTAATCTTGGGTCGAAATGCTGGGTCGGCTTGTAACTGGTCAAAGGTCATCTTGAGTGCTGTGAAGGAGCAATGGGTTCCTTTACGATTTGTAAACTTGACTGTTCTGTCGAGTAATTTCTCGTACAAAGTGTCGACATTCATGGTGGGTTCTTGGTCAGGAGTCGTATAAAAAGTTATATCTTTCCAGTGCAGGTATTGATCTCGATGTTGGTCTTCTGTATTAATACGTCGAGTGATGACTGGTGAGGTTTTTGTTGGTGGTTGCAGCATTGAAGGTTCAATCGGTTGCAGCCCAGCCACCGTGGAGAGAAGACGTCGTCGTTCCTGCTCTTCAGCTGAGCAACTCTGAACACTGTTGCTCGAGAATTTACTTGGGTTATCCTGAGTAGTTCTTCACCAGAGCTGAGAGGAGACTTGCTTGCAGTCACTTCGAGCCCCATCCCATCAAGAGGGTAAGGCGGTGACTTGCTTGCTTGTTCACCCCTCTCATCCCCATCCCCCCATCCTTCCCCATCCTCCCCTCACCCATACATCAACACTGGCCCACACACTTAACACACTACATACATTGCTATCCTTCTGACTGTCCTATCTTCTTATTTTTCGGCAACTTCGCTTTGGCGAGTTAACACAAGGCATTTTGACCATCTGGTAGCCCGTGTGGTTTTTTAAAATCCAGCCGATCTTTGCCTTGGGCCCTTTCCCCTCACTACTCGAGGGTAGGCTATCTTAGGGGCTGACCTTCATAAGTCAGCTGAAATAGGATGTTAGGCTAACATTAAGGAAAGATACCTTTTTGTTAAGCAACTCCTCTGCCAGATGCACCTTCCCAGGCATCATGGCGAGGATTCGTGTAAGATTACGCATTGATGGAAATCAAATGTCCATGAAAGACATTCTCAAATGTATTTGCTCTAATTCAACTGTTGCTCCAGTGGATGTTTTTCAAACCCACGCTGGAGCAGTACTTCTCCTCTCTTCGGAAGAAGAGTTACTTCAACTCCTAAAGCATGATGTCTTGGATAAACTGAGGACTTCTGGTGTTATCCCAGTTGCACCTGACAGCTATCAAGCACAGAGGACTGTGTTTGTGGCCAGAATCAACAGTTTTATGAAACACAGCACTGTTAATGAAATTGTTGATAACATTAATGCCGAGAATTCTGACCTTAGGGCTGTAGAAGCACACAAATTCTCGAATCACAACAACAATAAGGTAACTTTAAAATTAATACTCGAGACACCTGAGGAGGCCAAACTTGTGTGTCAAAATGGCTTCAAATGTTTCAGTACCAGATGCACATCTGACCAAATTTCTATGGAACGTTTTGTCAGTGTGACACAATGTTTCAAGTGTTATGCCTTTGGTCATAACAACAACAAATGCAGTACACAAGGGCAAATTTGTAGCATTTGCTCTGGCCAACATTCCTATCGTGATTGTACCAATAAAAATACACCTAAATGTGTCCTCTGTAATGGAAAACATCATGCTGTTTCTGCTATTTGTCCTGAAAGAAAAAAAGGAAATGCAGAAAATTCTTGACGCCAAGAAACTATCCACTTCTAAGAAGACCACTCCTCAGGCACCGCCAACCATGTCCCAAACTTCCTTCCCAGCTCTGCCTGGATCAAGTGGGACTCCTCAGGTCTCTACCAATGGTTCCAATGTTTGGAATTCTGCCCCTCTTGGAGCGCCCCAATCTAACCCTCACTTACAACAGACACAACAACAAGGTTCAGTCGCATCTCATGTGTCTCAGGTATCCACAGACGGGGATATAACGAGAGCACAACTAATGTACTTGGTGGCCAAAGACACAGCAGGTGGTGATATTCAACTCTGCTCTCGTGTTTTAAATGATCTGTTAATGGCTAATGGGATCACTCCCATCATTATCCCTGAAAATGTGAAGGCCATTATGACCCAGCCTTCTCATAACAAGAAGTATGTACCATACTCTACATCTAAAAATAAGCCTAAGTCATCCCTGGCCCAGGGATCGCCCTCCTCGCAAACCCAGGTTGTCAACTCCTCTCAACCCGATAAGTCAACACCTGAACATAACAATGCCCCAGAAAGTGGTGCCTACTCTCTCGCTATTGTAGCTGATCCTGTTGAACAGGAACTTTCCCAAGGTAACTCACCTTGCCTATCTAATATTCACTTGGAGCCTACACAGTCTCCCATTAACTCTCACGAGCCTCTGCTTCCTGAAACTGAGAATAGCATACCTCAGTTTTATGATGATGACTCTAACGACTCTAACGATTCTAATGAGTCTGTTAATATTACTGCCTCTAGTGAAGATGATGGCATTTTTAATACACAAGCATCCACGCAAAAGTTCTCTCCTCCCCTTGACCAGTCCAGCAGGAATAGTGTAGATACAACACATGACATTACTTGCAGGCGTTCAGAACGCAGTGTACGAACGAAGAATAAGAAATAATGGGGATTACAATCTTCCAACTTAATGTTCAACATTTCTTTAATAACCGTTACCTTCTTGAGGTTGAACTACATAACTATAATCCCGATGTTATACTTTTGAACGAGACAGCTGCAAGAGTTGATCAACATATTAAATTACGTGGATACTGTACTGTTGAGAAATCGAGAGGACCGTTTAGTGGTGTAGCCATCTTGGTTAAATTAGGATATACATTTAAAAATATTCATGTTGATGAAGATAACATTCTTGCAATAGAACTAACAACGTCGCATGGACAACTAGTAATAGGAACTGGATATTTCCCCCCGAGACAGCCATATATAGAGTCAATTCCTCTACATAGATATTAAGCAGAAATATTCCAACAATTCTAGCTGGAGATTTTAATGCTCATCACCCTGCCCTCTTTAACTGTGGAGCTGGTATTCCACTGGGTGACTTAAAAGGAAAACAACTCTTTAATATCATGACAGCTAGAAACTTGTCATTTCAAGGCCCATTCTTCAAATCGTACATTGGACCTCATCCAGGAACACCAGATATTGTACTGACAAACAGAGACTGTGACATCTTTCACTGTCGTATATCTCCTGGTGGAAATGTAGGATCTGACCATATCCCTGTTATAATACAACTTCAAACTTCTCCATTGAGAATACCTGTAACTCCTAAACCCAATCTTAACACCCTAGGATTTGACCCCTTCAGGGCATATCTGGGTGAGGATGAAATTGTGTCTTTGGAAAATCTACCTTCCAGTGCAATTGATGATGCAATCAGGTCCCTGCACAATCGAATAATTGAAGCTACCAATGCAACTTGCCAATTAGCTTCCACAAAGATATACCAACAATATAAACCTACTAGAGAAATTAGAGACACTTTAAGAAATTATCAAGCAGAATGTCGAAGGCATCTTCAAACGCGACAACCACCAGCAGCTACACTGCACCGATTAAGGCATGAATTAATTAACATGATTAGTCAACACAAACGAGACATATGGAAATTTCTAGTTCTTCAAGCTAATCAATATAAACGTGAACCAGCAAAATTTTGGAGTAAGATCCGACAACTTTTAGGGGGAAAGCACAAGGTTCCTAACTACCTAGTTCATACCTTCACTGATGAGGATGATGAAGATGTTGAAATTAAACTTGACGATCCACAGGACCAGGCTAATTTGATGGGTGATGTATGGGAGAAAATTCTCTCTCACAATAACAGTCGTCAATTTAATAATAATCATTATCAGTTAGTAAATGAATGGAGAGATGAGAACTTGGATGATTTACAACCACTACCTACCATCGATACTTCAACTCTTGAAGATACCCACCCGCTTACTAGACCTATTACATTACTAGAGATAAGTCAGGTTATTGGAAGAATGAGAAATAGAGCCCCTGGCCTCTCTGGAATAACAATGAAACAAATAAAGTACCTACCTAGAAATTGCAAACAGTCCTTGGTAAATATCTTTAATGCCATCTTGGCCTCATGACATTTTCCAGTTGTTTTTAAGACTGCTAGGATGATCTTTCTTGCTAAGCCCAATAAGGACATCCACCAACCTGGGAACTATAGACCTATATCTTTACTTGAAGTCACTGGAAAAGTTCTTGAGAAAGTCATTTCCAACAGATTGAATTACTATATGGAGTTTAATCACTTGTTTACTGAAAAACAATTCGGCTTTAGAACACATAGAGGTACCAATCATGCAATAAATTTTATTTTTGACACTGTAGCAAGTCTAAAACAGCAGGGCAATCTTGCCTTAATTGCCACCAGAGATGTTCATAAAGCTTTTGATAGCTTATGGCATGATGGCCTTATATACAAACTCATTGACCTACCAGACCATAACTGGACTTTTCTCAGAGTAATTTATAATTTCTTAACTCAAAGAAAAATCATTCCCACCTTTCATGGCAAGTCGACAGAACCTTTTATACCGACCGCTGGTGTCCCACAAGGTTCTTGTCTTAGTCCACTTCTGTTTAACATTTATGTGAATGACCTTCCTCTACCAGAGTTTAATGACACAATTGTGACACAGTTTGCAGATGATGTTATTCATGTCGTCTCATCAACTCCAGTAACAGGAAAATACAAGTATGAAAGAGTCATAGAAAAAATGAATATTGAACTTCGTCGAACATCTAATTGGGAGAAGAAATGGAGAATTACGACTAATCCTGACAAGGTCCTTGTTAGCACGATAGGATGTTTTGCATCAACCATCGAAGATAAAGGGGGTATCTCCATCAGAGGTACACCTGTAGCCATTAGAAACCCTAACAAGATCTTGGGATATGAAATAGATAGGCTGCTCCACTCAACATTTCATGTAACTAAAAAGATCAACACAGCCAAAGTCGGTCTTAGCAGACTCTTTCGATTCAATCAAGCCCCTCAACATGTCAAAAAACATCTGTATAAAATGATAATATGTGTCCCAATGTCATTAACAACAAAGACCAACATGCTACGGTTACAAAGGGTCCAGAATAGAGCTCTTCGCTTTATTACCGATACCAGGAGGAGAGACAGAGTTAAAATGGCAGATTTACACACACAACAAGATATTACTGCCATAAATGTACGCCTTGACACCCTAAAAAAGAAACAACTTTATACAATGCAAGAACTATACATGCCAGATAGAGAACATCCTATACAAGTGGTAAATACCACAGATTATACCATCCATACTCCACCTCACAGGACTCAAAGAATGACTCTCCCACAGAGGGTTCGTCGTTTTATTCATAAAGATGATTACCCTCAACCCATGATTTTGAGCAACTTACCTGATGAAGAAGATTGGGTACCACCAGAACCCTTCTATGTATACTGAGAAAATCGTCGCCCCCAATTAGGGAGACATCTTAAATAACTTTCTAATGTAAAATTATGCTATTAACTATTGTTGGACACCACCATTAAGAAGCTATTGTCACGAACTTATAAACTGGCCAGAAAATTATTGCCTTTCTTGTCGTATAAATATCCGTTGTGCAATCGCGAAAAAAAAAAAAAAAAAAAAAGCAAGCAATTGCAACTTGTATAATTACTACTAATTCAGAGTCATGTAGTTATATACCTATTATATCTATGTGACTCTGATGGGTTAGTATTATACCTCTTAAAGAATATCTTATTAATTCACATACACTTTTTAAATTGCACCAAAGTGGTTGGGCCACTTGCCTTTTATATCCTACCTCTCCCCCCCCCTCCCACCCTTTTCCAATATTTCCATCCTTACCCATCCTTCTTCCTTACCCATCTTACCAAAGCTCTGGTCATTAGAAGCGAAGAAGAAAGGTTCAATCAATGTTGGGATCTCCGCTACAGAGTGTATAGAAGGCTGTGGTGGAATCGTGGCTTCTGATTGGTCCATTTGAGTAGTGGTGAGTGGAGGCGAAGGAATGATATTTGCGCCGCCACGACGAGCCAAACGACGAATAGGAGGCGTGGTGCTTGCTGTCTTGGATGTTATCAGGTGAATGTTGATTGGAGGATTCAAAAGAGGATGCGTCGTCGTAGTCAATTATTAATTCCTTCAAGTCATCTGGCGCTTCAAAACTGACGATCTTCGGGATTATTTTCAAAATTTCAGCTGATAGTGGACTTGCAGGGAAGTTAAATGATGGCATGTTGTTGAGTGCAAGAAGTTCATTAATAGTCGTGTTGAAATAGCCAAGTTTTGCAGCGTTTTGCATGTGAGCAAACATCATGCAGTAATAGGATTTGGTAGAGATATCATCAGGTGGATGTTGGGTAGTGAGAGGTGGTGGAGACGAGCCAGGGCCGGATTACCGCATAGGCAAACGAGGCATTTGCCTAGGGCCCCGCGCATTTGGGGGCCCCGTGGTCCAAGGGGTTCAGGGGCTCATCCAAGACTGCGCACATGGTGCAAGTGCAAAGGGGTTCCTACCTAAAAAGTTCAAGTGTTTGGAGAGTAAAATTGATTTTTAAAAATTAATCAAAACAAAAATAAATAATGAAATAAAATAAAATAAAAATAAATAAACCTAACCATAGATGGCAACACTCAACACGCCTTTGTTTACATCAGAACAGCTGTGTTTTCCCGCTAATGGGTGAGTATGGGAGATTCCTCTCCAATTTTCTGTACTAATTACACGTTATCTAGACTTGTACTGTGACAAATTAACTGAAGTGTTGTTGATAGACATTGATGTGTATGGATAAATGTTTGTTTTCGCCTCTAAATGTTAAGGGAGGTACCTGATAGGGTTACTTGACCAGTAAAGACGCATGGACCAGTAAAGACGCATTTTTGGTAAAAATACTATAAAGAAAATCCTAAAAACGCAAACTGACTTCCGTTTGTAGGTTTTAAAAGCACTTTGTCCTGTCTTTAAGTCTTTATCATTTCAATAACAGATCTCAATTGATTGATGTTCTACATCACTTCCGTTGCAAATGCTTAGTTTTCAAGTTGCGACGGAAGTGATGCAGAACATCAATTAATTTACTACATATTTCCCCAGGAACACATAAGCCACATCAGAAAATCGTTGGTTGGGTGAAACTGAAAATTGTCCCTGCATTCTTTAATTCTCATGTCCTTATATATGGTGGTAGGCCATATATCATGCAAAACATAATGATTAGTTTAGTTATGAAAATGGTAATATAAATACCATTGTGCATTGTTCTTGGACTCAGTATGATTTCTGTTTAAGTAAATTGGAGATCAAGGAGGATGAATTAATAAAATATTCGTAGCCCAAATCACTAACCTAATCTATGGTAAAAGTTCTGTATATGACTCCTTTCTGGTAACGTTTTGAATTTTTAGATGCGCAGCCAGAGGAAAGGGGGCTACAAGGGCCATATCCCCCCAATTGACAGAAAAAAATTAATAATAATTAAAAAATTAATAATAATTGATAATGAAAAATTTGTAATTGCATGATTACAGACAGTGATACATCCTCATTATGGCATCTCGTGAACGTGATGTTGGACGTTCTTATGCGAGTGGGTCACAGAAAAGAAAGAAGAAAATTCAAGAAGAACAGAAAAAGAAAGATGTAGGAAGCTGCAGAAAGATCACAGACATGCTCACGAAAACAGTTTCTGATGTTACCAGTACAGTTGAATCTGCAGACACGTCAGATCATACAGGAAGCCCTCCCTCCATTATTTCTCAGCCAGCATCTACTTCTTTTGTGTCTCCTCTCAATGTCTCAACGGACAGGATCCACAGGATTTGTCTTAAAAGATCCTGCCTCATGGCCAAATGTAATCCCAGATTCTCTACGTAATGCTTTCATTGCAGAAAACTTCAGTCAAATTCTGAACATTGACTTTAGGAAATCAGCAAGGATTTATGATGATGGAAGTCGTCGTTGTTTAAAGTCATCTTTGTTTTATAGGAAGCTTGCAAATTCAGAAACTGAAAAGATCATGGATGGTATACTCTGAAAGCTCAGGAAAAGTGTACTGTTCAGCATGCAAGCTATTTTCTACCAAAGAAAATACCTTCACACAGGGGTTCAATGACTGGAAAAATTCCAAGCGTTTCGAGGAACATGAAAACAGCACCACTCACAGGAGCTGCATTTTAGCCAGTGTATTTCGTGCACAGAAAAAAAGGCTTATTGGATTCTCATTTGGAAAATCAAACTGAAAAAGAGCGCACTTATTGGAGAAAAGTTCTAGAAAGAGTTGTTGTTGTAAAATTCTTAGCTCTAAGAGGACTTGCTTTCCGTGGAGAAAATGAGGTTTTTGGTTCGGAAAACAATGGCAATTTCCTAGGGATCATAGAACTGTTACCACAATTCGATCCATTCTTAGCAAATCATGTGTCACGCCTTGGGAATGCAGGAAGAGACACTGTATCTTACATGTCATCTACTATATGCAATGAATTTATTGAACTGATGACTAAGAAGGTCCTCAATAACATCATAGCAGCTGTGAAAACTGCAAAATACTTTGCAATAAGTGTAGATTCAACACCAGATATTTCACATACAGATCAATTGACATTCATTGTTCGCTTTGTCGACTCCAGTGGTAAGCCTGTAGAGCGCTTTATAAAATTCATTCCTCTTTCAGGCCATGATGGAGAAACAGTGATGAATGTAGTACTGGATACTCTGCTTGAACATGATCTCTCTATTATGGATTGCCGTGGCCAGAGCTACGACAATGCAAGTAACATGTCGGGTAAATATAATGGATTGCAAGCCCGTATCAAGCAAATCAACCCACATGTTGAATATGTGCCCTGCTCAGCACATTCTCTTAATCTTGTTGGGTCATGTGCTGCGGAGTGTTGTGTCGCTGCAGTTTCATTTTTTGGACTTTTACAAGCACTCTTTAATTTTTTCTCTGCTTCAACGCATCGGTGGAGTATACTCAAGTCAACCATCCATGGAGATGTCATCAAATCATTATCAACAACAAGGTGGTCAGCGCAGCATGATGCAACACTTGCTTTGAAAGACAGCTTTGTTGAAATACGTTCTGCTTTGATCCAAATAGCAGAGGATGAAGACCAGACAGCAACTACAAGAAGCGAAGCAGCCAGCTTAGCATCAAAATTGGAAGATTTTGAATTGGCCTTACTCTGTGTGCTTTGGGACTGTATACTGGAACCGTTAAATGCCACGAACAAGACACTTCAGAAAATTGAAATTGAAATGGCTACTTGTGCTAACCTCTATGCAGGCTTAGTGGAATTTGTAAGCTCACTTCGCAATGATGAAGCTTTTGAAATGTTTGAAGAGAAAGCTAAACTGCTGGTGAAAGACTACAGTTACCGGGCTGATCATCAGCGGTCAAGGAAGAGGAAACGCAATTTTGAAGAGCCAGACAATGAAATTGTGTTGCTACCAAGGCAGAAATGTAAGACAGCTACATACTTCGTCATTCTGGATTCACTGATTACAGAATTGGTGAAAAGAAAAGAAATCTACCAGAATCTCAATGACAAGTTTGGATTTCTGTTCAAAATTACTACTATGCCAGATGCAGAATTGAGAGAAGCTGCATTAAAGTTGCAACAACACCTTTCAGCAGATGTTCAGGACACATTTGTTGAAGAAATAGTTAATTTTTCTGAGTATATGAATCAGATTAAAGCTCCACCTGAAAAATGTGCGCCCTCAGCTGCTTTGAAACATTTAAGAAATGCAGGTATCTCAGAAACCTTCCCTAATGTTGACATAGTGTATCGCCTTTACCTATCACTTCCAGCTACTAACTGTGAAGGAGAACGTTCATTTTCTGTTTTGAAAAGAGTGAAAAACCAGCTCCGTTCAACAATGAGTCAAGACAAATTGTGTAACCTAGCCTTGTTGACCATTGAGTCTGATCTAACAAGAAATATTGATTTTCAGAATATAATTGATGATTTTGCCAATATGAAATCCAGAAAAAAAGTTTATTTAAGAAGTGCCTGTGAATATAAACAATTCTTTACTTTCTTGAGTTTATATGATTTGATAGTCTTATGCATGATGCAATGATAACAATAATGGTCAGTGATTTATAAAGGGAATAATAGTGCTGTAGTGGTTATGCTGAATATAATAGGTACATGATGTCACTACTTTAATAGCCTAATCTAGTAATACTATGCTGTCTTGAGTTTATTCTCTTTAAAATGCATGATTTAACAAGATAGTTATAATGGCTGTTGGTAAGTGGTTTTGGTTGTCTTGATGTACTTTCCCTATTAAATTTAATCTAAATAGCCAGAATGTATTTAATTAGACCTTAAACAGGCTCACACCGACCCCCCCCACCCCCAAGCTGGAAGGGGTCGCTTCGCTTACCCGTAACTCAAAGGGGCCCCACCAATCTGAATAGCTTAGGGCCCGGAGACTTCTTAATCCGGCCCTGGAGACGACTGTTGAGTGGCTTGAAGAATCTTGGATGTTGTAGATTGAATCTTGGCAATTGCAGCGTATGTAGGAGAGGTTCCAGATGACTTCTTTGTTTCTTCCTTCAGTTTCTTAGAGAGGATGTCCTTACGCACTGGACATTTGGCTGCAAGAGTATGGTGACCACTCTTACAGTTGATGCAAGTGGGAGCATCAGTGGAAGTGCAAGAACGAAAATCGTGTCCTGCAGACCCACAGGTGGAACATATCTTCTTATTCTTCACGTGGCAGTCGGCAGTAGAGTGACTGTACGAGTAACATGTCCAGCAAGGTCTTTAACAAATCCATTGAATCCTCCACCTTCCCTACAGTACTCAAAATAGCAAGGGTCACCCCGATCCACAAAAGAGGAGACCAAACAGAGTTGAATAACTATAGGCCAATATCCAACTTACACCCTCTCTCAAAAATCTTCGAAAAATTAATTCATAAACGAATCTACTACCTTATCTCCCAAAACATACTCAACCCCTGCCAATTTGGATTCAGGCCTAATAAAAATACTAATGATGCTATTATACACATGCTAGAACATATATATACACTGCAATAGAGAAAAAAGAAGTCCCACTGGGGATCTTCATTGACTTACGTAAAGCTTTTGATACAGTTGACCATGACTTGCTCCACGTAAAATTGTCACACTATGGTATAAGAGGGCACTCCCTCAACTACCTCAAGTCATACCTCAGCAACAGAAGCCAATATGTGTACGCAAATGGGGCAAACTCTTCTGCGCAACCAATTACAGTTGGTGTCCCACAGGGAAGTGTCCTTGGCCCTCTTCTCTTTCTCCTATACATAAATGACCTTCCAAATGCTTCGCAATTACTCAAACCCACACTATTTGCAGATGACACTACATACGTCTTCTCTCACCCGAGCCCAGTCACGCTAGCCAATACTGTAAATACCGAATTACAGAAAATATCTACCTGGATGAGGACTAACAAACTTACACTAAACATTGACAAAACCTACTTCATTCAGTTTGGTAACAGAGCTACAGATGTCCCTCTTAACATAATGATAAACGGATCACCTATCACAAAGCTAACAGAGGGAAAATTCTTAGGAATCCACCTTGATAATAGACTCAAATTTCATACACATATACAACAAATTTCTAAGAAAATTTCCAAGACTGTAGGCATACTATCGAAGATACGGTACTATGTTCCACAGTCAGCCCTCCTGGCCCTATATCACTCTCTTATATACCCCTATCTCACCTATGGAATTTGTGCATGGGGCTCAACAACAATTAACCATCTCAGACCACTAATTACCCAACAAAAGGCTGCAGTTAGAATGATAACAAATTCTCACTACAGGCAGCACACTCCACCAATATTCAATACACTAAACCTACTCACCATACAAAATATCCATACTTATTACTGCACCTATTACATACATAGAACACTTAACTCTGATATTAACCCTCCCCTCAAACATCTCCTTGCCAACCTCAACAGAACACATGACCATAACACAAGGCACAGATCACTCTTTGATGTTCCTCGTGTCCATCTCACACTATGCAAAAACTCAATGCACATAAAAGGCCCTAAAATCTGGAATTCATTACCTGTAAATATAAAAGAAACACTACCTGTTTATAAATTCAAGTCTCTTCTCAAAGATCACTTACTCACCCAAAACCAAATAAATACTGAATAACTGAACCTTATAAATTGTATATCTTAAATGTTTCTCACAATTATATCACATAAATGTTAAACCTAAAACCGAATCTAACTTTATTATTTTTTAAATACACTACCTAACAGAATACTTCATACGACTGAATGTACAACAATGCATGCAACCATATGACCTGTCTTTGTAATACTCACTTGTGCTTTATAGTAATCTGTTTACATTAATGTTTTATCACTGATTTCATCATTGCTTAGTCAATCTTAAGTTAATTTTAAGCCAGCCCGTAATGCTATGCATAGTATAAGTGGCTTTGGCATGCTGCTCTTATCTGTATTTTTTTGTACCTCTGTATATGTGCTCAAATTGTTAATAAACAAATAAATAAAAATAAATGTACATGAAGCGTTCAGGTTCAATCTGTCGAGGGTTGATGTAGTAGTAAGAGATGGCCAAGCCATCAGACAGTGCTCTGGTCGCCATGGTAACGTCCAGGAATGTGACCTTGAGCATTGAGGAAGCGTTGGCGATCTTCACTACAGAGTCAATCTTGGCCCAGGTGTTGAGGTCTTCAAGTGATGACGTAATTTCGTGATCAGCCTGTCAAGACGTTTCACAAACACTGAACGTTTTGCAAGCATGTATGGTGACGTGGAGATGGTAAAGCCGCGGTCTTCTAAGGTCTTCATGGCAGTAGGAGTAAGCACTTTGTCAGCTTCAGCATCATCGAGAAAGTGACGATGAAAGCTCCTTTCAGTGACGTAATCTTGGAGAACTTTGCGTGAAGACAAGTGTTGAGAGAAGCTGCAAGCTCAAGCTTCGTGGCGTCATCGACGACAGCAGACTTGGGCTTAATTCTCACACGATGTGACATCGTGGAGATGGTAGAGGTTCCCCTCCCCAACGGGGATCGTAGGGATACTGTACAAGTAAGGAGAGCTGCTATGACCTGCCGAGGCGAGAGTCAGAAGCAGAGTGTTGCTGAACGCTCTCCTGTCTCTCACTACTAATGAAAAGGAGAGAAGGAGGGGTATATATAGGCAGGAGGTGGTAGTAGTAGTAGTAGTGGAGGTAGAAGCGTCTTATTCTTTCCAACTTTTTTAATGTTCTTCCTTCTTTTAAACCCCTCTTTCGTTCTTATGAGGCTGCTCTTATTGCTACCAGGCGTCGTAAGAATCAGCTTCGCTTCCTATGTGACTGTCTTGCTGAACAAGTTCTGCCCCCTTCCTTCTCCCATTTCCTGAAACCCAACCCCTTTCCTGATCATGCCCATCTACTTCAACAGCTCATTCTCTCTACAAAGTCTCAGGTTGAAGATGCCTTCTTTACTCTCCATCAGCACCAACGTGCTCTCTTTGCTGCTCTTCCACAAGATCTCTGTAACCTTCCCTCTACCATTGCTTTTGACACTGCCTGAATACACAAATTCATTCTTCTAAACTACAGAATAAACTTCTCATCTTGGTCTAAATTCTCCCTCACTGACTGTGTTATTAACCTGTCTTCTGTCTGTAGTGATACTGGTCCTGTGGGGAGCAGCAGCAGGATAATACTGCACCACCTCTAGGGGCCCTTAACAACAACAACAGTTTGGTGTGTGTCATGGGCACTAACACATGGTGTGTGATTCTCTCCTACTTTATCCATTTATCAGCGATGCAGATTACATGGTGAGTTTAAATATGTGGCCTGTAGTTATAACTTTTCTCTTGACATATGCAAGACATCACCATCCCTGTAGAAGCCATTATTAGATGTACTAGTCATTATATTTTGTTGTTGCAGAAGTACTATGAAGATTCTATGTTCAATAAAGCCTAGAGATAAGGCCTGTGTTTCTATCACAACAATTTATTGAACATAGAATCCTGGGCTACCTGGTGGTGATCCTGCGCTAGACTACATCACAACATGGAGCGTTTACTGAAACCTGAGAGGCTAGACTGTGACCCCAGCTTATCAACGGCTGCTCAGGAATGGAAGCACTGGTTTAAGACTTTCGAAAACTTCTTGGGAGCCCTTCCTAAAGAAGATCTAGATAAACTAAGTCTGCTCATCAATTTTGTGTCACCTAAGATATATGAGGCTATTTCTGAGTGTAATACCTACGAAGATGCTATCAAAACCCTCAAGTCTCAGTATATTAAACCTACAAATGAAATCTTTGCACGCTATCGCCTTGCAACTCGCCGCCAGCAGATTGATGAGTCCTTAGAGGAATACTTTCAAGCACTGAAAATTTTAGGTAAGGACTGTCACTTCCAAGCAGTGACAGCTGCTCAGTATTGTGAAGAGTCCATCAGGGATGCTTTTATCAGTGGCCTGCAATCACCAATAATAAGGCAGCGTTTATTGGAGAATAAAACTCTCGACTTAGCCGCTGCCTTTGACCAGGCAAGAGCTCTAGATTCAGCCCAGAAGAATTCTGAAGTATACAGTACCACTCAGCCTTCTCGAGTGGTAAGTGCTGCAATTCCTGACCAAGACTCTTGCAATGAAGTTACTGGGGAACCTGCCTCAGTGACAGCAGCAGCAGGTACGGTGTGTTTCTTTTGTGGTTTTTCAAGACATCCACGTCCAAAGTGTCCTGCTCGTGAAACAATGTGCCATAAATGCCACAAGAAAGGTCACTTTGCTAAAGTATGTCGTGCTAATGCATCAACAAGAGCTAGTGCCTCCACACATTCCAGTGATCATGCGACTCTAGCAACAGTGACTTCTGCGGCTACTCCAAATTCACTGTCAAAGGCAGTTGTGAAAGTATTCATCAAAGGAACAGAAGTAGATGGTCTTATTGATAGTGGCAGCTCAGAGAGTTTCATCAACCTTGACTTAGTTAAACGGCTCTCCTTGACTCTACATCACTCATCAGGTACCGTTTCCATGGCATCAACATCTCTCTCTATTCAGACCTTAGGGTTTTGTAAGGTAAATCTCAGAGTTAATGGAAAGGATTATCAAGATGTACATTTAGCTATTCTGCCACAACTGTGCTCTGATGTTATCCTTGGTCAGGACTTCCAGAAGCTGCATGGTAGTGTCACCTTAACATATGGAGGTGAACTGCCTCCTCTTGTTGTCTGTGGACTTAGCACTTTAAGGGTAGACCCACCAAAGCTGTTTACAAATCTTACCGCGGATTGCCATCCTATATCAGCTAAGTCACGCCGCTATTCTTATGAGGATCGGATGTTCATTGAGAAAGAAACTCAGAGGCTGCTGAAGGAGGGTATTATAGAACCGAGTGATTCCCCTTGGCGTGCACAGGTTGTTGTTGTTAAAGATGGTTATAGGAAACGGAGACTGGCTATCGATTACTCTGAGACAATCAACAAATTTACACTTCTTGATGGGTACCCTCTACCTCGAATTGACGATACAGTGAACAAAATTGCTCAGTACTACGTGTTTAGCACAATTGATCTGCAGAGTGCCTATCATCAAGTCCCTATAAGGAATGAAGATAAACCATACACAGCGTTTCAGGCTAGTGATGGCCTGTATCAGTTTACCAGAGTCCCTTTTGGAGTCACCAATGGGGTAGCCTGCTTCCAACGAATTATGGATTCACTCATTCAGGAAGAGCAACTCATGGGAACCTACGCGTATTTAGATAATGTTACCATTTGTGGCAAGACCCAGGAGGAACATGATGCAAACCTTGATAAGTTTTTGGAAGCCGCCAAGAAGAAAAATATCAGTTACAATGAGGAAAAGTGCACTTTTTCAACTAAAAGGCTTAGCATCCTTGGTTATGTAGTGGAAGGAGGTTCAATATTCCCAGACCCTGAACGACTACGACCTCTACGGGAACTTCCAATGCCTCAAGACAAAAAGTCACTCCGAAGAACTCTTGGTCTCTTTGCTTATTACTCACAATGGATCTACAACTATTCAAGTAAAGTCCGCCCATTGAGTGCTACCACATTTCCTGTGACAAAGGAAGCAGAAGCCGCTTTCCATACTCTCAAACAGGACATTGAAAACTCAGTAGGTCAAGCCATTGATGAGTCCCTACCATTCGAAGTGGAAACGGATGCATCTGACATTGCCATTGCTGCAGTCTTATCTCAGGCAGGACGACCAGTAGCCTTCTTTTCGAGAACTTTTCAAGGATCAGAGAAATGTTATGCTGCTGTAGAAAAGGAAGCCCAGGCCATCATAGAAGCAGTTCGCCACTGGAGGCATTATTTAACTGGTAGACATTTCACCATAAGGACTGACCAACGGTCCGTGATGTATATGTTCGACAAGAGGCACAAAAGTAGGATAAAGAATGACAAGATATTACGCTGGAGGATGGAACTATCGTGTTATGACTTTGATATTCTGTACCGACCGGGTCAAGAGAACATCTCACCTGATGCATTCTCTAGGTCCCACTGTGGAGCAGCATGTCATGATTTGCAATCACTCTCAGCTCTCCACAAGGCTTTGTGTCACCCAGGAGTTACACGCCTGTACCATTTTGTCAAATCAAAGAACATGCCCTACTCAGTGGAAGATGTGCGACAAGTGATCAGAGCATGCAGAGTATGTGCAGAGTGCAAGCCAAACTTTCATCAGCCAGAGAAGACTCATCTCATAAAATCCACCCAGCCTTTCGAAAGATTGAATATAGATTTCAAAGGACCTCTACCAAGCACAAATCAGAATAGGTATTTCGTTAACATAGTAGATGAATATTCAAGGTTTCCCTTTGTATTCCCCTGTGCAAATATGGCTGCTTCAACTGTTATTAGTTGTCTTTCACAGTTGTTCTCTATTTTTGGTATGCCAGCTTATATCCATTCAGACAGGGGATCCTCGTTCATGAGTAACGAACTTCAGGAGTTTTAGGCTAGCAAAGGTATTGCCTGCAGCAGAACAACAAGCTACAACCCTCAAGGCAATGGTCAAGTGGAGCGGTTCAATGGTACTATATGGAAGGCAGTTACAATGACATTAAAGTCGCGCAATCTACCTGTTCAACACTGGCAAACTGTCCTACCTGATGCTCTTCACTCTATTAGATCACTGCTGTGCACAGCTACTAATGCAACCCCTCATGAAAGACTCCTCAACTATTCACGTCGTTCCTCTACGGGAGCCTCCGTGCCCACTTGGTTATGTCATCCTGGACCCGTTCTCCTGAAGAGTCACCGTAGGATGAACAAGACGGATCCTTTAGTGGAAGAGGTAGAGCTCCTGCAAGCTAATCCACATTACGCCCACATTCGCTACCAAAATGGTGAAGAGACTACAGTATCTACAAGACATTTAGCCCCAGTTGAAATCCCTATTAGTGTGGAATCTCAAGATACACCAATAGATGTGAAAGATGCTTCGTTTTCTCCTGGAAAGCCCCTTGAGACTACCCCTATGGAAATAGAGGATTCTGCTCCAGCAGTTAATCAAACCCCGCTGGAAAATATCGAACCTGGTGAAGAGGCTCAAGGGCTACGAAGGTCGGGACGTGTACGTCGCCCACCTAACAGTTTGGGAGATTACTGTCTCTGATATTTTAGAAGGGGGAGATTGTAGTGATACTGGTCCTGTGGGGAGCAGCAGCAGGATAATACTGCACCACCTCTAGGGGCCCTTAACAACAACAGTTTGGTGTGTGTCATGGGCACTAACACATGGTGTGTGATTCTCTCCTACTTTATCCATTTATCAGCGATGCAGATTACATGGTGAGTTTAAATATGTGGCCTGTAGTTATAACTTTTCTCTTGACATATGCAAGACATCACCATCCCTGTAGAAGCCATTATTAGATGTACTAGTCATTATATTTTGTTGTTGCAGAAGTACTATGAAGATTCTATGTTCAATAAAGCCTAGAGATAAGGCCTGTGTTTCTATCACAACACTGTCTTACTCTCTCAATATGAGCTTGAACTTCTTGGTTTTGGTCTTTCCTTTGCCACTTCACCTGCCCCTCGCGCTGGTGTTGCCCTGATTAGCTCTTTTAATTCTTTTCATCAGTCTCGCTCCCGTAATCTTCCTGAATTGACCACTTTTTGTGACGCTCTCCTTCCTGCTCTTGATAGTCTGTTTTCTAAGAACCACCACCTTCCGTGCCATTACCAACTTGCCATTTCTTCTCTTAAATCCAACACTAACATTGTCATGCTATCTTCTGACAAAGCTAATTCGGTTGTTATCCTTGATCGCGAGGATTACCTCCGTAAAGCTGATGTTTTGCTCTCTGACTCACGTACCTACACCCCTCTCATTTCCAACTCTCTTGATCGCATCAAGAGAATTTTCAACAAGAAACTAAGGACTCTCTCCGACCTCTGTCCTACTGACTTTGACCACCTTCCGTGCCATTACCAACTTGCCATTTCTTCTCTTAAATCCAACACTAACATTGTCATGCTATCTTCTGACAAAGCTAATTCGGTTGTTATCCTTGATCGCGAGGATTACCTCCGTAAAGCTGATGTTTTGCTCTCTGACTCACGTACCTACACCCCTCTCATTTCCAACTCTCTTGATCGCATCAAGAGAATTTTCAACAAGAAACTAAGGACTCTCTCCGACCTCTGTCCTACTGACTTTGACCTTGTTCAACGTTTTCGTGTCATCTGCCCCTCTCTGCCCTATTTCTATGGCCTTCCCAAAACTCATAAACCTGATATTCCTCTACGTCTTATCATATCCTCTAGAGCTTCTGTCTCTTATTCTCTTGCTTCTTGGCTGGCCAAAACCCTCACTCCCTTTCTTGATACTTTTTCTCCTGCCCACCTTCGTCACTCAAGACTTCATTAAACGGGTTCGCTCTTTCCCGAGCGACCAATGTCCCTTTTGATGATGTCCTTGATTTTCTTAGAGAGAAGGCCAATGAAGGGTTTCTTCATCTCCCTATACCTACTGATGTCTTTCTTGATCTTATCTACCTCTGTGTGGACTCTAATTCCTTTTCCTTCCAAGGGAAATATTATCCTCAAACCTTTGGTATTGCTTTGGGCTCTCATCTTTCTCCTGTCCTTGCTAATCTTTACATGGAATACTTCGAGACAGTTCTTTCTACTATCGATGTGCACCCTTCACTCTGGCTCCACTATGTAGATGACATCTTTGCTCTGTGGCCTCATGACTCTAGTCTCTTCCAACCATTTCTTGATGCTCTTAATAATCTTGCCCATTCCATTAAGTTTAAAGCTGAATAGGAATCTAATTCCTTGCTTCCTTTCCTTGAGGTCCATGTCCACTGCTCAGATACAGGTTTTCCCTTTTCCGTTTACATTCACTACTTCTCTTATCATGCTTCCTCTGTCAAGAAAAGTGTTATCTCCCTCTTTCTCCGTGCTCTCCACATTTGTGATCCTCAATTTCTTCAATTAGAAATTTCCACTCTTCATAATTCATTTTCCCGTCTTGGCTACCCTTCCCATTTCATAGACTGCCTTCTCACGTGCTAAACATAATTTCTTCTCTCCCAGTCTCTCTACTCCTGGGAACTCTTCTGGCCTCTGCTTTCCCTACATTTCCGATCTTTCTAATCTCAATAATTCTCTCCGTTCCTTAGACATCAAACTTACTTTCTGCCAGACTAACACTCTTCGAACTAATCTCACTCATACCTCTCCTCCCTCTAAAGATAATCTTGGTGTCTACTCTATTTCTTGTTCCTCCTGTCCTCTTCAATGCTTTGGAGAAACTGGCCAATCTCTTTCTGACAAACTTAGGGAGCACAAAAGTAGTGTTAGGCTTGCCGACACTAACAGTGTTCTTTTCTGTCACGTCAGAGATCACAGCCATCCTATTGACTGGTCTTCTGCTAAAACTGTCTTCCCTACTTCCAACTTCAACAGTCGCCGTCTGGTTGAATCCTCCCTAATACACAACTTTCCTTGTATGAATCTTAGTCCTGGCTTCGTCTTTGTAGATGCCTTCCTTTCCCACTACATTGTAAAATGCTCCAAACTTCAGAACACCCGTGACTTAACCTGATTCCTCCTTTTTCTTCTCCCTCTTCCCCTTTCCTCTTTTTCTCCTTTGGGTTGTCTTCTGCCTTGTGTATTTGTTCCTTCTTTATTTATTTATTTATTTATTCCTCCCCTCTGTGTTCTTGCTCTTACCCTCTGTGGGCACCTAGCTCATTTGCAGTGCTCCTCTTTCTTAGTATTTGACTGGCTCCTCCTCCTTACTACCTTCCTCTCTACTACTACTACTACTACTACCATCTCCTGCCTATATATACCGTTCCTTCTCTCCTTTTCGTTAGTGTGACTTTGTAAATGGTCCAAGTCAGACCGAAACGTCGTCGTAAGCTCCTCTCTTCTATGTGCAGGTTATTTGTGTATCCGGAACATTCTGTCTCTGTCCACCTTGTCAATCCCTCTCAGTATTTTATATGTCGTTATCATGTCCCCCCTATCTCTCCTGTCCTCCAGTGTCGTCAGGTTGATTTCCCTTAACCTCTCCTAGTAGGACATAGCCCTTAGCTCTGGGACTAGTCTTGTTGCAAACCTTTGCACTTTCTCTAGTTTCTTTACGTGCTTGGCTAGATGTGGGTTCCAAACTGGTGCCGCATACTCCAATATAGGCCTAACGTACACAGTGTACAGGGTCTTGAACGATTCCTTATTAAGATGGCAGAATGCTGTTCTTAGGTTTGCTAGGTACCCATGTGCTGCAGCAGTTATTTGGTTGATGTGTGCTTCAGGAGATATGCCAGGTGTTATACTCACCCCAAGATCTTTTTCCTTGAGTGAGGTTTGTAGTGTCTGCCCCTCCCTAGACTATACTCCGTCTTCAGTTTTCTTTGTCCTTCCCCAATCTTTATGACTTTGTACTTGGTAGGGTTGAACTCCAGGAGCCAATTGCTGGACCAGGCCTGCAGCCTGTCCAGATTCCTTTGTAGTTCTGCCTGGTCCTCGTCCGACTGAATTCTTCTCGTCAACTTCACATCATCTGCAAACAGGGACATTTCTGAGTCTATTCCTTCCGTCATGTCGCTCACAAATACCAGAAACAGCACCGGTCCTAGGACTGGCCCCTGTGGAACCCCACTCGTCACAGGCGCCCACTCTGACACCTCACCTCGTACCCTGACTGTCTGCTGTCTTCCTGACAGGTATTCCCTGATCCATAGTAGTGCCTTCCTTGTTATCCCTGCCTGGTCCTCCAGTTTTTGCACTAATCTCTTGCGTGGAACTGTGTCAAACGCCCTCTTAGAGCGTACATTATTAACAATGACCTTGTAAGTAATATTCAAAATTATTTAGAACTGCCTGGGCGGCCATTGAAACCTCCTGGTACTCTAAGCCCAACTGACTTGTACAATAATCATACCTACTATAAAACTCATGCCTACTATAGCAGCTCTGTATGACTCTAGTAGGTTAAGCGCTTCCTTTTGATTATAATAATAATAATAATCATACCTACCATAATCCCCTCAAGTGAGGTTCCTTGACGCTGGTGAGGGGCTCTTGATCTAGGGAATTGGATCTGTGCTCCAGTTCCCTGAAATGAGCCTGAGTACCCTCCATCCCTCCCACAGTCGCTGTACAATCCTACGGGTTTAGTCTGTATAGCCCTTGTGGCTTAGCGCTTCTTTTTTATAACAATAATAATAATAATAATAATAATAATACGGGTTTAGCGTTCCCACATGATTATAATAATAATAATATTGTAACGATCCTAAATTTCGAAAATTGAAACTGCCCTTGCTGCTTTCAGGGGCGTATGACGGAGCTTCGGCAAATAGACTTCGAAACATTTTTTGGGGAATTCTTATATCAAAAGTTTTTTTTTTTTTACTTTTTCAAGATTTTCAAATGCAACTTTGATATTAAAATTCTTAAGCAGAAAAGGTATATCAAACAAGTTTGCAATGTAAGGGAGAACCAACAAATTTTTAGTTGAATAAGGCTGGTTATGGTTATCCTTTTTTTTTTTTTTTTTTGAATTGTAAAGTGTATTTCTAGCAGTTTTAAAAAAAAATTTGATATAAAATTCCCCCAAAATGCTGACCGGTGTCTACAAGATTCCTTGTAAAAAATGCGATAAAGTTTATTATGGTCAAACTAGAAAGTGTTGAACTAAGATTAAAACAACATATTACAGCATTAGAATTGGACAAGATTCTAATGCCCTGTTTATTCATGAGAGCGATTTTAACCATCCAATTGATTTTCAAAGGCGGAGAAGGCTGTATCTAGCAAGTTCATGGTTGATAGGAATATAATAGAATCTTGTTTCATAAAAAATACTTTTGAAAATAATATGAATATTGCTTTTGGGTTGTGCAAATTGGATTCGTTTATAATAAAATTTGGGAAGAGTTTAAGATACACTAGACAAGTAGTCAGCAGGACTCGATGCGGCTTTTGGGACAGACAAGATTCCCAGGCAGCGCTCTTAACCACTCGGACATCACAAATGTCACATAAGATGGGCAGCCTGGTTCACAAGCCATGTTTCTTTCTCAGCCCGGGCACGTCAGTGAGCCTCAAGCATGGATTCAAGCAATTTCAATCTCCTTCTCTATGTTCTGACCTCTCAAGCGATTTTTTATATCAGTGCACCACGCAGAAACAAGCAGGTATGGTTTGTGAACCAGGCTGCCCAGCTTATGTATCATTTGTGATGGCTGAGTGGTTAAGAGTGCTGCCTGGGAATCTTGTCCGTCCCAGAAGCAGTATCAAGTCCTGTTGACTGCGATCTTTCTCTATATATACCCGCTTGTCGTACCAAATAGGTAAAACTGGTCAGTTAGCAAGAACTCATTTAAAATTAAGTCCTTTCTAAAATTTTCTCATACGTTTAAAGATATATATTTTTTTCACTTATGTTAATGTAAAAGTTAATAATTTTGTACCAAAAGAACCTTAGAAAACTTACCTAACCTTATTATAATAAGCACAATTTAAGTTAGCCTAATCCAACTAAATATATTTTATATAAGTTTACAGTAATTTAATAATAAACACAATGAAATATATTTTTTTTTCGTTAGGTTCAGAATAATTTTTGCTAAATTATTGCATACGTAAATTTTTGCTTGTCTTATTCGACAAGAAGAGCGTTGCTATTTAAGCCAAAATAGCAAGTTTTACCTATTCTGTTGATCAGGTTGTTGATCTGGTTGATCAGGCTCTGATCCACCAGGAGGCCTGGTCACAGACCGGGCCGCGGGGGCGTTGACCCCCGGAACTCTCTCCAGGTAAACTCCAGGTTAGTGCTTCTTTTTGATTATAATAATAATTTACCTATTCTGCACGACACAAACACACACACACACACACTATGTGAACACACACACACACACACACACACACACACACATATACACACACACGTCAGGAAGACAGCAGCGAGTCATGGTATGTGGCGAGGTGTCAGAGTGGGCACCTGTGACCAGCGGGGTCCCACAGGGGTCAGTCCTAGGACCAGTGCTGTTTCTGGTATTTGTGAACTACATGACGGAAGGAATAGACGCCGAAGTGTCCCTGTTTGCAGATGACGTGAAGTTGATGAGAAGAACTCATTTGATCGAAGACCAGGCAGAATTACAAAGGGATCTGGACAGGCTGCAGACCTGGTCCAGCAGTTGGCTCCTGGAGTTCAACCCCACCAAGTGCAAAATCATGAAGATTGCGGAAGGGCAAAGAAGACCGCAGATGGAATACAGTCTAGGGGGGCCAGAGACTACAAACCTCACTCAAGGAAAAAGATCTTGGGGTGAGTATAACACCAGGCACATCTCCTGAAGTGCACATCAACCAAATAACTGCTGCAGCATATGGGCACCTAGCAAACCTCAGAACAGCATTCCGATATCTTAATAAGGAATCGTTCAGGATCCTGTACACCGTGTACGTTAGGCCCATATTGGAGTATGCGACACCAGTCTGGAACCCACACCTAGCCAAGCACGTAAAGAAACTAGAGAAAGTGCAAAGGTTTGCAACAAGACTAGTCCCAGAGCTAAGAGGTATGTCCTACGAGGAGAGGTTAAGGGAAATCAACCTGACGACACTGGAGGACAGGAGAGATAGGGGGGACATGATAACGACATACAAAATACTGAGAGGAATTGACAAGGTGGACAAAGACAGGATGTTCCAAAGATGGGACACAGCAACAAGGGGACACAGTTGGAAGTTGAAGACACAGATGAATCACAGGGATGTTAGGAAGTACTTCTTCAGCCACAGAGTAGTCAGAGAGTGGAATAGTTTGGGAAGCGATGTAGTGGAGGCAGGATCCATACATAGCTTTAAACAGAGGTAGGATAAAAACTCACAGTTCAGGGAGAGTGACCTATTAGCGACCAGTGAAGAGGCGGGGCCAGGAGCTTGGACTCGACCCCTGCATCCTCAACTAGGTGAGTACAACTAGGTGAGTACACACGCACACACACACACACACACACACACACACACACACACACACACACACACACACACACACACACACACACACACACACACACACACACACACACACACACACATACACACACACACACACTGCAATGGATCAGAGAATACCTAACAGGGAGGCAACAGCGAGTCATGGTCCATGATGAGGTATCACAGTGGGCGCCGGTGACAAGCGGGGTCCCACAGGGGTCAGTCCTGGGACCAGTGCTATTCTTGGTATATGTGAACGACATGACAGAAGGGATAGACTCGGAAGTGTCCCTGTTTGCAGATGACGTGAAGTTAATGAGGAGAATTAAATCAGACGCGGACCAGACAGGTCTACAAAGAGACCTGGACAGGCTGGATGAGTGGTCCAGAAACTGGCTCCTAGAATTTAACCCCGCCATATGCAAAGTCATGAAGATCGGAGGAGGGCAAAGAAGACCGCAGACAGAGTATAGGCTAGGAGGCCAAAGGCTGCAAACCTCACTCAAGGAGAAAGACCTAGGAGTTATTATAATACCGAGTACATCGCCAGAAGCACACATTAACCAGATAACTGCTGCGGCATATGGGCGCTTGGCAAACCTGAGAATAGCGTTCCGGTACCTCAGTAAGGAATCGTTCAAGACTTTATACACTGTGTACGTCAGGCCCATACTGGAGTACGCAGCACCAGTTTGGAATCCACACCTGGTCAAACAGTCAAGAAATTAGAGAATGTGCAAAAGTTTGCAACAAGGCTAGTTCCAGAGCTAAGGGGAATGTCCTATGAAGAAAGGTTAAGGGAAATCGGTCTGACAACACTGGAGGACAGGAGGGTCAGGGGAAACATGATAACGACATACAAAATACTGCATGGAATAAACAAAGTGGACAGAGACAGGATGTTCCAGAGATCGGACACAGAAACAAGGGGTCACAATTGGATACTGAAGGCTCAGATGAGTCAAAGGGATGTTATGAAGTATTTCTTCAGTCATAGAGTAGTTAGGAAGTGGAATAGTCTGGCAAGCGATGTAGTGGAGGCAGGAACCATACATAGTTTTAAGACGAGGTATGATAAAGCTCCTGGAGCAGGGAGAGAGAGGACTCAGTAGCGGTCGGTGAAGAGGCGGGGCCAGGAGCTGAGTATCGACCCCTGTAACCACAATTAGGTGAGTACACACACACACACACACACACACACATATATATATATATATATATATATATATATATATATATATATATATATATATATATACGTATATATATAAATATATATATATGTCGTGCCGAATAGGCAGAACTTGCGATCTTGGCTTAAATAGCAACGCTCATCTTGCCATATAGGACAAGTGAAAATTTGTGTATGCAATAATTTCGCCAAAATCATTCTGAACCTAACGAAAAAAATATATTTCACTGTGTTTGTTTAGTATTAAATTACTGTAAACAAATATAAAATATATTTAGTTGGGTTAGGCTAAAACAAATTGTTCTTGTTATAATAAGGTTAGGTAAGTTTTCTAAGATTCTTTTGATGCAAAATTAAAAAATTTTACATTAACATTAATGAAAAAATATATCTTTAAACGTTTAAGAGAAAATTTTAGAAAGGACTTAATTTTAAATGAGTTCTTGCTAATTGACCAGTTTTACATATTCGGCACGACATATATATATATATATATATATATATATATATATATATATATATATATATATATATATATATATATATATATATATATATATATATATATATATATATATATATATATATATATATATATATATATATATATATATGCAATGTTTGTGCATATGTACATAATGCAGTAATAAAATGCTACAAGTTATCCCACCACTGCAAATAGAAATTTTTTTCAAGATATGCAATTTTCACAATCCTGGAACGATTTCAGTTTTGCTTATGAATTCTTCTTGAATATAAAATTGCGGACAAAAATGCAATGTATAAAAACTACTATGCCTGGGTTTAGAATCTCCACGCAAAAAAAAAAAATACTAGTTTGGATGTATAAATTTGTTTTGGTCAAGTATTTGTTTAATATTTTGAGTTGGTTACATTGTTAATTTAAGCTGACTTTCATGTGTTTGGTTACGTAACGTAGTCAGCCAATGTGTGTCCAGGACGCGTTCATTTCGACCAATGAGAGCGTTTTTTGTGGGATTGTGGGCGTGGCTTGTGAGAACTTCAACCAATGAATGTCGGAGATTGTGAAGGTGTGTTTGGCTGGGGCGAGACTTGGGAGTTGAGGCAGGGTTCAAGACCAAAGTTATTTTAATATCTGAAGCGACCGGATTTTGTTACTGCACACAGCCAAAGTACAAGGTCAGCCAGGGTGTACCCGAGTGAGTTAAAAGGTTGGTAGTAGTCAGTTTGGTGTGTATTTCAGTGTAAGAACTAACAAGGAGAAGGTCAAGTAGTAGACAGACCAGCCAGTTGTACCATAATGGTCGTCTCCCTGGGCTTGCTGTGCGCATATTTTTTTCTTTCGGTATGTTGCCCTTCTCTGAGACAATCTTAGCTATGGTGTTGCTGAGCCAACAGTAGTGTCTTGGCCTGCAATGTGCTCGCTGGTCGCAATATTTGTAGTGTAGGCGTATTGTTTGTTTATTTTAACTTTTAATACTGGTATATGAATAGCTGGAAACCTAAAAAAATAATTTGCACTAAACAAAAAGTCATTTCACTGTAATATATGAACGAGGTACTAGAATGGTGTGCAGTAGATTTTATTGCTAATTAATGAAGTTTGCACTTCATATCTTTGAGTAAATTTTAATTTTAGCAAGAATTATATCTTTAATATTTTTCTCGAATATACATCTGTGAGAATTAACAACTTATTAAGTTTAGATTTTTTATTTGCAGGTGAAATAATAATAATTACCTTATTTATATTGTGAAATTCCAATTACGGTGATTGGATTGTATAATCAAACGTACAAATAGTGAAGTGAGTGACCTTACTACAGTGTCAACAAGACTCCTCACTTCACCCGGGTATCAACATCTCTCTTGAATGGCGGTAAGTTGAATTTATAATTTTTATAACCCGCATTCAGTTATTTTGAGAAAAATGGAAATGATCGTTTGTCATATAAGAACCCAAAATTCAAAATATAAGAATGAAACGAAATTGTAAAGATTAATGTAGATTGCAGAGCATCTAATTAACTGAACGTTGTAATTAGACGAATCCCACCCATTCCTGGGGAAAAATTACTATATCTTATTATTGTTTTTTTCTGAAACATTGACAATAACTTAGACTCAGAGGTACGTCTATCACGGACTAGTTGGGAAAAGAGAAAATGCAAACACCGGAACATTTTATTTAAAACTTTTCCTTTTTGAGACCTTGGAGTAACTATGGTCCCAGGAGCATTACGTTTCCACAAAAATGCTGTCGTTTTTGTATTTTGTCTTTACCCAACTACTTGTCGGTATCACATTAATGTTGGTAATGAGAGTGTAGCTATAAAAGAAACTTATAGCTGACGCAGTAACTTTGTACGCTTGCAAATGTATCTTGAAAAAGAGTTGTCAAAGTTATTATAGCCGTCAGACTACAGTGGTGGAGCGAGGGATAAATTTATGCTTGACCTTGGTTTCAGATCTCGTCCATTCCCTGAAAACAGTTAAAATTATGCATTAGGATTTTTTCTGAAGCATACATAGTGCTGAAAATATCTAACAAACAAAACCTGCGAGAATGGATTCAGTTGAGATAAATTTAGAAAATAAACAGAAGTACTTTTTTGAGGGGCAATAGTTTATAAGTTGACACTAAGTATAATTACCGAGGTAAATCATTTTTAAATATTAAAGATGGGTTAGACAGATGCATTAGTAAGGTCGGTCTGCTTCGCATTACCCATGCGTTCTATGACCCATGCGAGTTTAGCGCTTACCCTTACTAGTAATAATATTTAATATAAAATGCAATATATTTTATATCGACTAACAAAAACTGCTTACGGGCTCTTGTCATCCAACTTTATGCCATCTATTATTAGATTAACTTACCCTTGACTAGTGCCAACTCACAACTGAGTCTTAACATAGAGTTAATTCTGGCTTACCAAGAACTTTATGTGATTTTGGCATCAGCAGATTGTCTTGGGAAACAAATTTCATGTAAAAGTAAATAATATTTCATCTTGACATATAATTAAAATTCTCCATGGGGAAGCGGAAAAGAATTCTTCCTCCGTAAGCCGATCATGTCGTAAGTGGCGACTAAAATGCTGAGAGCAAGGCGCTAGTAACCTCTTCTTCTGTACAAGTTACCAAATTTAAAAGGAAAAACTTTGGATTGGGATTGGTACCAAACCCAAACACGAAAATCACTCCCTATGAAATCAAAAGACTCGGCAGGAGATGCAACATTCCCGCGATGAAAAGCAGGGGCGCCACGAGTACACTGAGAAACAACACAGTAAGTGTCCGGGGCCCAAGACTGTTCAATTGCCTCCCAGCATACATAAGGGAGATTACCAATAGACCCCTGGCTGTCTTCAAGAAGGCACTTAAAGTCAGTACCTGACCAACCGGGCTGTGGTTCGTACGTCAGCTTGCATGCGGCCAGCAGTAACAGCCTGGTTGATCAGACCCTGATCCACCATGAGGCCTGGTTTCAGACCGGGCCGCGGGGGCGTTGATCCCCGAAACCCTCTCCAGGTAAACTCCAGGTAACCTTGCCTCGATGGGATACGGCCGGTTTGTTGAATATATATATATATATATATATATATATATATATATATATATATATATATATATATATATATATATATATATATATATATATATATATATATATATATAATTAAAATATAAATCTGCAAAAGAGCATCTGTTAAGTTTAACATTTCCACGGTATCTAATCTAAGTTGCAACACAAAGATCTTACTGTTAACCAGGGCAACTTAAACACAACTTGTAAGTCAGAAATGAAAGTTGCATAGGGGTAAAAATAAGTTAATCCTGTATGTGCGTAGGTGAAGAACCGTTTTTTTTTATCTGTTAATGTTAAAGCCTAATCATAGTATCTTAACTCTGGATGCCAGGGGACTGTACCATTTATATGCAAGTCCTCAGGTGTTGTTGCGACCCGGGGAGCCACTGATTGCGGCTCAACATACATACAGCTTGAAGTGAATTTACAATATGATTTCTAACACTTTAATTTTATGATAAATTCTTCTCTATTTGGTATTCGTACAGATATATGCTAACACCTTTTATGAACAGTTATGAGAGCTACTGCTCGCGAGGCATTCATTATTCTGCAAAATTTTCTTAGCGATACCATACCAATCACGGGCGATTTAGTGCAGTATGTGGAAAGAGTTTGCTTAACCCATTCCACACAGGAATACAATCGTCTGTGCCATTATCACGTAGTGCGGTCAACGTGTACTGAAGGTGAATTTTATGCATATTTAGTTTTGAACCATGGTCTTTTACTGTAAACAGTGATGACTGCCATGCAGCAGATTACTGCTATAGTGACCCCTCTAGATGGCAAATTTCCTCACTCCGGGACTAAATGATAACATAAGAACTTAATAAAAGAATACTGCAGTAAACCTATTGACCCATGCTAGACAGGCTCAACTCACCCAACCACAATCACTCGTATACCCGTCCAACCTATGTTAAGCTATCCAGAGCTCTCACGCCAATGACGCTACTCGGGAGTTTGTTCCAGCCATCTACAACTCTATAGCCAAGCCAGTACTCCCGTATGTTTTCCAAGTCTAAATTTATCAAAATTGAATCCATTGATGCGAGTTTTGTTTTGGTGACATACTTTATGTTCGTTATTTGTACCCCCCATTTATTCCAGTCACAGTTCACTTAATCTAATTCCAGTCTGTTTGATTAAGAGCCGAGTTTAGAACCGAAGATACAGTCACTAAGGCATTATATGAATGTATGTATTTAATTATGGCCGGGTCACCACATGGAAAAGACCTGGGCCAGGATGTCCTGGCGAACCTACCTGTACCTGTTCCGTGTTAAAAAAAAGGCGAGATATACCAGTAATGAATGTTTAAAGAATTCGCTAGTCATTTCACGAAAAAGAAACTGGAAGAAAAATATAATGCTCAGCGAGCTACTCTAGATATCCCTCTGGGGATACCTGATGTCGAGTAAATAGATGAGGTTGTTTAGACACTTTAGTAACACATGCACTAAAATTTATTAAAAAAGAAAAGAAACATTATTATGTGGACGTATTGCTTTATGGGGTTAAAGAAGAACAATCACATTACCATCTGTGCCGGGGGCCCCTCAAAGCTTACAAATATTTATGGAAAAGACATGGTTTCTCAGGTACACAACGAGACGCTAACCAATCTTAAAAATGTTGATAACCTGGCTGAGTTATATGTATTCAGTCTAGTTTTATACAGACTTATAGAGTATAAATCAAAACAGTGTTCACGACTGAAATGTAAGAGTAACTGGATTTATTTCGGACGCTGCTTGATCAGAGAAAGATGTGCCCCTCTCCTCTAGTCTTTAACCCACACAAGAACTGTAGAAGTTGAACCTCAGAACCCTCAAGAGGTTCAGGCGCTGGGGACCGTCACTTTGAAGAGACTCAAAAGTTTTAGCTAAAGACATTCAAGAAGTCTAGCACATGTACCTTAAAATCTTCAATATCTGAATCATTAAAATCTGAATCTTGTAAGTAAAATACATCGGTGCTGAAGGATTGACGTTGATCAAAAGAAACAATGAAAATTTTTCACATGGTAACCAATATCACAATTTCTTCAGTAAGTGGCAAACTGACATCTATACAGCCCAAGAATAATCCGCGTCTTCATCTAAGTTACTCCACCTTTGAAAATTTGATACCACTCAGACGAGGCGTCCTTTAATTATCGCATTATTTATCCCAATTTATTTAATAAAATTGGGACTTGCATAGTCCACAAATACAGCAAATCTTCACTTGAGTAAAAATAAGCCAACAGTGAAAGTTTGAAGCCGATCATACAAGGCATTCTCAGTTTATTGTACACAAAATGTATCTTACTTTTTTGTGGTACAGCTGTTCAAGTGGCATGTATACACTTCAGTAACAAGCTGAACTTGTCCACTAGGATACACCGGTTCTGAAAATTTGAAGCCAGTAGACAAGCTATATATACTGCCGGTAGACACCTATACTGCCTATACTGAAGTTCAATGAAGAGAAATTTCAACTACTCAGATATGGAAAACTTGAGGAAATTAAAACTGTATCAGGGTATACAACAAATTCTAACCACACAATAAAGCGAAAATCTAATGTGAAGGACCTGGGAGTGATAATATCAGAGGATCTCACTTTCAAAGACCACAACAACGTATCTACCTCATCTGCTAGAAAAATGATTGGATGGATAATGAGAACCCTCAAAACTAGGGACACCAAACCCATAATGATTCTCTTCAAATCGCTTGTTCTCTCTAGGCTGGAATACTGCTGTACATTGCCCCCTTCAAGGCAGGAGAAATTGCTGACCTGGAGAGTGTACAGAGAACTTTCACGGCACACACAAGTACGATACAGCATTTAAATTACTGGGAACGGTTGAAGTCCCTTTATTTGTATTCCATGGAACACAGGCGAGAAAGATACATGGTGATATACACTTGGATAATCCTAGAGGGATTAGTACCAAACGCACACAAAAATCACTCCCTACGAAAGCAAAAGACTCGGCACAAGATGCAATATTTCCCCAGTGAAAAGCAGGAGCGCCATGATAACACAAGTATCAGGGGCACAAAACTGTTCAACTGCCTCCCAGCGTACATAAGGGGGATTACCAATAGACCCATGGGTGTTTTCAAGAAGGCGCTGGACAGGCACCTAAAGTCAGTACCTGATCAGCCGGGCTGTGGCTCTTACATCGGTTTACGTGTGGCCAGTAGTAACAGCCTGGTTGACCAGACGCTGATCCACCACGAGACCAGGTCTCAGACCGGGCCGCGGGGGCGGGGGCCCAAGAAACCCTTTCCAGGTATGCTCCAGGTATTAGGAAGGGGGCAGTAGCTCCAGTTCCTTGGATCAAGAGCTATTCACCAGCCTCAAGGTACCTCTCTTGAAGGGTGTGGAACTGTATCCTAAAAAAAACACAATTTAAACTCGGCGATCAACGTTATTTTTATATATCATTGCTGTGTTTGCTGGGTTAAGTTATCAGTGTGTTTCCGCACGTTACCTGGTGTGATGTTTTGGTCTTGTGTTGCTGTGGTTGAAATAGTGTGATGTTTTGGTCTTGTGTTGCTGTGGTTGAACTATTGTGATGTTTTGGTCTTGTGTTGCTGTGGTTGAAATAGTGTAATGTTTTGATCTTGTGTTGCTGTGGTTGAAATAGTGTGATGTTTTGGTCTTGTGTTGCTGTGGTTGAACTATTGTGATGTTTTGATCTTGTGTTACTATGGTTGAACTAGTGTGATGTTTTGATTTTATGTTGCTATGGTTCAGTTGGTGTAATGTTTTGGGCTTGTGTTGCTATGGTAAAGCTGCTGGTTGTGCGTGACAAGTCCTGTGGATGATGCAGCCAATGTCAAGTGTGGGTGACACGCCTCATGACCTTCCTGTTAACATCTCGGGACGCCCTGTGTGTACTAACCACTGTAGCGGAAGCTTTTAAGAGGCACGTCAGTTCCCCTTTCTTCTAATAATATGTTATTTTCCCTTATAATCTACCTTGTCCATAATTACTATTGCATTTGTTTTGTCTGCTTTCGAAAGGTGAAGTCCAGGATCTATCCTTAATTTATGGCATAACTTAACAAATCTTTGAGGACAATTGTGTTGCAGAGGTCAGACCTCTGCAACACAGTTATGAAGTTCAGTGATGAGAAACTTCAAATATTTCGATAAAGAAGAACGTGAGGAAATTAAAACTATATCGAAGTATAAAACAAATTCCAACCACACAGTAGAGCGAAAACCTAATGTAAAAGACCTGGGAGTGATAATGTCAGAGAATCTCACTTTCAAAGACCACAGCATTGTATCAATCACATCTGCTAGAAAAATGACAGGATGAACGAGAACCTTCAAAACTAAGGATACCTAGCCCATGACACTCTTCCGGTCGCTTGTTCTATCTAGGCTGGAATATTGCTGCACACTAACAGCATCTTTCAAGGCAGGTGAAATTGCTGATCTAGAAAATGTACAGAGAACATACACAGCACACAACTGCGATAAAACACCTAAATTACTGGGAACGTTTGAAGTTCCTCGACATGTACTCTCTAGAACACAGGCGGGAGAGATACATGATTATATACACTTGGAAAATTCCAAAGTGATTAGTACCAAATTTTCGCACGAAAATCACTCTCTATGAAAGCAAAAGACTCAGTAGACGATGCAGCATCCCCCCAATGAAAAGCAGGGACACCACTAGCATGATAAGAGACAACACAATAAGTGCCTAGGGCCCAAGACTGTTCAACTGCCTCCCAGCATACACAAGAGGCATTACCAATACACCCTTGGCTGTCTTCAAGAAGGCTTTGGACAGGTACCTAAAGTCAGTACCTGATCAGCCGGGCTGTGGTTCGTATGTCGGTTTATGCGCGGCCAACAGTAACAGCCTGGTTGATCAGGCCCTGATCCAATATGAGGCCTGGTCACAGACAGGGCCACGGTGACGTTGATCCCCGAAACCCCCTCCAGGTATACTCCAGGTATACCATAGCTAATAACTGTCGCAGTGGTACTTAATGTGGTAGAAGGAAAAATCTAGAAATTTCTTTCTTTTTATGGAAATACGAAAAGTATACAGTTACTTGTGGAAATACGTAAAAATTGTAGAGCTGGCAATGGTTGCAATATACACAGCAGAAAGCCAAATATTTTTCCAGTAAACTTGCTATGCCAGTCGCTCTACCGTAGCTAACAACAGTGATACAGTAGCATTTGTTGATGTGATGCAGTTGGAAAAATCTAGAAAAATTAAATACAGTGATATATTAAAAACCCAAATCAGGCCGTAAAAGAGGTGCCAGAGGCCACCAGTACCCTCAGTATGTAGAAATTGCCAGCAGTCACCAGTTCACCAAACACGCAAGTCAGATAATAATAAAAATAAAAATAATAACATCTTTATAATCTATAAAATTATGTATATCAAACTACAGTATATATACTAACATATAAAACAAAATACTTTTATAGTAGACTTTTACCCTAGGCAACTTACCCAGGAGAACTGTTCAAGTGTACCAGGAGAAAACTTTGTTGTATGGAATACTGTAACTATATAAATCTATAAAAATTTTATATATCACACTAAAGTATATATACCAACATATAAAACAAAATACTTTTATAGTAGACTTTTGCAGTAGTTTGATGTATGGGATACTAAAACTATAAAAAATCTATAAAATTATATATATCAAACTACAGTATACATTACCATCATAAAAATCTGTGTAATCTGCAGCAAGAGTAACACGTGATGTCTTGCGTGGATTGCATGCAGTCTCTGTGGAAAATGGTCCCATGGGTCATGTACAGACTTTAAACAATCAACCACTATTGATATTAAAAGAGGAAAATGTTTTTTTTTTTGGGTCTTCCCAAGCGAGAGGCACCTGTGGGAGAAAATTACTTCCATATCAAGAGACAGGAACACCAACAAAAATTATCCTTCTTAGAAAACATAACAATCTTGTATAACAGCTGAGAAAATAAAAGGAGTGGGTCAGATGGGGCTGTCACCAGTGGTGCTGCTGCTGTCTTGATGAGCAGTACTTGTAAGAATACAGACATGAAAGAGTGCACCAGATGGTGCTGTTGCTGTCCTGGAGGACATTGCATCAGATGGTTCTGGTGCTGTCCTGAAGGACAATGTATCAGATGGAGATAGTGGCCCTGGTGATGTAACTGGTAAAAAGAAAGTTATACGAATTCCAGAGTTACGAAGTAGCAATACTGTTGGAGATGGAATAAAAAGGGATGATTCTTCAGGGAAAAGTATTGATACATTACCAGTGAAAACTGGTGGAGGCACTGATATTAGTACAGGGCCTGTAGATAATGGGAAACAGAAAAAAATAATTCACCAGTAGGGAATGCAGGCACAAAAAATCCTGGTAAACAGGAATCCAGTTTATAAAAGTTCTATGCCTTGGGTATCTGCAGGCATGGAATATCTGGAAAAACAGGTGGGACATGCAGTTTTGACCATCCCAGAGAATGCCACGCCCACATGACAACAGGAGAATGCAACTCTTTCTTGTAATTTATTTCACTCAGAAATGTGTCACTTGTCAGTCCATGAAAGACAATGCTACAACGAATATTGTCAAGCACACCATCTAGAAGGGACAAGAAGATACAGATCACCCAAACCATGGGAAAACCAGGAGAGCCACAACTACTCCAGAAATGAGGTTTTTAGTGCTACAAAGAAAAAACTGGCAAAAAATGACAGCAATCTTATACCAACTCAGAACACTTCTGGAGTGGAGGTGCAGTCATTGGCCTCCACTCCAGAACAGCAGATATTAGTGCCAACAAAGCCCCCAGACATACCATCAGTACGACGACATTATCAAAAGACAACAAAATACCTTTCATTACTGAACTGCTCATTGAGTCAAGTGCAATGTTTGTGGCTTTCAGAGAGCCCTTTGTAAAGGATCACTCTGACAACGAAATATGGATCCCAGGTTATAACCTATTCAGAAGCGACAGACTTAACAGGCAACAGGGGAAGGTTGGCCTGTATGTCACAGAGTCACTCATTTGCTCGGAACTACTAAACACCTCAAATGATGTAGTTTTTGGCAGTAAAGATCAAAAACCAAAACTTTGTCGTTATGGTTGTATACAAGCCTCCAGATGCTACTTCCGAACAATTCCAGGAACAGCTTTTCAAAATTGACCACTATCTGGAAAATCTCCCAGCTCCTGCTCAAACATCTTGCAGCTGAGTAATTTCAACTTAAGACACCTAAAGTGGAGGAATATGGCTAATAATGTTTTAGCAGAGAAAACCCCAGGAGGCAGCTCAGACGAAAATTCATGCATGCATGAGCTATTAAATTTCTGCAACCTTAACCCAGCAAATAATAGAGTCAACAAGACTGGAAAATACACTAGACCTCATCTTCACCAACAATGATGATCCAATATGAAATATATTTATTTATTTATTTTATGTCTTTGCAAACAGTACATTGAGATTTTATATTTACAATAGTGGGTTGCAAAGAGAGCCTCTATTATGCCTAGGCATTATGGGCCAACTTAACATTATTGACTTACAGACTACTTAACACTAAGAATTATATCATAGTTGTACAGTAGGATAGTAATTATTTCATAGTTGAACAGCAGGTTATTAATTATAAGTGAATTAATTTTGTATAAGACAAAGGATATATTCATATAGTCTAAAATGCTTTTTGTGAAAACAATGATTCAATTATATTCCTGTCAACAATGGATAAAAGGTTCAAAGTGATTGTTATGATGTGGGAGTACATAGGTGAGTATGTGTGTACTGAGTATTTAGCGTTTAGTCTAGGGTGATTAAGTGGCTTTTGAGAAGAGTCTTAAACTGATTTTCAGACTGGGTTACTTCAATATCTTCTGGTAATGAATTTCATATTTTAGGGCCCTGTATGTGCATAGAGTTTTTGCACAGTGTGATATGGACACGAGGTATATCAAAAAGGGATCTGTGTCTTGTGTTGTGGTCATGTGTCCTGTTTAAGTTGGTGAGGAGAAGTTTGAGTGGAGGGTTTATATTTGCGTGTATTGTTCTGTGTATGTTGTTAATGTTCTTAATGGTGAGCAGATTGAGACTTTTGAAAATTGGTGGAGTATGCTGGCGGGAGTGGGAATTCGTTATCATTCTTACTGCTGCCTTTTGCTGGGTTATAAGGGGTTTTAGGTGATTGGATGTTGTTAATCCCCATGCACAAATTCCACATGTAAGATAAGGGTATATGAGTGTATGGTACAGTGCCAGGAGAGCTGATTGTGGAACGTAGTACCTTATCTTTAATAGTATGCCTACAGTCTTGGAGATTTTCTTGATTTGTTATATGTGTGTCCGAAACTTAAGGCTACTGTCAAGGTGGATACCTGGGAATTTTCCCTCTGTGAGTCTTGTGACTGATGATCCATTTAGCGTTATGTTAATCGGATCATTTGCAGCTTTGTTTCCAAACTGAATGAAATAGGTTTTATCAGTATTCAGGGTAAGTATATTAGTCATCATCCAGACAGATATTTTCTGCAATTCGGCATTGACTGTGTTTGCTAGTATGACTGTGTTTGGGTGGGAAAAGACATATGTAGTGTCATATGTGCAAATAATATGGGTTTGAGCAGCTGTGATGCATTCGGTAGATCATTGATGTAGATGAGAAAGAGGAGTGGTCCAAGGACGCTTCCTTGTGGGACTCCTACTGTGATTGGTTGGGTGGAAGAGTTTGCATCATTTGCATACACATATTGAGTTCTGTTACTAAGGTATGATTTTAGGTAGTTGAGGGAGTGGCCTCTGATACCATAGTGCGTTAATTTGGAGTATAGCAGTTCATGGTCGACTGTATCGAAAGCTTTACGTAAATCAATGAAAATGCCCAGCGGGACTTCTTTCTTTTCGAGTGCTGTATATATTAGTTCTAGCATGTGTATGATAGCATCATTCGTGCTTTTATTATTCCTGAATCCAAACTGACAAGGGTTTAATACGTTGTGTGAGACGAGGTAGGAATAGATCCGTCTATGAATTAATTTTTCAAAGATTTTAGAGAGCAGTGGTAAGTTAGATATTGGTCTACAGTTATTCAAGTCAGCTTGGTCACCTACTTTGTGGATCGGAGTGACCCTCGCTATTTTGAGGATTGTTGGGAAGGTAGCTGATTCAATGGATTTGTTAAAGAGCGTTGCAATAATTGGTGACAATACTTGAGAAGCTTTTTTGTACATAAAAGCAGGCAAGCTGTTTATGTCTCCTGCCTTGTTTTTAAGGGTGTTTATGATGAGCGTAACAGTATCAAAGACAATACGATCAGATCACAATATAACAGAGGTGCAAACATGTATGTGCAGGGCTCCTGACCAGCAAAAGGTGACCAGTTATGAAGGTACCTTCACCAAATTCAACTTCAATAACAAAAACATGCAGTGAGATGAAGTTAACAATGTCCTAAATGAAACAAGCTGGGATGATATCCTAAACAACATGGATCCAAACCTTTGCCTAGAAAGAATTAACTCTGTGGCACTTGAGGAATGCTCAAGGCGCATTCTTTTAAGAAAAATGAAGAGAAGATGTAAACTAGAAGGAGAGAGATGCTCCCTATACAGGCGAAGGCAAAGAATCGCAAAGCTGCTGAAAGGGGCGAGTATATTTGAAATACGAAGGGAGGCACCAGTCAGAGAAAAAGCAAATACTGGACTTGAGCTTAAGGAATCATACAGGAGACAAGAAACTCAGGAAGAACTTAAAGCCATAAATAAAATTAAAAAATATATATTTCTTTTCTTATGCCAAATCTAAGGCAAAAACAACATCCAGTATTGGATCCTTGCTCAGTGTTTAGTGAGCCATTAACTGGACTAAGAGTCGAAAATCTAAATGAATTTTTTTATGAGGGAGACTCAAATTTGGCCAATTGAAAATCCTCCGATATTATCCTAACACTGCAAGACTTCAAAAAAGCAATAAATGACATGCCAATGCACTCTGTCCCAGGCCTAGACTTGTGGAACTCCGTGTTCATCAAGAACCACAAGAAGCCTTCAGTATTCTATGGAGAAGGAGCATGAACACAGGGGCATTCCACAATCACTAAAAACAACAGATATAGCCCCCTGCACAAAGGTGGCAGTAAAGCAATTGCAAAGAATTACAGACCGATAGAATTAACGTCCCATATCATAAACATATTTGAAAGGGCTCTAAGAAGCATGATTGCCACCTACCTAGATATCCATCACTTACACAACCCAGGGCAACATGGGTTTAGAGCAGGCCGCTCCTGCCTGTTCCAACTGTTGGACCACTATGACAAGGTTTTAGATGCACTGGAGGACAAACAAAATGCAGGTGTAGTATACACAGACTTTGAGAAAACCTTCGACAAGTGTGACCATGGTGTAATAGTGCACAAAATGCGTGATAAAGAAATAACAGGAGAAGTTGGTAGATGGATCTATAACTTCCTAACACATAGAACACAAAGAGTAATCGTAAACAGAGTAAAGTCAGAGGCGGCTACAGTGAAAAGCTAGGTTCCACAAGGCACAGTACTCTCCCCTATCCTGTTCCTTATCCTCATATCTGACATAGAGATGTAAGCCACAGCACCGTGTCTTCCTTTGTGGATGACACCCGAAACTGCATAACAGTGTCATCCATCGAAGACACTGCAAGACTCCAAGCAGACACCGATCAAATCTTTAAATGGGTCGCGAAAAACAACACGAAGAGAAATTTCAATTACCCCAGTATAGAAAACTCGAGGAAATTAAAACTGTATCGGAGTATAAAACAAATTCCAACCACACAATACAGCGAAAAATTAATATTTGATATTTAATCATCATTTAGTGTTTTTAAATCGATATATAAAAATTAAATTACGCACGATCACTTCAGTTTGTGTGATGTGATATAGTTAAGTGGATGGACTGGAAAACCTGTCAGTGTACAGCGGAATATACTCGCATATTCAAATTTTTGGCCAGGACATAATGATATCAAATATTACAAAACATAATGACTACATTCATTTGTAATTTCGTTATGCATTGTAGGGCGTTCGAAAGACAACACAAATAGCGTTATTTACTTTCTTGGTGTATTTTAAGAGACGATCTAGTGCGGAGATAGTCCCGAGATGCTGGAGAGGCTGTTGAGTTCAGGATCAAAAGTTTATTAAGGAAGCAAGGCTACGGATATCCTTACAGCTATTCAGATAGACAAATCCATAACATTTTAATATTTTACCATGAGAGGCGAGTTTATTGGGCAGTACCACTCATCCTCTTAGAATATAAGACGTTAAATTACACTCCATATAGTTAACAAACTTACCAATGTCGATGCAACCTTCATCCTTGTCTGTTTCGATGTACAGGTATCATTACCATTATAATTTGTCATTGTCTTATTGCAGAAAATCATATTTTTTTTTGTAAACTGCTACCGGTAGTTGATACAAGGTGCTTACATTTGTTCATATATGTCTATGGTATTAATTCTATACGTACTATTGTCATCTGCTACATTCCAAGACAAGAGTACCGGAGAGTGTTTATCATGCTCTCCACACACTTTACATTGTCTTTCCTCTTGGAGTTGCTATACCAACCTGTCACATATACAGGTAACCTAAACACATCCTGACCACACTCTCTACTTTTCTATTTCCTATATATATATATATATATATATATATATATATATATATATATATATATATATATATCTATAGATATATATATATATATAGATATATATATATTGTACCAGGCCATGTAGACAATCATGCCACGTGATGTTCAAGGCACGTGTTGTCCATGCCTATTCAAACCAGATGTCCAAGCCACATGCTGTTGTCTGCAGCTTGATGTCACCTCACGACGTCACCCCAGGATGGCATCCCATGACGTCACCTAGGACGTCACCTCACGACATCAAGACGTCTGCCTGGCGTCACTTCGCTACGTCACCTCGCGACGTCAGTCAGGACGTCTGTCCGACGTTACATCATGATGTCATCTCATGACGTCATGCCTGACATCACCCATGATGTCACATCGACAGTGTTAATTTGCAATTTCATAGTCAGCAATTTAAGGTGTTTTCAGTCATGTCTAGAACAGTTGAGAGGAGAAATATTGAAAGAGTCCAGTATCGTAATGTCACATGTTAATTCCTCTCAGTCAGTGTTCCATTACTTGTGTTCTCACACGTTCACGGATGCCATGTTGTAATAATATTAACGCATGTTCAGTGTGGATGTGCAAATTTCCCGTGTGTTCCAATGAGGTGGTCTGAGCCCAGATGAGTGTGTAGACCACGGTGTGGTCTGAGCCCAGAACATTGTAACACCTTGTGTTACATGTCACCCCGATGTAACCAGTCGATGACTGACATTAGTCAGTCCAGGCATCAGGTACGTGAGTCGTCTGAACACCCTGTATAGAGTACCTAATTATGCTCGCCGCTCTCGTAGACGTCAAGTCAGAGAGTCGTCCTTGCTACGACTCCCGGATACGCCTGAGTCGCCCATGCTGCGACTCACCCTCTCGCCGGCACTAAGCTGTGGTGAGCAGAGATCCCGGCAGTGACTGCCCCTGCGACAGCACCAGTCGAGAAGAGTCCTCCTGAGTCGCACGGCCAGAAGTCTTACCCAGATGCTGAGTTCTGACGACGCCTCACTCGAGGGCACCAGCAGGTTGTTCCAGGTTGAGTGAATCCTGCAGCGACTACAGCACGGCGACTGCTTCACCGTTCCAGACAAGACCGTACCCCTTTAAGTAGCTCAGCTGCAGCGATGTCTTCTGATGTGTTGTAGTACCTGTCCAGACACAGGAAGGCATGCAGTGACGCCCACCAAGGCTCAATGTGCTGAAACACGATGTTTTTAACACCCCCCTTTTTTCTTCCCTCCCTGCGGGGAGTTTATTTTTGCCCATGTTTTGTCCCCATTCCAGCTATAGAGGTGGTACCCCTATATATATATATATATATATATATATATATATATATATATATATATATATATATATATATATATATATATATATATATATATATATATATATATATATATATATATATATATATATATATATATATATATATATATATATATATATATATATATATATATATATATATATATGTTTTAGATTTTGTGCTAGTGCCCTGTTCCTGTGAGAGAGAAACCGGTTTAGAACTGTGCTTCCGCCTGGTGACTATAGGCTTACCTTTAGTTCATGCAACACCCTACATTGTCCTCACTCAGCAGACAGCCTACAAACAAGAGGTGCCTTCTCTCTCTCCCTGGCTGGCCCCGGGCAAACCTAGACACACTGCCTCTATCAAGAACCCAGTAAAGACATCCTCGAAGAGTATTATTCACCGCTATTAGAAATAGTGTGTGAGTGTGTGTGTGTACTCACCTAATTGTACTCACCTAATTGTGGTTGCAGGGGTCGAGACTCAGCTCCTGGCCCCGCCTCTTCACTGATCGCTACTAGGTCCTCTCCCTCTCTGCTTCCTGAGCTTTGTCATACCTCTTCTTAAAACTATGTATGGTTCCTGCCTCCAATACTTCACTTGCTAGGCTATTCCAGTTCCTGACGACTCTGACTGGAGAAATACTTCCTATGTCCCTGTGACTCGTCTGAGTCTTCAGCTTCCAGTTGTGACCCCTTGTTTCTGTGTCCCCTCTCTGGAACGTCCTATCTCTGTCCACCTGTCTATTCCCCGCAGTATCTTGTATGTCGTTATCATGTCTCCCCTGAGCCTTCTGTCCTCCAGTGTCGTCAGTCCGATTTCCCTCAACCTTTCCTCGTACGACATTCCCCTGAGCTCTGGGACTAGCCTTGCTGCAAACCTTTGTACTTTCTCTAACTTCTTGACGTGCTTGACCAGGTGTGGGTTCCAGACTGGTGCTGCATACTCCAGTATGGGCCTAACATACACAGTGTACAGTGTCTTGAATGATTCCTTATTAAGGTATCGGAACGCTATTCTCAGGTTTGCCAGGCGCCCATATGCTGCAGCAGTTATTTGGTTGATGTGTGCCTCCGGTGACGTGCTGGGTGTTATGGTCATCCCAAGGTCTTTCTCCCTGTGTGAGGTCTGTAGTCTTTGTCCACCTAGCCTATACTCTGTCTGCGGTCTTCTTTGCCCTTCCCCAATCTTCATGACTTTGCATTTGGCAGGGTTGAATTCGAGAAGCCAGTTTCTGGACCACATGTCCAGCCTGTCCAGGTCTCTTTGCAGTCCTGCCTCATCCTCAACCGATTTAATTCTTCTCATCAGCTTCACATCATCTGCGAATAGGGACACTTCAGAGTCTATTCCTTCCGCCATGTCGTTCGCATATATCAAAAATAGCACTGGTCCTAGAACTGACCCCTGTGGGACCCCGCTCATAACAGGCGCCCACTGTGATACCTCTTCACGTACCATGACTCGTTGTTGCCCCCCTGTCAGGTATTCCCTGATCCATTGCAGTGCCCTCCCTGTTATATGCGCCTGATCCTCCAGCTTCTGCACTAATCTCTTGTGGGGAACTGTGTCAAAGGCCTTCCTGCAGTCTAGGAAAACGCAATCAACCCCCCCCCCCTCTCTCTCTCGTGTCTTACTTCTGTTACCTTGTCATAAAACTCCAGAAGGTTTGTGACACAGGATTTGCCTTCCATGAACCCATGCTGGTTTTCATTTATAATCTTGTTCCGTTCTCTGTGTTCCACCACTCTCCTCCTGATAATCTTCTCCATGACTTTGCACACAGTGCATGTCAGAGACACAGGTCTGTAGTTTAGTGCCTCATTTCTGTTTCCTTTCTTAAATATGGGGACTACATTTGCTGTCTTCCATTTCTCAGGTAGTTGCCCAGTTTCAAGGGATGTGTTGAAGATTGTGGCTAGGGGCACGCACAGCATCTCTGCTCCTTCTCTAAGGACCCATGGGGAGATGTCTGGCCCCATCGCCTTTGAGGTATCAAGTTCAATTAGCAGCTTCTGCACCTCCTCCTCGGTTGTTCGTATGTCATCCAACACTTGTTGGTATATTCCCTCTTGATGTTCCCTTCTGTGCTGTCTTCCCAGAGCCCTTCCTGTCTCTACTGTAAAAACTTCCTTAAATCTCCTATTTAGCTCCTCACATACCTCCTGATCATTTATTGTGAGTTCTCCACCTTCTGTCCTCAGTCTGATCACCTGGTCTTTGACTGTTGTCTTCCTCCTGATGTGGCTATACAACAGTTTCGGGTCAGTCTTGATTTTCGATGCTATGTTATTTTCATACTGTCGCTGGGCCTCCCTCCTCACATGTGCATACTCGTTCCTGGCTCTGCGACTGATCTCCCTATTTTTATGTGTTTTCTGCCTTCTGTACTTTTTCCATTCTCTATTGCACTTTGTTTTTGCCTCCTTACACCGTCGGGTAAACCAGGGGCTCATTCTGGTCTTCCCATTGTTTCTGTTGCCCTTGGGAATAAACCTTTCCACTGCCTCCTTGCATTTTGCTGTTACATATTCCATCATTTCATTTACTGGCTTTCCTGCCAGTTCTCTGTCCCACGGAACCTCCTGCAGGAAGTTCCTCAACCCTGTGTAGTCCCCTCTTTTATAGTCAGGCTTTTCCCATTCAACTCCTGTTACTCTCTCCACTTGCAACTCTACTATGTATTCAAAGCACAGAGCCAAGTGGTCACTAGCTCCTAGGGGACTCTCATATGTGATGTCCTCAATGTCTGAACTGCCCAGGGTGAACACAAGGTCCAATCTTGCTGGTTCATCCTCCCCTCTGACTCTGGTAGTGTCCTTAACATGTTGGTGCATGAGGTTTTCCAGCACCACATCCAACATCTTGGCTCTCCATGTTTTGGGACCCCCATGTGGCTCCAGGTTTTCCCAGTCAATCTCCCTGTGGTTGAAATCCCCAATAACCAGCAACTTTGCTCTGCTGGAGTGAGCTCTTCTTGCCACCTCAGCAAGTGTGTCCACCATTGCTCTGTTGCTCTCTTCATATTCCTCTCTTGGCCTCCTGCAGTTCTGTGGTGGATTATACATCACTGCAATGACCACCTTGTGCTCCCCAGACTGAAGTGTACCTACTATGTAGTCCCTTTCTCCTGTCTCGTCTATGCCTCCCATTTTCTCGAATTTCCATCGTTTTTTACGAGCAGCAACCCCTCCTCCCCCTCTGCCCCTTCTATCTTTCCTCATGATCTGGTATCCTGGTGGGAAGATTGCATCCGTTATTGTCTCCATGAGTTTTGTTTCTGTAACTGCTATGATGTCTGGGGACTTCTCATTGATTCTTTCTTGCCATTCCTCATATTTATTCGTTAATCCATCCGCATTTGTGTACCAAACCTTCAACTTCTGTTCTAATACTGTAACTGTGGTCATGTGGGAATACTGGGATTGGGAGAGCAGGAGCCCTGGTGGGGGCCTATGGGGGGTTGCAATGGAGGTGGAGGAAGAGCTCCCATAGGGGGTTGCTGTAGGGGTAGGGTTCGTGGTGCGGGGGGTGGGAACAGAGGGATCGGTGTGTGATGGTTGGTTTGGATTGTTCAGTTGCCTTGGGGGTGTCGTGGCTGGAGTCCTCCTGCAGGTGTTTCTGGGGGGTGTGCTTGTCCTTCCACCTGTTCCTGGGTTATTCTGCTCTCCTTTTTCATTTCCTCCCATTCCTCCTTTCGTTTTTGCACTCTCTCTTTCAGTATCATCCTTTCCTCCTGTGTTCTGTCTCGATCGAGGTACACACTCATGAACTCCTGTTTGCCTTTCAGCAGTGCTTTCTCCTGCAGGATCATGGTTTGGGTTGATTCTGCCTTGAAAATTACTTTGAGAGGCCGATTCCTTTTCTTTGTGAACCACCCAATTCTCCGAAAATTTGCCACCTGGGTCATGTCTCCCTCGCCTATCACCTTGATGATACCTTCAATCACTTTTTTCTCCTCCTGCTTTCTTTCCTCATAAGTTTCCCCTTTAGCTTCATCTAGCCCATAGACAAAAACTGATCTCTCCCTTTCCACCTCCCACTGTGACTCTCATTGCATCCTCTGAGGTGTTTTAGTTCCTTCCCGTGGAGTGTTCCTTCCTTCAGTCCCTTCCCTAGCTGTGGCCGCTATGCTCATTGGTTTGTCCTTCCTGCTCACCTGTTCCTGGCCCCCACAAGTGTCTGCACATGTCCTAGTTCCTTCACTGTCTTCCAACCTCTCATTCTGTCCTAGTGTGCTCCCTGTCTTTGTTTTGGCCCCATGTGGGTTTGATAGGACCTCTGTATACAGTTTAGCTTCCATGCTCCCTTCAGACCCATTGTCTGTGTCTGATGTAGACATCGCTGATGCTACTTCTGTAATATCTTTGTCTCTAGGCTGTTTCAGATGTCTCAGCTCCTCTTCTAATCTCTGTATCTTGGCTTCTGCTACTGTGGCATGTTGCTCCCACCTTCTGGATTCTGCCACTAACCTCTCCTCCATCTTCCTTGTAAGCTCATCTAGCCTCCTTCCCCAGTCTTCCTCCCTTTTTTTGAGCTCTGCCTCCCAGTCCTCCCTCCCAGATTCATCCTTCGGGCCCTTTGTTCTCATCCTAGTTCTAGGTTGCCCCATTGCTCCACAGAAGGAAGGGGGAGAGATGGTTAGGGGGAGGGGAATGGATGGTTAAGGGGAGTGGGGATGGATGGTTATGGGGGAGGGGGAGGATGGTTATTGGAGGGGGAGAGGTGGTTGAGGGGAGGGGGTTAGATGGTTTGGGGGAGGGGTTAGATGGTTTGGGGGAGGGGTAGGTGGCTAGGGGGAGGGGGAGAGGTGGTTAGGGGAAGGGGAGTACGTGTTTGTGTCAAGTGTATATGTTAGTTACCATTTTGTCCCAGACACATGTGGTTGTGTATGTGTGCTTGTGTATGTGTGTGTGCATGTGTAGGAGAGAGAGGGATGGGATTAAGGGGGGAGGGGGAGAGAAGGATGAGTGACCCTTAGAAGTGGGGGAGGTGTGTGTGTGTGTGTGTGTGATGGGATTAGAAGGGGAGGGAGGGGAAAGAAGGCTGAGGGAGAGTGACCGCTTGATAATGGGGTCCTTACATGTGTGCGTGTGTGTGTGTGTATTCGCCTAGTGCAGGTGTGTGTGTGTGTGTGTATGTGTGTATGTGTGTGTGTTTGTGTGTATGGGGGAGGTCTGAGGGGGAGATACTGCTAATACATACCAGTAATTCTGAGTTATAAAAAACAGAAATTGCTACTAGGGTCTAAAGCTTCTATGAGTATCTACCCTTGTGTGTGTGTATGTGTGTGAGGGAGAGATGGTTAGGGGGTAGGGGTGGGATTGTTGTGGTTGAAAGATCTGTTATGCCTCTCTGTTGTGTAGGCTCATATTTAGTCCCAGTTGTCTTTCCTCGTAATGCTACTCTCTCCACTTATTGCCCTTTCTGGATTTAAGTATCAATTACTGCTGGTTATTATCCTATTCCTTGCTCACATTGAGAGAGGACTTCCTAGCTTCCTAAGTATTCATACTGCTAATAACTACCGGTAGTAATACTACGTTACCCCTCGCTAGACTGCTGTCCTCCTCACACTCTCCTCAACACTATCTTCACTTTATCTATGCTATTTTTACTCTAATTCTGGTAATAGCTTGCAGGAGTGAGTGACCAGTATCTAACAGTGATGCAAGACCAGAATCCAGAGCCAACATGCAACCACAATAGAGGAGTAATACTTGCGCTGGCAGCGGTGTGGTGACAAGTTGCCAGATGCTGATGATGTAGTCGTCGTACATAGGCCTTCTATCACTATTTTGAAGATTTGTGTGTGTGTGTGTGTGTGTGTGTTTACCTGGAGTTTACCTGGAGAGAGTTTCGGGGGTCAACGCCCCCGCGGCCCGGTCTGTGACCAGGCCTCCTGGTGGATCAGCGCCTGATCAACCAGGCTGTTGCTGCTGGCTGCACGCAAACCAACGTACGAGCCACAGCCCGGCTGATCAGGAACTGTCTTTAGGTGCTTGTCCAGTGCCAGCTTGAAGACTGCCAGGGGTCTGTTGGTAATCCCCCTTATGTGTGCTGGGAGGCAGTTGAACAGTCTCGGGCCCCTGACACTTATTGTATGGTCTCTTAACGTGCTAGTGACACCCCTGCTTTTCATTGGGGGGATGGTGCATCGTCTGCCAAGTCTTTTGCTTTCGTAGTGAGTGATTTTCGTGTGCAAGTTTGGTACTAGTCCCTCTAGGATTTTCCAGGTGTATATAATCATGTATCTCTCCCTCCTGCGTTCCAGGGAATACAGGTTTAGAAACCTCAAGCGCTCCCAGTAATTGAGGTGTTTTATCTCCGTTATGCGCGCCGTGAAAGTTCTCTGTACATTTTCTAGGTCGGCAATTTCACCTGCCTTGAAAGGTGCTGTTAGAGTGCAGCAATATTCCAGCCTAGATAGAACAAGTGACCTGAAGAGTGTCATCATGGGCTTGGCCTCCCTAGTTTTGAAGGTTCTCATTATCCATCCTGTCATTTTTCTAGCAGATGCGATTGATACAATGTTATGGTCCTTGAAGGTGAGATCCTCCGACATAATCACTCCTAGGTCTTTGACGTTGGTGTTTCGCTCTATTTTGTGGCCAGAATTTGTTTTGTACTCTGATGAAGATTTAATTTCCTCATGTTTACCATATCTGAGTAATTGAAATTTCTCATCGTTGAACTTCATATTGTTTTCTGCAGCCCACTGAAAGATTTGGTTGATGTCCGCCTGGAGCCTTGCAGTGTCTGCAATGGAAGACACTGTCATGCAGATTCGGGTGTCATCTGCAAAGGAAGACACGGTGCTGTGGCTGACATCCTTGTCTATGTCGGATATGAGGATGAGGAACAAGATGGGAGCTAGTACTGTGCCTTGTGGGACAGAGCTTTTCACCGTAGCTGCCTCGGACTTTACTCTGTTGACGACTACTCTCTGTGTTCTGTTAGTGAGGAAATTATAGATCCATCGACCGACTTTTCCTGTTATTCCTTTAGCGCGCATTTTGTGCGCTATTACGCCATGGTCACACTTGTCGAAGGCTTTTGCAAAGTCTGTATATATTACATCTGCATTCTTTTTGTCTTCTAGTGCATTTAGGACCTTGTCGTAGTGATCCAGTAGTTGAGACAGACAGGAGCGACCTGTTCTAAACCCATGTTGCCCTGGGTTGTGTAACTGATGGGTTTCTAGATGGGTGGTGATCTTGCTTCTTAGGACCCTTTCAAAGATTTTTATGATATGGGATGTTAGTGCTATTGGTCTGTAGTTCTTTGCTGTTGCTTTACTGCCCCCTTTGTGGAGTGGGGCTATGTCTGTTGTTTTTAGTAACTGAGGGACGACCCCCGTGTCCATGCTCCCTCTCCATAGGATGGAAAAGGCTCGTGATAGGGGCTTCTTGCAGTTCTTGATGAACACAGAGTTCCATGAGTCTGGCCCTGGGGCAGAGTGCATGGGCATGTCATTTATCGCCTGTTCGAAGTCATTTGGCGTCAGGATAACATCGGATAGGCTTGTGTTAGTCAAATTTTGTGGCTCTCTCATAAAAAATTCATTTTGGTCTTCGACTCTCAGTCTGGTTAGCGGCTTGCTAAAAACTGAGTCATATTGGGACTTGAGTAGCTCACTCATTTCCTTGCTGTCATCTGTGTAGGACCCATCTTGTTTAAGTAGGGGCCCAATACTGGACGTTGTTCTCGATTTTGATTTGGCATAGGAGAAGAAATACTTTGGGTTTCTTTCGATTTCATTTATGGCTTTTAGTTCTTCCCGCGATTCCTGACTCCTAAAGGATTCTTTTAGCTTAAGTTCGATGCTTGCTATTTCTCTGACCAGTGTCTCCCTGCGCATTTCAGATATATTGACCTCTTTTAGCCGCTCTGTTATTCTTTTCCGTCGCCTGTAAAGGGAGCGCCTGTCTCTTTCTATTTTACATCTACTCCTCCTTTTTCTTAGAGGAATAAGCCTTGTGCATACATCGAGTGCCACCGAGTTAATCTGTTCTAGGCATAAGTTTGGGTCTGTGTTGCTTAGTATATCTTCCCAGCTTATATCGGTTAGGACTTGGTTTACTTGGTCCCACTTTATGTTTTTGTTATTGAAGTTGAATTTGGTGAATGCTCCCTCATGACTAGTCTCATTTTGTCGGTCTGGGGCTCCATGCATACATGTCTGAACCTCAATTATGTTGTGATCTGAGTATATTGTTTTTGATATGGTGACATTTCTTATCAGATCATCATTGTTAGTGAAGATGAGGTCTAGTGTATTCTCCAGTCTTGTAGGCTCTATTATTTGCTGGTTTAAATTGAATTTTGTGCAGAGATTTAAAAGCTCGTGTGAGTGTGAGTTTTCATCAGAGCTGCCTCCTGGTGTTTTTTCTGCAACAATATTATTTGCTATATTCCTCCATTTTAGGTGCCTTAAGTTGAAATCCCCCAGGAGCAAGATGTTGGGTGCAGGAGCTGGAAGATTTTCCAGACAGTGGTCAATTTTTAACAGCTGTTCCTGGAATTGCTGGGATGTTGCATCCGGAGGCTTGTAGACTACCACAATGACTAGGTTTTGGTTCTCGACCTTTACTGCTAAAACTTCCACTACGTCATTTGAGGCATTAAGCAGTTCTGTGCAAACAAGTGACTCTGCAATGTACAGGCCAACCCCCCCCTTTTGCCTGTTCACTCTGTCACATCTGTATAGGTTGTAACCTGGGATCCATACTTCGTTGTCCAAGTGATCCTTTATGTGGGTCTCAGTGAAAGCCGCGAACATTGCCTTTGCCTCTGCAAGCAGTCCACGGATGAAAGGTATTTTGTTGTTTGTAGCTGGCTTTAGACCCTGTATATTTGCAAAGAAGAATGTTATCGGACTGGTGGTATTGTTGGTACTGGGGGGGGATTTTTTTTTCGGCATTAGTATCTGTATCTGTTGGTTTGGAGTGGAGGCCATCGACTGTGGTTCCACTCCAGGAATGACTGGATTTGGTGTACGATTTCTGCCATTTCCTGCCAGTTTTTTTTCCTTCCTGGCACTGAAAATTATTTCAATATCTCTGAAAATTAGCCTAAATTTTTATTATCAATATAGCTTAAGTAGGATTTGGCTGCAGTATCTTCGGATAATGTTTGCAAGGTCAAGTGAGACTGCTAAGTCAGTTCTGATGTTAAAAAATATTGTATACCATCTTAACTCAACAAGGTTATTGATTCGAAAAATCTCTTTTTGTGCCAGGCTCGCTTGACTGATCCTGCTTATTAGGCCCTGCATTTCTTGTGTAGCTATAACTGTCCCGCACAGATCCATTTGATAATAATACATTGTTGATCTTGCCCACAGTCGCCGACCACTTGGTTTGGCACGCTCTTGTATCCTTCTGCGGAATTAATAAAGAAAAACCTCACCTCCTCCATGCCTCACCCCGTCACTGACACCCACCACAACTCGAACCAAGTCAATGGAGTTCATCCAGAAAGTACGTCAGCCAATGAAAGTCACAATTCTAGCCTTCTTAATGGCTTCGCTGAAGTTCAAAACTCTTCTGACCTTGCTAACGGGGTTCATCACGAGAATAACCTAGAGAATGGGAACTCCCAGGCCAACTGTAACAATGAAATTTACAACACAGTGAACCTTAGCAAACCCCTGGAATCTGCTTGTGTGAGGAAAGCTAGTGCTGATACTCCATTCTTATTCCCGGTAAGTGCTTCCTGAATGTTAAAGTTTCAAAGTCAATATTTTAACATTAAATCATGTAAGATTTGCATGCGAAACAGGCAGTTAGCTTAACCAGACATTCATGTAGACTTCCTTATCACCACGTCTGTGCGTACCATAATTCATGCCTCACAAAAGTTAAAACATATATATGTATCAGTTTTACATAATATTTGCCCCTTTATCTCAGAAATGATTCTAGCATAATTATCAGCTTTATTAAGATGTATTTTTTGGGGATACAGATAACGATACACAAACTTGCACTGCATTTGTAAAATTAACACATTTTGCAATTGACATCATGATAAAAATTGCTCAGCATCACTTCTGACTGAGGTGGGATCATATGCTTCATTAACCTCATCACAACATTCAACTATGTGCTCATTTTAGACGTCATTTGCAGAATAAAAACCACATTGATACTTCATTATACATTCACCATCGTTCGTTGTTGATTCACAGTGTCAGGATTGTAATCTCCCCCATCCCTATAGTTGCAATTATTTTGTCGTCGTTTTTACAAAAAGAGTCTGCAATATTATTTACAAATCGGACGACGAAGCACATTACCTGGTCTCGTAGAATTTGTTTTGTTTCATTAAAATTGTCTCATTCGTTATCGTTCCATTGTTTTCAGACAGAGACCTTTCAATAAATAATCATACATGACTTAGTTCAGTGGTAAAGTTATCGGTTCACAACAGTAACGACCCGGATTCGATTTCTAGGTGAGATGAAACACTTGGGCAAGTCTCCTTCCTTTACACTTGCTGCCCATGTTCATCTAACAATAAATATACTGTATCTAGGAATTAGCTGGATGTTCTGGGATATATCCTAAGGAAGGAACTTAATGGAAATAAGCTATACTTTAGCTGGCTCTTTTGGGCTATCCTGGGTTGATATTCCGAAGAATATTTTCTTCGTTCGTTATAGTTATATCTTCGAAACAAGAAGAATGTTTTCATTGTGTTGCATTTAATCTGTCTCACCCAGTAGCAATGATGTCGTGGTGTTTCCATTGTTTTGTATTCAATTTGTCCCACCTAGTAGTAATTTCGCATTAGATGAAGTAATGTTTGCGCTCCTTTGATTGGATAAGTAAGACACGTGCAACAATTTGTATTCTTATTGACGAGACGTTTCGCCCGCTCAGCACGCTTCTTCACTCAAAATGCAGAGACAACAGAAGCCATGGAGATGTAGTTATGTGGTTTGGTTGTTTTATTAGATCTCGATTTATGGACTGCTGCAACTCTTAGGACTAGTTTGACATTGTTAGTGTTGTGTGCCCTAAGCACAGCTTGTAATGTGTTTCACCTACATACAAACTGTTGCAACACTGAAAAGTAATGACGTAAATGCCGGCAGTGACATCCCTGTCACTGAATGATTGCCTTGGTGATTTGTCTGATAGGATTTTTTTGGGGTAAGTGATCCTCATTTTGACTGACATTAGAGCGCAGTAGGTGGTGGCAGTTTTATCAGTTTACCAGATTCATTTCTTTCCATGATATGTCTAGAAAATTCCAACCTTATGAAATCCTTTGACAAGTACTCAAATTTTGTGTTCCGAGAAACTTTTGTTGATTTCGCATTTGGTCGTGGGTTTGCCCTGTTATAGATCAAGTCGCCATTGTTGTCCAGTTTTCTGCAAACCTTGAATTAAAGTGTTCTTTAGCTATCAGAATATTGAGAAATGGAAGGAGCCGTCTGGCTCACTCTATAGTATATTAAATAGACAGCTTCACGTCCATTATACACCCACGACGCGCCACCTCACTCTTCGATACTTATAACACTCCACTCACTATGCGAACCCACACATACACTAGACCACATACATACACTACCACCACACACAGTTTAACAATGTCTGCCACAGAATGGCTGGTCCACATCCTATCACATGCACCCCACAAAATGGTAGGTGAAACGAGGGGAGTGGCAGAGGCAGCAGGGAAGCAGGAGATAACTTGTTATACCCCATGGTGATCAAAATATGTCTACCTAGTATTGTATTCAACAGTATATGCAGGATCAGCATTAGTGAACATGATTAGCATGTTTACTTCTACTCCCTGTTCATTGCAAACAAATGGAACTTAATATGTGCCTATATATTTGTCTGAAAAAACTTTTGTATCCCTTCTCTCTTTTATAATTCTAGTTATTTATCACAAAAAAAAGAACTTTGAATGTAGGCTTTACTCATGCTGAAATGTAATCCCTGCTAATGTTTGCAACAGTCGTTTCATAAGTGTTAATCTCTTAGGAACCTCGCCTTGGCGTTATAGAAGAACACAATGAAGAAGCTACTCTTCGCGCAGAAGGACAACTTGATCTTCAGTGCCCCCAGGACAGCACCACGCTGGCTAGCCTCGACCGTCCGGAATTACGTTCCTATATTAACAACTGGTCTAAGGAAACAGCTGTTTGCCCCGCCAGCCTCTGGGCCTGGGGTCCATACTTCAGTTTCAACTTGGAAAAGGAAGATTTTGCTTATGTATGATTTATCAACTGTAAAATTTTTATTACTAATTTATCTTGAGCATGACTGCATGAAGCCCGTCCTTCGAAAACACCAAGTTTGTATGCTTAAGAGCTATGTGAAGGAGCATTAACAACAGTAGTTTCTTATATATTTTCACAACAATAACTGATATCAAGTCTAGCCCTTTGACTGTTTTCGACGTATAAATACGTCTTACAAGCCAATGTTTCTGACGTATATATACTCAATAATTCTAGCGGCTTCAAATCAAGCGGGAGAAAGCTGGTAGGCCCACATGTGAGAGAATGGGTCTGTGTGGTCAGTGTGCACCACATAAAAAAAATCCTGCAGCACACATTGCGTAATGAGAAAAAAAACTCTGATCGTTTTTTTGGAATAAAACGCCGACTTTGAGGTGCATTTTCGTATAGTATTTATCGTTGTTTTCGCGTTTTCATGGTCTTAGGTGATAAAATGGAAAACATATTACAGAAATAGAGATTTTATATTTTTTTGTATGAATAAAAAATCAAAATAGAAAGCAATAATAATATAAGAGGGGCCTAGAGATGTGACTAATGAACAGAGCATATGTTATTTTAGTGCCACGAATGTCTACCTTGTTTATTCTGGACCCTACTTTGAAATTGGCATCTTTTTTAGTTTGCGTGAAATTGGCCAAATTGCCAATTTCTGACCACCATATTGGATAGTCCAAATTAGTAAATGGGCGGTTTCTTGTACTCAGCTGATAGATAAAATGGAGTTCTAAAGAAATAGCTATGAGTTTGGTCAACTGGAACAATGGAATTGGCTGAAAATAGGGCTCAAATTCGGCGAAATCGCCGATACGCATATGTCGCCGAGACCGCCAACTTCGCGGGAGCATAATTCCATGAGTTTTCGACCAAATTTCGAACTTTTGGTGTCATTACCATCGGGAAAAGATTCTCTGTCATTTCATAAGAAAAAATTATTTTTTTTTTTCAAAAATTGAGCGACATAGAATGACAGTTTCAGAAAGGGGCCTGAAACAGTCAAAGGGCTAGGATTAAAGGCATGCCATCATTTTTTCAATTTATGTTCATTCATAGAGAATGTGACGAACGGTGTCGTGACGCTTTGCTGATGAGAACACGAATGTAAAACTGAAACCATATAAAGTGTCGATTCAGTTTAAACTTCGAAATGTATGGCATCATAATTTATATAGTAGACTGTAAATTGGTCTTATGAAAGATGTGTCTTATCGTAAAAAAAATCTAGCACTAAACCTCAAATAAGAAAAATTTACCATAGCATCATAATTTATATGCAGCACAGTAAATTGTTACCAATTTATTAAGTGACTTGCTGTGATGCAACATAATCGACACCATGCCTAACCCTTCTAGGGTAGGGTAGGTGCCTGAGCCCGAGCCTTTAGCTCATAAGACTGTCATTCCCATTTGCCCCCTTGGGGCGGGGATGGCAGACCAGAGAGGCCTAGCTTGTGGCTAGGCCTGGGGACAGTTGGTCCCAAAGATGAGGAGGTACTTGTGCCTCCTCCCATTGGAGACTTCGGTCTCAGACACTCCCTAAAGAGGGAGCCAAAGCCGGGCCACCACTTGGAAAAAGCCCGGGCCGGGAGAATACCGGCGAATCTTTAATAATAATAATAAGATGCAACATATTTTGACCTTGAAGCGTGCTGCGAAGCTGGCGTAGGGCTCTTGCTCCAAGTTATCCTTCCCTTCTGGATCCAAACCTGTGTGGGAAATTACATGCATGAGGTTTACAGGGTATTACCTGAATTATTACTTGCAAGTAATCTGGGAAAGGTAAGTGGGACTTACAGTAGGTCGCAGAACTGTCACTCGATACCCACTATGTCACTACTCTCACAAAAAGCTAGATCTTATATTAAATTAATAATAACAATATTAAACATTAATACCAGTAATGGTAAATTATAAAATAATGTGGACTGTATATGATTTGGCTTTCTGGGTACACAGAGTATAATTATTGTACATAAATTATGAGAAATGACTTGTACATAAATTATAACTAAGTTAAGAAAACCTAGGGAATGAAGGGATTTGTCAGTTAAAAACAGAATAAGGGAGTTAGTAGATGGGGAGCTGGAGGTAGTGGGTAGATGGCGGGAATATTTTGACGAACTTGTAAATGTCGCTGAAGAAAGGGAGGCAGTAATTTCATGCATTGGCCAGGGAGGTATAACATCTTGTAGCAGTGAAGAAGAGCAGGATGTGAGTGTGGGGAAGGTGCGTGAGGCATTACGTGAACTAAAAGGAGGTAAAGTAACTGGAACTGACGAGATCATGACAGAAATGTTAAAAGCAGGGAGAGATATAGTGTTGGAGTCGTTGGTATTTTTGTTTAATAAATGTATGAAAGGGGAAGATATAAAGGTTCGTTGGTTTATTAGGTTTAAAGCCTATCGACTATGCAGTGATCATTAAGACTGCACATCACCTGTTTGCCACCAATCAAGAATATTTGAAATCCTAAGATAGGGATTAAAGTAATCTCGGTGTATGTACACGCTCACCCGATAGTTTGTTGAATCTTCACAGATTCTTGGGAGCGGTCGATCTTGAGCAGGTTATTGGGCTACTCGTTACCATACGAACCTAGTGTCGAGAAGCTTGTGACTGACTCGAAATAACCATTTATGATGTTAACCTTTTCTTCTGTTTGATCTAACTTTGTGAAGTTCTTCTTTTAGTAGGTGTTTAAAACAAACAATAATCAGTGATTGCAGATTGACGCTTTAGTCGGCATACTCTCTCTCATTGATGTTCAAGTTTAATACATTTTTGTCATAATCGACTTTTTTAAGGTTTAATTGTAACACTAATAAACTATTTATGTATTTCGAACACACAGGGTATATAAATCGATGTATGCATGTCTGAGGGTAGATACGCTTTGTCCACCTTAATTCCTATTTTAGGTATCAAAGTATTCCTGAATGTTTAAAAGTGATTTGCAGCCTTTATAACCCACGTTTAGCCGATTGGTCTTAATCCTTATACACTAATTTTATGTAATTCTTAGGCTCTGCTCTTTACCAGAAACATGAAATCTTTACTTTTAGAGTAGCATTATTCTTGCATGTATTCTGAAATTAAGACAAGAAACAAAATACATTAGTTCATAATGAATATACTTTCATATAAGGCAGGATTATATTGCTGTAGTGGATAGTGCGTATCTCTGTGAACTTTCTAACCTTCAATTTATTTCCTCATAACCTAAAAATAATTAAAATTCTTCATCTAGATATCGTATCTGAACGATCCATACACGTTCAGCTCTTTTCTTTTGAACATATTAATTCACTTTATTATAGCACAAGCTGATATTTATTTCCATGCAGCCGAAAACGGAACAGATGGGGCTGAAGAAGGGAAAGGACACACAGAGGAAAGAGAAGACTGAAGATGAAGAGATGGAGACTATGAGCAAGGCGCTAGCAGATATGTCAAGGTATGTTAGCCTTAAGTCTCAGGTCTTAACTCAGTATTTCCTGATTCTTAGCTTCAGAACGATGTTTTTTTTTTAATTTATATTTACATATAATTACTTATAATGTGGTTATCTTGATTTAGTGTATATATCTAAGAATATATGCTTAATTAAGAGTTAAAACAACTTGTGGACTGCCTGTTTGCATAGATTTGAAATTTGCAATATTTGTGTGTTCATACAGTAGGCTTCCTGATGAAATTGTCCAGTGTAACTCCTCGTTGAATAATTTTTTTTTATGTTGTTAACTGGAATCATTAATTAAATAAACCTATAAATTTTCTAATACATTATGCACTTGACATTGTCATTTCAAATTACGGGCTCCGTATAGCTTTGCGAGAGCAAGTTTTCTGAGATATACTTGACACTTCATTTCTGGACAGCTCAAGAATAATTAAAAAAAAAGTATAATTAAATTAATCTCGGAGAAATCATCGCTCTCGTGGCCCGGTCTCAGATCAGTCCTCATAAGCTGGAGAGAAATAATACACAGATAACCCACACATTGAAGAAAGACACTAATGACGAAATTTCTGTCTGACTTACAGCATTAACTAGTCACCTTACACACAGGGTAAGGAAGTCAGTATATACATATATGAGAAGAGGGCAGGGACAGAAGAGAGTTGAAGAGGGAGTGCAGGCAGTGGAAGTAGTAGTTGTAGTGGTTAGGGGTAGAAGTGGTAGTGGCATAAGAGAGGAGTGGAGTGAATCGAAGTAAAGGTAGTAGCAGAAGTGGAGGAAGTCTTGAGAACAAGTAGAAAAATACTGCAAGAGAGCTAATGACTATACTCGCTTCACTTTGATTTGTGCCACTACCGCTTCTCCCCTGCCCACTACAACAACTACTACTACTACTACTACTACTACTACTACTACTACTACTACTACTACTACTACTACTACTACTACTACTTCCACTACCTCTTCCACTATTATCTCCACCTCTTTCTCCCGTCCCTTCCTCCTCTCGTATATAGGCTCCCTTACCTTTAAGTAGTCACCCTAACCATAATTTTTAAAGGGGTTGACTGGTAAGCCAACGGAAGGCCTTGGTCAGATGACCAGAAACTTCAGGGGTGGGTCATCATATGACTAAGACCCGCGTCAGTAAACACGTGTCCTGTTTCCTGACAAACCTTCCTTATCTAACCTCCGTGTGTTAGTGTGTGACTGGTTAATGATCCAGGTCGGACCGAAAGTCGTCATAGTTTCTTGTATGTGCGGGTTATTTGTGTATTGTTCCAGTCACGGTACTGTGCTTTTTTATTCTTTTTGGAAAGAAATATTACAGAATAAGAATTTTTGAGACACAAGAAAATAACGATAGGTGTATAGTGAGTAAAACAAGACGTTTGTAAAATTTGCCTGCCATTTTACATGTTAATGAGACAAAGAAGAGACCAGCAATCCTGCCAGAATATTGAACACATGATAGAAGGGTAGTAACCCCGATGATTGTTGATGTTTACCAACCTATTGCTTTGTTGGCAATTAGTGTTTTGTAGTAATTATACTGGCACTTTTCAGAACTAATTATATTTTATGCTTTTGCCAATATCTCATTAGCTTTAAAAATAAGTATGCATTTGCCGTATAGAACTGTCATATTGTATAGATTTTTAGTATTGAGGCTAACGGTTAACCGCCTTTTCGTGATGGGTGGATTGAAATCTCAGTAGATTCCATGATTCTCCCAAGCCACTATTTCAGTGGAACAATGAGTGCAGCTCTTCCTGAGTAACTGATGTACGTGGAGACCCATCGGAATCTGTATTATTATTATTATAATCAAGGGGGAAGCGCTAAACCCGGAGGATTATACAGCGCCTGGGGGGGGGATGTGGAAGGCATTCAGGCTTAATTCGGGGAACTGGAGCACAGATCCAATTCCCTAAATCAAGAGCCCCTCACCAACATCAAGGAACCTTCCTTGAGGGGTCGGAATCTGTAGACTGGTTTTTATTGACTAGGCGTCAAGAAGGCTTTAGAGAAAACGCAACTTTCCTTGCGTATCTACCTCCCTGGTACAAAGAAGTCTTTCCTTGTTTGGTTCATTGGTGGGTGGGAGTACTATAGATGAAATTTGATTTAGGGGTTGGTCAATTATATATATATATATATATATATATATATATATATATATATATATATATATATATATATATATATTTATATATATATATATATATATATATATATATATATATATATATATATATATATATATATATATATATATATATATATATATATATATGTCGTGCCAAATAGGCAGAACTTGCGATCTTGGCTTAAATAGCAACGCTTATCTTGCCATATAGGACAAGCGAAAATTTGTGTATGCAATAATTTCGCCAAAATCATTCTGAACCTAACGAAAAAAAATATATTTCACTGTGTTTGTTTAGTATTAAATTACTGTAAACAAATCTAAAATATATTTAGTTGGGTTAGGCTAAAATAAATTATTGTTGTTATAATAAGGTTAGGTAAGTTTTCTAAGATCCTTTTGGTGCAAAATTAAAAATTTTTACATTAACATTAATGAGTTCTTGCTAATTGACCAGTTTTACATATTCGGCACGACATATATATATATATATATGTATATATATATATATATATATATATATATATATATATATATATATATATATATATATATATATACATATATATATATATATATATATATATATATATATATATATATATATATATATATATATATATATATATATATATATATATATATATATATATTATATATATATATATAGTATATGGTATATAGTACATAACAAACAGGATTGCAAGCAAACGTGTTATCCCAATACCAAAAAAGCATTCAGGAATTCTAGTGACGACTAGTTAGTCAATTGTTGTGATAGACTATGACAGTAGTGTCCTACCACACACGACTTACTTGTCAGTCTTTGTTAGTTATCCTTTTTGTGCTCAGTTGGTAGAGTGGCAGAGCGTCTGCTTGACAACTGCATGGCGGTGGTTCGCGCCTGTCTGACTCCTCACAATCTGTTACTTTTACAATGTTTTGAAATCCTTGTTTAGAAAGAAGCAGAGCAATTCTCCTAGTGCCCCATTTCCAACATTTTCAAGTTTTGTGTGCTTGTACTAACAGGAGCCGAGACATAACTTGTGACTCCGCCTCTTAACACCTTGCGTTCAGCTGTACTGATTCCTGGCTTCCAGGACCCTATCGTATCTACTTCATACTTACTATCGCTTCGCCTGATTCGTACCACATGCCACCCTGAGACTGAAGAAGTGCTTTCCAACGTCCCTGAGGCTTAGCTGTATCTTCTACTGTCATATGTCTCTCGTGGCTCCTCGCCTAATACAGCCTCTCCCTGCCCACTCTAACCTCGTACCTAATCCCCCGAGTATTTTGCCATGACCATGTCTACCCTGATTCTCCATTTTTCTAATGCTGTTAGGCTTGGTTCCTTAAATCTTTTCTGGACCTTTCCTGTGTCTTAGTTATCCGTTGTGTGTGTGTGTATGTGTACTCACCTATATGTGGTTGCAGGGGTCAGTTCATAGCTCTTGGCCCTACCTCTTCGCTAGAGAGTGTATGTGTGTGTACTCACCTAGTTGTGGTTGCAGGGGTCAATTCACAGCTGTGTGTGTACTCACCTAGTTGTGGTTGCGGGGGTCGATTCACAGCTCCTGGCTCAGCCTTTTCACCTGGCCGCTACCCGGTCACTCTTCCCGCTCCGTGAGCTTTATCATACCTCTTCTTAAAGCTATGTATGGATCCTGCCTCCACTACATCACTACCCAGGCTATTCCACTTCCTGACAACTCTGTGACTGAAGAAATACTTCCTAACATCCCTGTGGTTCATCTGAGTCTTCAACTTCCAACTGTGACCCCTCGTTGCTGTGTCCCATCTCTGGAACATCCTGTCTCTGTCAACCTTGTCTATACCTCTCAGTATTTTATATGTCGTTATCACATACCCACTAACTCTTCTGTCTTCCAGTGTCGTCAGGTGTGTGTACTCGCCTATTTGTGGTTTCAGGGGTCGAGTCTTAGCTCCTGGCCCCGCCTCTTCACTGGCCGCTGTGTGTGTGTGTGTGTGTGTGTGTGTGTGTGTGTGTGTGTGTGTGTGTGTGTGTGTGTGTGTGTGTGTGTGTGTGTGTGTGTGTGTGTGTGTAGAGTCTCGGCTTCTGGCCTCTTCTCTGGTCGCTACGTACTAAGTTCACTTTAGCTTGGCTTCGAAAGCCTTATCGCACCTCTTCTGAAAGCCATGAATGGATCCTGCCTCTATCATTTCATTCTCCAGGTCGTTCCAGTTCTTTCCAACTCCAAGACTGGAAAAAAAATATTTCCTAACATCCCTATTACTGTGTTTTCACTTTCCAACTGTGGCCCTATATGTTTCCCGTCTCTCAAACAATCTCTCCCTGTCTACCCTATCAGTTCCACTCAGTATTTTATACGTTGTTATATCACCCATAGCCCTGTCATCAGGTTGAGTTTCCTTAACCTTTCTTCATAGGACATAACTCTTAGATTCATGACTAGTCTCGTTGCAAACCTCTGCACTTTCTCCAATTTCTTGACATGCGCGACCAGGTGTGGTTCCATACTGGTGCTGAACACTTCAATATGGGTTTGACGTACATCAGACAGTGCAGCGTTTCTCAACCTTTTTTACCCTTACGGAACCCTTGAAATAATTTTCATGTCTCAGGAAACCCCTACACAAGAATTATTGGATATAATTATTAATATCTTTCTTTCTCTTTTATAAACTTAAAGTCCACAAGAAAAATGTAATATATTTTTTCTGATATCTGGTTTAAGCAAAAAATTAACTTACGTTTTTCTAAAGTTTATTGACAATGCAGAAAAAAAAACTGAAAACAAACTGCCTGTGCAAGAGACCTTATACGGTGTTTATTCACACAAAAAATTAACCATATCTATAAACAAAAAAAAATATATAAATAATCAGTATTATATATAACACATAAACAGAACGAAAACACTTAATAACTACTACAGTAACTTATTCGTTTATTAACAATGATGAAAAGGCATAAGATAAATCAAGGCAAAATGGCATATGGGTCAAGCAAATGTTATTTTTTAAACCAATTTAGATAATGTGTACTTGTGTACCAACAGACAACCTGTGGTTGTCTTTTGGTACACAAGTACTTAATTCGGGGTAGTATTTCGATAAACACACACGGATTTCATCATCAGCTGAAAGGAGACGATTTCTGTCTTTGTTCTTGATACTTGCTAAATAAGAAAAAGTTTGCTCACACATGTAAGAGGTTGAAAACTGCACCAATATATTTATTGCTTTCCTATGAATGGCAGGATATTCTTGCACAGAAATCTAGAACTTGTCCAGGGATAGGTCAGTAAATCTCATCTTATGTGTACCATCAGACTGCAGCTCACAAAGTTCTTCCTCTTGTTGTACAGTCAAGTTCTCAGGATGAACAGACAGGCGGTTTCACATTGGTGCCTTATAGACGTCGCTAAATATATTCCCCATGATTATTATACTTTTAAATGATATAACACGCTGAAGACTTTATTTTAATACCCAAGAATTTTCCAAGAATATGCCGTATGTGTACAGTAAAATTGCGGGGAACCCCGATTGTTATACGCCGCGGCGTACACAGTATCGTGAATGACTCCTTAGATTTCTGAAAGCCATTCTTAGATTTACCAGACACGCATTTTGCAGCAATTACTCAGTTGATGTGCGCCTCATGATATGCTCGGGACAGTACTCACACCAAGGTCCTTCTTGAGTGTGGTTTGCAGCCCCCCAACCCTACCATCCCGAGTCTGAAGTTTCTGGAGTTAAATTCCAGTAGCCACTTGTCAGACCAGAACTGCAGCCTGTCCAGATCCATTTACAGGATTTCCCGAGCTTCTTCTGCTTGTATTCTCACCATTAGTTTCACATCATCTGTGAATAGGGATACCTCTGACTTTATCTCTTCCGACATGTCATTGTGGAACCCCAAGTTTCACAAGTACCCGTTTCGATACCTCTTCACGGACAATCACTCGCTGTTTCCTTCCCGTCTTGATTCATTGCAGTGCCTTCTGTGTTATTCCCTCCTGCTCCTCTACCTTTTGTCCCAGTCTTTTGTGCGGTACTGTGTCGAAAGACTTCCTACAAACCAAGAAAATGTAATCTATCCATCCCTTTTTCTCTTGTCTAACTTCTGTTACCTTGTAGAGGTTTAGTAATTTTGTGAGACAGAATTTACAATCTCTGAAGTCGTGTTGGCTATCATTTATGAACTCACTCCTTTCGAGATGCTCCACCATTCTTCTGATAACCTCCATAATCTTGCATTTTAAACACGCCAGTGACACTTGTCTGTAGTGTAATGCTACTTGTCTGTCTCCTTTCTTAAAACCTGAGACTACATTTGCTGTCCTTCACACTGGCAGTTGCCGTGTGCCGATTAACAGTTGAAGATTGTTGCTAGTGGCATACATAGTGCCTCGTCTTCCTCTCTCAGGACCCACGGAGAGATGTTATCTAGTTCCACTGCTCTCGAGGTATCTAGCTCACACAGTAATTTCTTTACCTCTTTCTCTGTTGTATGTATTGTGTCCAGTGCTCGCTGGTGCACTTTACTGCATTGGTTTGCTGGTAGCCTTCCTGCTTCCTCTGAGAATACTTCCCTAAATTTTTTGCTGAGCTCGTCACAGACTTCCTGGTCATTCCTGGTGTGGCTATATAACAACTTTGAGTCGGGTTTGACTTTACTTTCAATGTTATAATAATAATAATAATAATAATAATAATAATAATAATAATAATAATAATAATAATAATAATATCTTTATTTCTACAAGTACATGTACAAGGTATACAGGCCTAGCTGACATCAGTGACATACTGCATACTGGAAAGCCGCTTGTTATGCAGAGCATTTCGGGTAAATTAGGTCAGTTTTGTTCCGGGATGCGACCTGTACCAGTCGACTAACACCCAAACACCCAATTTTTACTGATGGGTGAACATAGACAACCAGTGTAAGGAAACACGCCCAATGTTTCTACCCTTGCTGGGAATCGAACCCGGACACTCACCGTGTGAAGCGAGAGCTTTTGGCACAGGCCACAGGCCTGGTGTGTATATGTGTGTATGCATGTTACCATGTCAAAGGCATTGGCGTGTATGTGTGTGCTTGTGAAAAGGTGTAGAGCTAAGAACGATAGGAACTATGTTGAGTTAGACATAAGAATTAACAACTGGCGTCTACACTGCAAATTGAATTGTTTGCCATGCTAAAGGCACTAAAGTAAACTTATGACACTGAGCTTGACTATGATTATTACTGATCGTATGTCATCACTGAAGGTTCTTGACGCGCATAATGACTAACAACATGCTTATTGGAGAAGCCAGATACAGATACTCAAAATCAGGGAAAAAGAGTTGATGCACAATTGTTATGGATTCCATCACACATTGGCTTACTCCTTCATGATAAAGTTGATACGTTAACTAAATAAAGTACCCTGAAGTAAAATATAGAATAAAACTTTGGTGTGTCTGTTTCTAGCATTAGGAATAATATTAGAGAAGTAATTAATGAAACTGAATGTTATAGTATAAGCTTGAGTAGATCTATTACCCACTATAACATGACTGACTGATGTAGTAACCAGGCTTAGACTTGGTTACAAGTACTTCTGGCAGTTTGGCAGACACAGATGATCAAACTAAATGTAATGTATGTGGCCAGCACTGTGGTTACTATCTTGAACACTATGTGCTTAATTGTCCACTCAATGAGGGATATATGTAGAGGTAGACAGTACAATAACCTATGACATATGTCATAGGTTATTATACCTATGACATATGTCATAGGTTATTATAACCTTGACATATGTCAAGATATCTTATTAATGATACTATACATTCGAAGCAAATTTCCTAAATTTTGTTACAACTGTTAAGTGAACTGTAGATATAAATCCACTTGTACTCGTGTAAACCCTTTTGGGGCCTAGTTCCTAGATCTTTTGTGTATCCATATGCTCTTGCGCTAGCGTCCACAGGATGGATTTGGGATGCACAATAAACTAGCCACTTCGGCAGTAAAATCTAATCATTTATGTGGTTGCAGCGGTCGAGTCTCAGCTCCCAGTCCTCTACCTCAACTTGCCGTGTGCCAGATTCACTCATTTCTGGTCTAGCGGACCCTGTCATACCTACTCTTTAAACTATGTGGATCCTGTTTCCACCACTTTTTTTTATCAAGGCCATTCCACTTCCCAACAACACTGAAGTTTAAGAAGTACTTTCTGGCTTCCCTGTAACTAATCTGTCTTTATCATCTAATTGTGCCCTCGTGTATTTGTTTCCCTCCAATCCTGTCTGCTCTATCAGTTCCACTGAGTATTTTGTATGTTATCTTGTCTCGCCTGGTTCTTCTGGCCATAATGTTCTTTAGCCTCTCGTAGCTCATTTTCCTTAGATCTGGAACTAGCCTCGTTGCTTACCTTTGCAACTTTTCCAATTTCTTGACATACTTTATTAGGTATAGGTTCCATGCTGATGTTGCATAATCAGAGATTATGCAGCGTAGAATTAGGGGGGATATGATCGAGGTGTATAAAATGGAAAACAGGAATAAATAAAGGGGATGTAAATAGCGTGCTGAAAATTTCCAGCCAAGACAGGACTCGCAGCAATGGTTTTAAGTTGGAAAAATTCAGATTCAGGAAGGATATAGGAAAGCACTGGTTTGGTAATAGAGTTGTGGATGAGTGGAACAAACTCCCGAGTACAGTTATTCAGGCTAAAACGTTGTGTAGTTTTAAAAATAGGTTGGATAAATACATGAGTGGGTGTGGGTGGGTGTGAGTTGGACCTGACTAGCTTGTGCTGCTGGGTCTGGTGCAGTGCTCCATCCCTGAGTGGAGGTGACCAGACTGGATGGGTCATTGAGCTATTCCGGGGGGGTCATTGGTCTAATCCGGGGGGGGGGACATGGACCTGCTCCGCATGGGTCAGTAGGCCTGTTGCAGTGTTCCTTCTTTCTAATGTTCTTATATGTTGTATAACGGGATTCCTGAAAGCTCTTATAAACAAACGAGCATTAGCTGCAGAGGTTCATCGGTTGATGTATGCTTCTAGCGATGCGCTTGACATTATGCTCTTGAATGAGGTCTGCAGCCTCTGTCCCCCGAGGCATTACTTAGTTTCCGATCTTCTTGCCCCTTTCCCTCTCTTCATAACCCTGCATTTACAGGGGTATAAATCAAATAACCGTTTATCTGACCAATTTTGCCGTTTGTCGATTTGAAACTTTTCCTTGTGCTAATCGGTTTTTATTCTTCTCATTAGTTTACATTATCAGCAAACGTGTAAACGTCATACCCAGTTCCTTCCTTTTGGTATCCCATTTGCTTAAACCAGAAACAGTACTGATACTAATCCTTGCGAGACGCCTCTTGTTGCACTTGCCCAAGCTGACATCACTTCTTGATTAATCATGATTTGCCTTCTTCCTCCTGAATATATTAATTGTTATTCCTGCCTCCATCTCAAGTTTTTGTCCTTGTCTCTTGTGAGGTACAGTATCAAATGCTTTCTGGTAGTCCAAGAATATGCAATTTCCCCATCATTCCTTCTCCTATCTCATTTCCGTGACTTTGTCATAGAGCTCACACAGGTTTGTTTGATAAGATTTGCCATCTCTGAACCGGGCTAGTTACTGTCCACGAAACCATATATCCCCAAGTACTCTACTATTTTCATAATTATTTTCTCTATTACCATACATGGTATGCATGTGTGTGTGCCTGTGTGTGCATATGACTAGGGGAGGGGTAGTGAGTGAATGTGGGTGTGTGTGTGAGTGTGTGGCTAGGTGGGTAGGTGGAGCTAAATAATGTAAGATGCTGCAAATACTTAGGTGAACAAACCTATTCTTATAAATGTAAAAATAGAAAACATTTCACGATTGGCATAGGCACGAGCCAAAGTTGTGATTATGTTTTGTCCGGAGATGTCATCCTTGGTGACAGAGACTCACACTTACTTCACACCTACAATTACACTGCCACTCACACACTACTGACTCACCAGTGATACTGCCACTCACTACTGACTCATACTGGCACTACATAGACATTAATGCTGGGTATGTATTTCTTTAGGTGTTGTAGATCTCGTTCATATGGTCCTGTATATCCAGTGGGTGGTGTCCAGTGGATCACCTGAGTAGTGTCCTGTGGATCACCTGAGTGATGTCCTGTGGATCACCTGAGTGATGTCCTGTGGATCACCTGAGTGGTGTCATGTGGATCACCTGAGTGTTGTCCTGTGGATCACCTGAGTGATGTCCTGTGGATCACCTGAGTGATGTCCTGTGGATCACCTGAGTGATGTCCTGTGGATCACCTGAGTGTTGTCCTGTGGATCACCTGAGTGATGTCCTGTGGATCACCTGAGTGTTGTCCTGTGGATCACCTGAGTGGTGTCCTGTGGATCACCTGAGTGATGTCCTGTGGATCACCTGAGTGATGTCCTGTGGATCACCTGAGTGTTGTCCTGTGGATCACCTGAGTGATGTCCTGTGGATCACCTGAGTGTTGTCCTGTGGATCACCTGAGTGTTGTCCTGTGGATCACCTGAGTGTTGTCCTGTGGATCACCTGAGTGGTGTCATGTGGATCACCTGAGTGTTGTCCTGTGGATCACCTGAGTGATGTCCTGTGGATCACCTGAGTGATGTCCTGTGGATCACCTGAGTGATGTCCTGTGGATCACCTGAGTGTTGTCCTGTGGATCACCTGAGTGATGTCCTGTGGATCACCTGAGTGGTGTCCTGTGGATCACCTGAGTGATGTCCTGTGGATCACCTGAGTGGTGTCATGTGGATCACCTGAGTGATGTCCTGTGGATCACCTGAGTGGTGTCATGTGGATCATCTGAGTGATGTCCTGTGGATCACCTGAGTGGTGTCATGTGGATCACCTGAGTGTTGTCCTGTGGATCACCTGAGTGTTGTCTTGTGGATCACCTGAGTGTTGTCCTGTGGATCACCTGAGTGTTGTCTTGTGGATCACCTGAGTGTTGTCCTGTGGATCACCTGAGTGATGTCATGTGGATCACCTGAGTGTTGTCTTGTGGATCACCTGAGTAGTGTCCTGTGGATCACCTGAGTGATGTCATGTGGATCACCTGAGTGTTGTCCTGTGGATCACCTGAGTGTTGTCTTGTGGATCACCTGAGTGTTGTCCTGTGGATCACCCGAGTGATGTCATGTGGATCACCTGAGTGTTGTCCTGTGGATCACCTGAGTGTTGTCCTGTGGATCACCTAAGTGTTCTCCTGTGGATCACCTGAGTATTATCCTGTGGATCATCTGAGTGTTGTCCTGTGGATCACCTGAGTGTTGTCCTGTGGATCACCTGAGTGTTGTCCTGTGGATCACCTGAGTGTTGTCCTGTGGATCACCTAAGTGTTCTCCTGTGGATCACCTGAGTATTATCCTGTGGATCATCTGAGTGTTGTCCTGTGGATCACCTGAGTGTTGTCCTGTGGATCACCATCACCTGAGTGTTTGATATATCCTCCCTTGGCCTTGAGAATGCATGTCACCAACATTGCATCTAGGTCATTGCATATACACACACCGATATAAAAATAGTCATTGTCTTTTGTTAGCCACTTTTCGTAAATTTCAATCTGACCAAAATGCTATCTCTTTATCTGTCCTTGCAACAACTAATGGCGACAAGAGCCTATTACAAAGTTGCCAAGATCTATAAATAAGATATGTTGGCTCTTTATTTGCTACTGGTCGAGGTTTTACATGAATAATTCAGCATGAATAATTCATAATGGGTTAGACAACCACTCTGAAAAAAATAGGCTACAAGTAAGTAGGCTGTTCTCAAACACGAGAACAATCACATGCCCGTGGACCCGTGCATGCAACTACACACGGAGTAAAAACCTGCTAACTAGCAATCAATTCGGCTTTCAGTTAGCAAATACGTACAGTATATATAAACATCTTTAAGCTAAAGTAAACAGTTACATAATTTTTTTAAGAAAGATATGGAATGGCGAGTTGTATTTATCTGTACTTTAAGAAAGCTTTTAATAGTTCCGAATGAAATATTAATATAGAAGCTAACAAAACTTAGAAGGATAAAAAGGTAAACTTTTACGATGAATACGAGTTTTTTCGATTTGAGTGGAGAGTGCGAGCCCGCGAGCAGACCAGCAAGAAATTGATCAGGTCGGTGATTCCCTAGACCGAGATACTCTTGATTTGTCAATGTGGCTATCACCAACTTGCCCAGGTTTCCTGGGTGAGGCTTTCCTAAGAGTTCAGCAAACTTCGGCCCGTATGATACATGCACCTCGAGGAAAGGTTTTCTGGTTTCCCGTTTGCTTCTAGCGAAAATTAAAAGTCAATATTTAAACCAGATATGATGGCCGTGGAATTTTTGTCAGTGTGGCGGGGGTAAGTGAGTAGATAAGAAGCGTTAACATGCCTTGGGTTTCCCAGTTTACTGTGACCTTCAGCATTTGATTGGTAGCCTGAATTTTTTTCTGAGAATGTCTCGATGTAACCTGCCTGTGGAAAATACTGTATATATTTTCCAGAAATACAGTAGTTATATGTAAATAGATGGCCATACTGTATTTAATAAAAATTGTCATAAAAAATGGGAAGCCTGCACCTGCGCAGACGAGACTCGCCATTGTTGTTTGATTTGGATTAGAAACGTTGGTGAAATATGAAGAATTTTTCGTGCTCTAGAGGTAAAATTGGGCTGACACCTCTCAAATAGGAGCCGAAATTGTTGGATGTGTATTCCTGCATAACTTGAGATATCAGGCGACTGGACAAGACAACTCCAGGAACCTCAGATAAGCTATCTAGATTTGTGTTATAATTCTGGCCAGTATTTTCATAAATTTAGTTAGTGAGGTTTTCTGAGTATGATACTCCTTGATCTCCAGTCAAAGTGGTGGGTGATTTTAAGATATTCTCCTTCTGTTATGTAAATGTGTATATATAATAATTTTTTACTTTTAATATACAGTCCACAAATTTATATATTTACCAGAATTCCTGGTGATACATATTTCATTTGTAATTAATAGGTCTAGAGCAACTTGTGGATATGACAGTTGTAGGTATCGAAGGGTAACATTTTTGCGACCTAGGTGTCCCAAATTCCTACTTGTCTATGTAACTTTGATAAATAATAATTATCTTTGTTATCATTTACTGTTATGTACATAATGAGTTACATTCAGAAAAATGCAATTTTCCAAACTGCCCTTATTCAACTCAACGATAGTGTATTGAGAAGTACATGTCTTTTCTGTGTGTTTTGTAGAAGAGTACTTCTGATTTTTACTTGTGCATTTATTGCACCAGTTTTGAACAAAACTGCATCCAAACATTTCTGCATTTAAAGTTAGAAATAAGTTTACTGAATAAAATAAATGTGGTTATTGAATGTGGAACATTCATCAAACACTGTACATATGTTTTGACAAGTATAAATGGGAAAGTTGTGTTTTTAGTATAGAGAGAAAGTGTAGCTGTTTAGAAGCTCAAGCCTACAGCGCTAGTTACATTCATATAAATAAAACTTTTAGTAATGAAGAAAAACACAAAATGATGAGATGGATGGAATACAAAAACAGGAACGTATTTTCGCAAAAATGGCAACCAGGAAGACCTTACAGAAACTAATTACTTTAAAATTTCTAAAAACAACAGCAAACCATTCTGTGAACGAGAATTCACAAAGAAATGAACGATTTATTCTGCATTAGTGTGATGTCCAGACATGAAAATGAAAATTAAGACGAAGACATCGCAGAAAAAAAAATTGTCTGAAGTTAAATATTTTTTTTACCTACTTTTCAATAGCATTCTCTGAAAAAAATTGTAGTGTGGGATAATTTTTATTTGAAATATAATCAAAATTTTGAGCTAAAAGAATAAATGACATTAATGTGTGGCTCACAGAGTTTACAAAATTTCTTAGTTTTCCACAAACTGATATAATTATCCATCCTTGTTATACCTAGGGAGAGGATGCTAGGTTCTTCACATATTTAAATGTTTCATTGGGTTGCATTTCAGCCGGGTACTAAGTTCAGCTCTGCTTCTATAACTACATTCCAGCAGAGGCGTCGCTATGGTTGGTGTCACCCGGGGCGGCATCTTTGGTGTCACCCGGGGCGGCATCTTTGGTGTCACCCGGGGCGGCATCTTTGGTGTCACCCCCATGAAATTCAAGGGCGGGGGGATGGGGGTAAACTCAAGTTACGTCACTACTGCATGACCAGTTACTAATGTTTAGCAATGAGAACGTTTAAGAGCCATAAACTGAACAGGAGAACACTTCCCAACTTTATTAATGATAAAATAAATAATCGTAGTAATATTGAGGAAACATAAACTCAAATACCACTTTGAGTACAGGCAAAAGATTCTACATTTAGTCATCTTCAACAATGCAAAAAAAAGAAAACTTGAAAAATAAAGAAAAATATTGCAATATCAGCGAAACACTAGCTCCAATATAACCTTGTGTACAGGTAACGTCTCAGTGAATCTGATCTTACATTTCCTTGCCCTCAATCCTGCAAAATCATCTATCACATTATCAAAATCAATGATTTTCCCTATATAGGCCTATTTGTACTCTGTAATCATATAATAGGCTTTATAGAAACGAAGGATTTTTCTCTCATGTTCCTGCAGCACTGTTTTGGGCATTAGTGTCACCTTTAGAGGCTCTATGGTGTCACCCCCTAAATGGTATCACCAGGGGCGGTCCCCCCGTCCCCCCTTACGACGCTACTGTATTCAAGTGCTCTAGCGTCCTCTTAATTAAACCAGTAAAGTCAGGTACTCTAACCTCTTCTCTTAAACCATTAAAGTCAGGCGCTCTCGCGTCTTCTCTTAAACCAGTAAAGACAGGCGCTCTAGCGTCTTCTCTTAAACCAGTAAAGTCAGGCACTATTGAGTCTTCTCTTAAACCAGTAAAGTCAGGCGCTCGAGAGTCTTCTCTTAAACCAGTAAAGTCAGGTGCTCTAGTCTTCTCTTAAACCGTTCTGTACTGTTTCTTGTTTTGTTCCTTCTTGAGATGAAGTGTTTTATTCTATTTTCATATATTTTATGAACCTTTACATATAATTTTATATAACTTATGGCCAGTCACAATGGTGCCAGGCTGGGCCAAAAGTTTTTAACGTTGGATATAACTCTTGTTAATATGCATATTTTACCCTATGTAGAAATCACGGAGAGTGGAACCTTGGATCCCTGGAAAAACCCATAATACTATCAACGCGGACACTTTTACTGAAACTGGTGGAAATTTTTTCTTAAACTCACGCATTCAGTCACCCGTTTATGCTAGTCAATACATACACATGCATGAGCCCGGTGGCCTGGTGGCTAAAGCTCCCGCTTCACACACGGAGGGCCCGGGTTCGATTCCCGGCGGGTGGAAACATTTCGACAAGTTTCCTTACACCTGTTGTCCTGTTCACCTAGCAGCAAATAGGTACCTGGGTGTTAGTCGACTGGTGTGGGTCGCATCCTGGGGGACAAGATTAAGGACCCCAATGGAAATAAGTTAGACAGTCCTCGATGACGCACTGACTTTCTTGGGTTATCCTGGGTGGCTAACCCTCCGGGGTTAAAAATCCGAACGAAATCTTATCTTATGAGTGGCTTCCGCACTGGCGTGGCATTTTAGGACTCACTAGATCGTCTTCACTGAAGACGGCCCTCTGGGAACGTACTTGCTTGGACATCCTCCTCTTTTCTGCAATTTTGCAAGCTCCTGATGATGTGTTGATTGCAACACGAAAAGCCTAAAGCTATCATTCTCCTCCCCCCCTCCCGTGAGGCTCAGGTTAGAGTATGCAGGAGAGAGGAAGATTATTTCCAAGTAAAAGTAAGCCTTAGACAAGGAAGTGTGATGTCACCATGGTTGTTCGATATATTTATAGAGATGGTGTTGTAAGAGAAGTGGATGCTCGGGTGTTGGCAAGAGGTGTGGGGTTAAAAGATGAAGAATCTAACACAAAGTGGGAGTTGTCACAGTTACTCTTTGCTGATGACACTGTGCTTTTGGGAGATTCTGAAGAGAAGTTGCAGAGGGTGGACGAGTTTGGTAGGGTATGTAAAAGAAGAAAATTAAAAATAAATATAGGAAAGAGTAAGGTGATGAGGATAACAAAAAAATAGGTAATGAAAGATTGGATATCAGATTAGAGGGATATAGTATGGAGGAGGTGAATGTATTCAGATATTTAGGAGTGGACTGTGAAAGTTAGTTTAGTTTAATATGTTTATTATGCACCCCATACCCATCCTGTGGGCGGTAGTCAAAATATTACAGAGGTACATAATTGGTCCAGGGACTGGACTCCAAAGTTTTGATAGCTGAGCAAGTTACAATGGTAATGAACTAGATCTGGTCATAATCATGACCAAGTTACAAAGGTAATGAGCTCCAGGTAGAGCTGGTCACACTCATGAATAATTGCAAAGGTAATGAATCATAAACACATTAATCATGAGAATTTACAAAGGTAATGAGCTCCAGGTAGAGCTGGTCACAATCATGACAAGTTTCAAAGGTAATGAATGATAAACACGTTATCACATGATTACAATCATAGACAAATTACAGAGTAATGAGCAGTTAACAAACATAGCAGGGAATTCATCCATTGCCCCAACAACAGATGTTGCTAGGTGCCTGTCTCTCCTCGGTAGACAGCCATTGCAAACAGCAGCAAGTTGCCCTGGGATCTGCTGCTTGCACGAGCACCATCGACCCTCCCCAAGAGGTCCAAGAAGCCAGTGACTCCGTTAACAGCCCGATGGAGAGCTCCCCTAGGGACATGTCAGCGTCCTGGTGGACGCCAAGTTGATTGAAGATCCCAGGCCCTCGTGTGCACGGATGTTGAAGCTTGAGGAACTGAGTACACACTGCCTATGGCACACCTGGCAGCTGCCTCGCGGTCGAACTCCACGATGCTGTCCCTGTAGTGGAAGTTCCTGTGAGCCCGGCACTCCCTGCAGTGCCATCGCTGACATCGTGGGTTAGGGGAGAAGTACCCTCTACAGATGGGGTGGTGCTGGTAGTTGGGTGGGTGAGGCGGGGGAGACAGGCAGGGGTGAGGCGTTATGAGAGGGTCACTGTTTACTACACACGCCCTCCCCCTCCCCCCAGCGGAGAGGGGGGGGAGGCGCTGACTGGTCCTGGCTCGACAACACCAAATCCTCTGAAACTGCACAACACTTCAACTATTTACGCTGAAACGATGCACTGGGATGTCCGTTCGCTGCTCTTGTATCTTCTCAAAGCATTCACACTGAGTTCTGTTAAGTAGGGACCTGGTCAGCCTCTTTGACCAGGAGCTATCCTTGAAAATCCCGCAGCTAGCCCGCTACACAACCTGCCGTGTCGGCCATGTTGAGCCCTGAGAGTGGACTGTGAAAGATGAGGTGAATCATAGAAGTGACAAGGGGAAAAAGGTGAGTGGTGCACTGAGGAGTCTGTGGAGACAAAGAACTTTGTCCATGGAAGTGAAGAGCAGAATGTATGAGAGTGTAGTCATACAGCACACTTATATAGGTGCAGAACATGGGTGGTGAATGTTCCAACAAGAAGGCTGGAGGCAGTGGAGATGTCGTATCTGAGGGCAATGTGTGGTGTGAATATAATGCAGAGAATTCGTAGTTTGGAAATTAGGAAGTGTAAGATTAGGAGGAGTTGTTGATACATTTTAAATAAAGACGAGGCTTAATTAATGAATGCAAACACCCTAGGTGAGGTATACGGAGGTTGAAAAAATGAGTTTGATGTAGTGGAAGCAAATTCCATACAATCTAAGAGTAATACTGAAAGAACGCGAGAAGAACGCCAATTGTTTCACTGGTAAACAAAAGTTTGAAGGAATTTAAGATATTTTGGGGGTGCTTAATTCGAAAATGGCAGTAGGCATTTCAATTGGCTCTAGTTTGTGATATTGCATACCTACCTTCAATTAGCAGGGAACATAGGGTGTATATGTATATGTAGTGACAATTTGTATATACAGATAACTTTAATAAAGATTAAAATTTTATTTTTAAATTTAACATTTAACGAAAGGAGTCGTAGAACTTGGAGAGCAAGACAAGTCTTGGGCTCCCCGTATGATTTGCAGAACCTGTGTAGAATGCTTACGACAGTGATGAAATAGGCAAAGGAAAAGTTTAAAATTAGGTTTGTATATGGTGTAGAGAGAGCTGAAAAACCACCGCAACGATTGTTATTTCTGTATGGCAAATGTGAAAGGTTTCAATCGATACAAGAAAGTTAAGTGGGAATACGCTGATTTGGAGTGAGCAAGGAGACCTGTGCCACACAGTGAAGATGTTCCCATACCAGTGTTACAACACTGCCTGACCTTCCATTGTCAGATGTTGAAGAAACTCAGGGTTTAGGATGTAACACAGGCGACAGCAGTAGAAGTGAATATGAAGTAAGAATTTCAACACTCCAGCAGTTCTCCCAAGAACTCAATGAGCTGATACATGACCTCAGTCTGCCAAAGAAATCATCTGAACTTTTAGCATCCAGACTAAAAGAAAATAACCGTATACAACAAGAAGTTAAAATAACATCTCATCTGACAAAAGAGGTTGAACTCCTTCCTTACTTCAGCCAAGATGAACTTGTATACTGCAATAACATCCTTGGATTTCTTCGAACGGGACTTGAATATCGACCAGGAAATTGGCAGCTGTTTACAGACAACTCCATCAGAAGCTTGAAATGTGTCTTATTGTACAATGGTAACCAATATGCATCTCTTCCAATTGCTCACTCAACAAAACTATGCTAATGACCAACAAAGAAGAAAATCGTACAATGTTTTCATATGCAGTATAATATTAGTGGTATCTGAAGTATCTTACTATATTAATTTGTTATTAGATAGAATGAAGAGATAGTATGTATTACATGATCTGACTTTTGCACGATTTAAAAAGCAATTTCAGTACGATTTGTAAGTTAGCCCCGCCTGATCAATGTATTTTTGACATGTTTTATGTTTGTCAATAGGATGCAAAGTTCATAAAAAACTAGAGCAAATCAAACAAAACCAATGACATATTCGGAATCAGTACCACAAACTTTCCCTAAAATCGGTGTAATATCATTGGGCAGAAAATGAGTGTTGACCAGGTTAAGAGACGGAGCCATAAGTTGAAAATCTACCCACACATGAGCGCAACTCAGTACTCGCAAGAACCCGTCGTCTCAACAAGACTTGTCGTTTCACACGCGTTATAACGCGACAATTTTTGCATGATCTAAACCGAGACTAAAATAAACTTGTTATGTTAGGCTAACCTAACTTAACCTACATTCACGTATAATTAACCGACAAAAAGGAAATTATGTGAAGAGACTGCTAACATCTGGCAGCGTGGGAGACATCAAAGATTAAACCATCGGAAGCTCCATGCTCTGTTTCTATTGAAGCTGGCAACCTAGCCTCGTAACCTAGAATAACACACACACACACACACAGACACACACAGACACACACACACACACACACACACACACACACACACACACACACACACACACACACACACACACACACACACACACACACACACACACACACACACACTGTACACCATGTACGTCAGGCCCATACTGGAGTATGCAGCACCTGTTTGGAACCCGCACTTGATCAAGCACGTCAAGAAATTAGAGAAAGTGCAAAGGTTTGCGACAAGGTTAGTTCCAGAGCTAAGGGGAATATCCTATGAAGAAAGGTTAAGGGAAATCGGCCTGACGACACTGGAGGACAGGAGGGTCAGGGGAGACATGATAACGACATATAAAATACTGCGCGGAATAGACAAGGTGGACAAAGACAGGATGTTCCAGGGAGGGGACACAGAAACAAGAGGTCACAATTGGAAGTTAAAGACTCAGATGAGTCAAAGGGATGTTAGGAAGTATTTCTTCAGTCATAGAGTTGTCAGGCAGTGGAATAGCCTGAAAGTGACGTAGTGGAGGAGGGAACCATACATAGTTTTAAGACGAGGTTTGATAAAGCTCATGGAGCAGGGAGAGAGGACCCAGTAGCAACCGGTGAAGAGGCGGGGCCAGGAGCTAAGACTCGACCCCTGCAACCACAAATAGGTGAGTACACACACACACACAGGGGTCGAGCTATGACCCGACCCCTGCAACCACAATTAGGTGAGTACTAGTCAAAAAACTGGAAAAAGCGCAGTTTGCAACGAGACTGGTCCCAGATATAAGAGGTATGAACTCAGAGAGTGAAGAAACAAAACATGATGGTATTAGAGGACAAAGGGACCAAGGGAGACATGTTAATAAACACCAAACTACTGAGTAATTGATAAGGTGGACACTGACAGGCTGTCCGAGAGGCAGGCAGCAGGTACTAGAGGGCAGAATTGGAAGTTAAAGACACGAGTCACAGATATATCAAGAAGCATTTCTTCGGTCTCAGAGTAGTCAGGATGTGGAATGATCTGGAGAACGAAGTGGTAGAGGCAGGATGTACATACGTCTTTAGGATGTATGATAGAGCACATACAGCCAAGAGAAAGTGAACCTAGTATTGACCACTAAAAGACGCAGGCCAGGACCCGAGACTTGACATCTGCAACCACAAATAGGTGAGTACAAATAAGTACACAGAAGCGTAAGTGTGTGTACATATGTACACGTGCCACTGCCAATGCTGGATTTAGATGAAGAGATGCCCTAGGCTATTTCACTTGTGAGGCCCCTCCCAACCCCCCACCCTCACAAAATTCAGTGAAACCGAAGATGATGACAGGTGTTTAAAATTACGTAATTCACAATTCCTCTTCTAAACGGCATAAGATGTTATTGTTAATTAAAAAATATATAATTAAGTGAAAAACTTTTGCAATAACTGAACTTTGGAAACATTCTGTGGAATATGCAGGATTTTTTAGGAAAATGAAATTGAATGTTTACTGTTATATTCTTTAAAATACATATTAAGAAATTAAGAAACTGCAGCCATCAAATACACTAAGATTAAAAAAAGCTTTTTAGCTTTCCTCATAGCAAAATTGGCCAAAAGTTCATCAAAATTTGTTTGTCTAAGTTTGTCACCTTCAGTGCACAGGATGCTCAGTGCGGACAACCTCTCTTGAGACATTGTGGCCTTTAATACATTTTTAATTCTTTTGAGGCTTGAAAAAGACGTCTCTCCCGAGCAGTTAGTGACCATTAAGCTAAGAAATAGCCGCAAGATTGCTTCCACATTAGGGAAGGCCATCTGATTTTTTCCTTATATATAATCTGATAAAGGTCTGTATGAATCAGTGAGTGCTCTTCTGCAGGCCTATGGCTTTGTCTCACATACAAGTGAAAGTGCAAAAGTTCACTAGTAAGTTTCAGGTCAACATATTCCAGGTATGCTGCCATCAATAGCTGAATTTCTTGCTTAGATGCTGCCAGATTAGCAAGAAAGGAAAACATTTGTGCAACATCACTGGTCGCAATTCAATTCAATTCAATTCAAAGTTTATTCTCTATAAGGATTACAATGCTGAGTTTACAGAATTTGGTTATTGTGTGGTTTACATGTAAAATAATGATTACAGAGTGTACCACTAGAACACCTAGCATGGCTAGGCATTTCGGGCAGACTTAGTTTAATTCTTAATTTTAAAATATTACAAATTATGAGGTAAGTTGGTATTATGGCTAAGTGACTAAATACTAGATTGTGAGTTTAGCAATGTGAATGCTTTTGTTTTGGCACAGTACATAGTTTCAGTATTGGAGTATCACAGGATTCATTATTTTAAGATTGAGATTAATATTTCTGTTTATGGTCAAATGGGTGAGTGAGTGTAAGCGTGAACCACCAGGTGGTATTCGTGTAGTTAGTTGACGGGGTGCATCAGGGAGATAAGATGTTTTCTAATGGTAGTTTTGAAGGTGATGAATGTGTCTGCAGTTCTAGAGTTCTCAGGTAGGGTATTCCAGATTTTAGGGCCTTTGACATACATTGAATTTTTGTAAAGGTTTAGTCGGACACGGGGAATGTCGTAGAGATGTTTGTGTCTGGTGTTATGCCTGTGGGTTCAGTCACAACTATCAAGAAAGCATTTTAGGTCATGGTTGATATTGGAGTTTAAGGTCCTGTAGATGTAGATCGCACAGTAGTAAGTGTGGATGTACTGAACAGGGAGTAAGTTTAGATCTATGAAAAGTGGGGGGGGGGGGGTTGCCAGGGATGGGATTTAGTGATTATTCTTACTGCAGCTTTTTGTTGGGTTATTATTGGCTTTAGGTGTGTTGCTGCAGTTGATCCCCAAGCACAAATAGCATAGGTGAGGTATGGATAAATAAGTGAGTGGTATTGTGTGAGAAGGGCATTTTGCGGCACGTAGTATCGTATCTTGGAGAGGATCCCAACCGTTTTGGATACTTTTTTGGTTATGTGTTGGATATGGGTGCTGAAATTCAGGTTGTTGTCAAGCTATAGGCCTAGGAATTTGCCCTCATTATGTCTGGTAAATAGTGTTGTCGATCTTAATGTTAATTTGTGCATCTCCTGCTCTGCTACCAAACATAATATAGTAGGTTTTGTCAGTGTTAAGCGTAAGTTTAGTGGCTGTCATCCAAGTCGATATTTTGATCAGCTTCTCATTAACAATGGTGTTGAGGGTGGCAAGATTAGGGTGAGAGATGACATAAGTCGTGTCGTCAGCAAAGAGAATGGGTTTCAGGTGTTGGGATACGTTTGGAAGATCATTGATGTATATGAGGAAGAGCAGGGGACCAAGGACACTTCCTTGCGGAACTCCAGTATCAACTGGCCGTGTTGTTGATGCTGTGTCTTTAATGGTGACATACTGATACCGAAATGCCTAGCCATGCTAAGCGTTCTAGTGGTACACTCTGTAATCACTATTTTACTACATGTAAACCACACAATAACCAAATTTCTGTAAACTCAGCAATGTAATCCTTATAGAGAATAAACTTTGAATTTGAATTAGTAAGGTAAGATTTGAAATAAGCAAGTGCATGGCCTCTTATACCGTAATGGTCAAGTTTGTGGAGTAGGATGTCGTGGACTACTGTGTCAAAAGCTTTTCTTAGGTCAATAAAAATTCCTAGTGGATACTCCTTATTTTCCAATGCTGTGTAAAGCAGATCTAGCATTTTTATGATTGCATCATTAGTGCTTTTATTTTTCCTGAATCCAAATTGGCAGGGGTTGAGTATGTTTTGTGTCGTTATAAATGAATATAGTCTCCTGTGCACGAGTTTCTCAAAGATTTTGGATAGGAATGGTAAGTTTGATATTGGCCTATAGTTGTTTAAGTCTGTAGGATCACCACCTTTATGTATTGGTGTAACCCTTGCCATCTTGAGTAGTTTCGGGAAGGTGCTAGTTTCTAGTGACTTGTTAAAAAGTAATGAAATAGCATGTGAAAGGACATGGGCTGCTCGCTTGTACAGTAATGGTGGGACATGAGACAGATTCCCTGAGTTATTTTTAAGTGACTTTATAATCTCGGTGACTTCCGTGGGCTCAGTTGGTGCAAGATAGAAGGAATTTGGGAAATTCCCATCTAGGTAGTCCCCGGCATGGGCATTGGTATGTGGGATTTTATTGGCGAGATTAGATCCTATGGTTGAGAAGAAGTCGTTTATCTTGTTAGCTGTGTCAATGGGATGTAGTGGTGTTTCATTAGGTTTAGTTAGGACAATATTCTTTTTTTTCAGTTTGTGGGTCCCTAGAATCTGAGAGTGTTTTCCAGGTCTTTTTTATATCTCCTCTAGTGTCTGTGAATCTACTGGAGTAGTATAGTTGTTTGGCTTTTTTTATTACTTTGGTGAGAACTGATGAATAGTGTTTAAGAATATCTTTCTGTATTAAGCCCTGTCTATATTGCTTTTCATATTGGTGTTTCTTGTCAATGGATTTCAGAATGGTGCTGGTTAGCCATGGGCAACAAAGCCATTTGTTTGTGATCTGTTTCGTTTTTATAGGACAATGTTTGTTGTATAGTCTAAGTAATTTGTTAAGAAAAATGTCTGTCCAGTCATCAATACCATTGGCCTTGGAGAATTCTGTAGGCCAGTCAACAGTCTCTAGGTCAGCTGTGAACTTCCTTATTGAGGCCTCATCATGGAGTCTAAATGAGACTTTGTTGTATTCAAGTGGTGGTTTACTAATGTTTGTCAGGAGGAAGGTAGGGTAGTGGTCTGTAGTGCTATCTGTAATTATCCGATAGCTCTTCTTCCTTTGCGGCTCTGCAGATACTTGCATAGTTGTGTTTTCAATTTATCTATCTCACTGCTTTCCTGGAAGGACAAAATCAATACAGAAATCAATGCTAGTGTCGAGACAGTATTATTCTGAAATGGAGTGCAAGGAACATTACTGAAAGGTTGTGTAGAGACTACAGTACGTTATGACAGCATGTGTAAGAAAGGCCTATGACAGTGTCAAAAATATTATACACCTTGGCCGGAGGTCTCGTAGATTTTGAGGCCCTAGGCTTCAGCCTTCCAAGCCTATAGGTAAATCCGGCACTAGCCACCGTTCTTCTTTGATACATTTTTTTAATGCTTTAAAGGGAGATTGCAACAGTTCACACCCGGATTCAATTTTTAAGCGGCCGAGATGTACCTTCACCCTTGACCTCAGCTTTAGTCATTATGAAGACTTATTAAACACACTGCACCTGCTCACCCAGCAGTAAACAGGTATCTGGCTGTTGGGAGTAGCATCCTTGGTAATTGTAATATAAGCTGCGACGTCAGAATTGTGTTAATTCAACTACGTAATTAAGTAGGTGACCTGATATCTTGTAGCGCAGGGAAACCCATTCATTCATGTGTGCCACGTGGAACTCACTAGGTGGTTCAGTGGTTCAGTAATTTCGGCTAGTGGGCGTGGAGAGTGTGTGAGGTATTATGTAGTTTTGAGTGGTCGGGCAGCAAGCCAAGCACGCGCCTTCAAGGCGCTACCAAGCAAGCCAGGGCCCACGCCACGCTAGATCTAGTGTGTGCTCACACTATATATATATTAGAACCATTCTCTGCTTTACCTACACTCAGTCTTTGTAATTTCCGAGAGAATGACTTGGAAGTGACAAGTAATATTCTCTCACCTCAGTTATTATATCTGTGGCTGTTTTAATGACCACCCCAGTACGATATTTCTCAAGGAAAACTTGTTATAATACGACGTTTGGAAAAAGTTGGTAACTGTGAGATATATTACAGCAGCAGAATTGTGAGGTCTCAAGCCAAATTTAGATGTTATTGTGAAGGACACAATCAAGAGTTCCATCCCGTGCTTACCACAATGTCCAGTATGTCTGACTGTGATCTACCACCCCGACCCTTGAAAAGGAGCATATCATATAACTGCAAAAAGTGAGTTTATGGAGAATTGTAAAAATAAATGTATTAGTGATAGTTACCCATACCTGTAGGGAACTTGTTCCCTTGGTCGTTGTGAACTTGTTGTGATGGTGTGACTAACAGCTGTTGTGAACGAGTTGTGGTCATGGTTAATGTGGTTAATAACTGTAGGGAACGTCGTTATGATTAATGTGGTTAATAACTGTAATGAACGTGGTTATGATTAATGTGGTTAATTGTAGTGAACGTGGTTATGATTAATGTGGTTAATAACTGTAGTGAACGTGGTTATGATTAATGTGGTTAATTGTAGTGAACGTGGTTATGATTAATGTGGTTAATAACTGTAGTGAACGTGGTTATGATTAATGTGGTTAATTGTAGTGAACGTGGTTATGATTAATGTGGTTAATAACTGTAGTGAACGTGGTTATGATTAATGTGGTTAATAGCTGTAGAAAAATGTGATTATGATTACTGTGGTTAATGGCTGTAGTGAACATGGAGGAAGTAGACTTTTCGCCATCCAGTGGCTTTATCAATACAAATTCTAGGACATAGCTTGAAGACAGTAGGACTGTATACAGAAGATGAGGTAATCAGTCCCTCAACCTTGGAGTAGGTGCAAAGAGCACCGTAGTCGTGGAGATTCTGAAGCAGAAGCAAGGAGCCTGGCGCTTGTACAGTAACGTCAGGTGTAGCAGACGAAGGCATAGTCACTGGTAGGCGGGATTCCCCAGAATCCCGCCTACCAGTGACTATACTTGTAGTGAACATGTTGTGGTCTGGCAGTTCGTCCTCAGAAAGCCTAAGTCGTTTTCTAACATAATGTTTTAAGCAAACGTCTAGATTTGCTTTATTTATATTAGGTTTGGTTTAGTTTGGTTAGACTGTCGTCCATTAAAAATTAACAAATAATAACAAACCACAAATCTAGTAAATGTAGTAATACATTGTTAAGACGATAAACGCAAAATTTTGAAGTGTGAATAGAAAGGAATCCATGAAGCAGATATAATAGTTCTAGATCAGTGGTTCTTAACCTATGTTATGTGATACCTTTATCGCAGTTGGTCCTCATCTCCACACCCCCACCCCTTCCTTCCTTCCTTCCTTCCTTCCTTCCTTCATATAAAATTCTAAATGTAAACATTTAAAAAAGTCTTTTATTTAAATAGGAAAATAGTTTTCATTCTTAAATTTATTATTAATTATTCAAAAGGCTCTAAGGAGCAAATCACAAATACACAACAAAGTGGGAAGGATTTTTGACGGCTGAGGTCGCAGATGCCGGTCAGGTGGCAGAGAGCACAATGCTAGTCCCCTTCAACGTTCACATTTTTTCAGTAATGCTGTTAATTAGCTAGAGTTGTGTATAGTTGCTGTAACTTGTTTTAATGTGCATTAAATTAAGTGAAAAATGAAGAGCCTACAAGGCTGCAATTATTTACTTAAATTCAGTCATTTTCATTGGGCTTTCACATTTCAACTGACGTAGTTAGTATTTAAGGCATTTTGAACTATGCGGTGAGACTCTCCCCACCCTGAAAATCCAGATTAGGATACAAGCACATGTTAAGGGCATTCTGGGTTCTCCCCGCCCTGGAAACTACTTACGTCCTCCTAGGCCGCGAGCCCCCACCATTAAGGACCGCTGTTCTAGACAGTCAAATAATTATTTTTTCATTTTACTTTTAGTAACATCCGATAGTTTAAGCCACTTTGATTAGGGTGATGGGCTGTTGGTCTTGGTTGATGTTGCTAACAACCGTAGTGAACATGTTGAGGTCAAAAGCATCTCCAGTGACACTGAATATGGATAATGTAGACAAGAAATGTAATGTGTACTTCATCAGTCTGTATTGTACTGCCAGGTATTGCAACACTCGGTAACGGCAGTAACACCGGATGAAAGTAATACAACACGTTGCTGTAGAAACAATACCCGTTTAAACTTGATAAATGTCTTTAGTGTGTGTTGATTATTAATATTTACAGAGTAATAAAATGTTTTAACAAAGAAAGCATGATGTCTGACGTTTTGTAGTTGAATATGTTGACAGGGAAGAAACAAGAAAGATAATGTGATGAGCTCTCACCACCAATACATATATTACACGTGGCTTGTTTTTCTATACTCAACTTATTTGTGATAGCAGAGGTTGAGCCTCGGCTCCTGGCCATACCTCTGACCGTGAACGAGTTCATTCTACCTCGTGGGTCCTATCATGCCTATTTTTAAAACTGTGTATGGAGCCTGCCACCACCATTTCACAATTCAAATAATGCAACTTTCTGATCACTGTAAGGCTTTAGAAATAAATCATGACGTCCATATGGCTCCTCATCTTTTACTTTCATCTGTCTTCCCATGTTCATGTTTCCCGCCTCTTGAACAGCTTTCTCTCCACCATGCTAAACTGTCTTAAAATCTTTACGTCACACTCCTATCATGTTTTTGTATAACTGTCTCGTATATCAAGGAGCGCGTAGGATCATTTCCGACCTCATTTCCAACGCCTTGGTGCCCTCATTCTAGGTGCGCTCCTCTCGGAAAGTCCCCGCCTTTCAAGCATACTTAGCGATTTCTTAATTAAATACTACTGATATATGCCATCGTTGGATTTCCTCTTAATCAAATTAACACCTTCACGCTTTTTTTCCTTGCCATCATCTCCCCTTTGTCGTTATGTCTGTGCGATGTACTCGGGTTTGTTACATAGTTGTGAATACGGTAACATCATGTTCAGCTGTTTTATTTTTTACTCTTTGATCATTTCTGTTGGCTGTGTGATGAAGTCTCGTTACGGACTTTTGCAATTTCTCTTAGTTCCCTGATGTACTTGATCAGGTGTAGGCTCCCTAATGGTGCTGCATACTTTATGATGGGTTTAACATGTTCTATGTAGGGTCATGAATGACTTCGTTGATGTTACTGAAAGGTAATCTTAGGCTCGCCAGTCACGCATTCACCACAGCAATTGTTCGGCTGATGTATGTAAGAAAGGTTAGTAACGCACACATGTAGAAAGACTGACAGCGTTATTGACTTCAAGTGACAATAATCAGATTCTTGTAAAACATTACCGAACAACAGAGTCACTATTTCCATTATAGCATTCTCCAAAAAAAGTATTTATAATCAGATGTAGCCTCATCTTCCAGCAGTGAAAGCTGAAGCGCACATTGTGTTAGAGCCAGCTGCTGCAGTAACCTTGACACACTGCCAAGCTAGAACTTCAATCAAACACGGGATGCACCTAGTCATACGTCCCATTCCCAGCACTGAATCACCTCACTTGGGCACTCGCCTCACTGCATAACAATATAAATACTCTCCTTGCACTATATTAAGGGGCATGAAAGAATGTTCGTTTGCTTTTAAGTGGTATGGAGAAAAGTATAATTGTTGCGATATATAATATTTTACTGGATGGAACAGGAAGCCAACGAAAACCCTAGGTCAAATGACCAAAAAGTTCCACGAAGCAGGTTATCAAATGACCATACCAAGTTAATACAAGCAACAACTTGTACAGAAGACATATTACTCCTCATAAAGTTCGTCCGGTTAGGTGATGAGTGCCGTGGGGACCTAAGTTATAACTTGTGCTGATGCATGGGTGAGATCTGAGAGAGGGTGTACGTGCATTGGTGATAATGCCTAGAGAGTTTCGGGAAGTGTTTGACTAGGACACCTAATGTGTTTGTGGAGATGGGGTCAGTGCCAATGCTGCAAGTGATGTGTTTCAAGGGTACGCTCACTTTATCTAGCATCACTAACCCACCCAGAATGTAGTGACGTCGTCCTAATACCAGAAATAGTACTACCACCTTAACCTTCCCCCTTCTACATTCATTGTTTGTTTCCCCTCTTATTTCTCCTGCACCTCTTCCTCCGAATATTCCTTCTCATTCATTATTTTCCCAATTTCTATCTCCATCCTTTCTCCTACATTTATATCTCATTTTTCTCTTCAATTGTGTTAAGCTTCTTCCCGTTCTTTCTTACCCTCCCACTTCTTCCCCACCTACCAAATGCTTTATTCTTAATCCTTTATCCTAGTCTCCTCCTATTCCCATCTTTCTCCTATTCCCTTCTTTATCCTCTCTGCTGTTTTTGCATATTCTCCTAATTCTCATTCCACACTTTCTATCTCCTGCCCTCGCTCTCTCTTTATTTATATATTTTCTTTCTCTTTATCTCCCTTCTCTGAATGACCCATGCGGGTTTAGCGCCCAGTTATGATTATAATAATATCGCCCTTGTTTTATGAGAGATAAAGTTTAAAAAAAACGTGTTAGAGAAAATCTGTAAGGTAGGATTATTGACTTGTACTATATGAAAAAAATCGTTAAGCTATAGTATGCATGGAAGGGCACAAGAGCTGAAGCTCATCTCCCACTAGCAACCCCCCGCCCCCCCGTCCATCCATCCTCCTCCATCATCCCTCCCTCACAGTACCCTTCCTCTGCGCCTCGGTCAGGACTCGAGCGACTCGTGCCACTGGATCAGGAAACGCGAGTCTCTGAGTTCCGCTCCCCTCCACCGCCTGGTGCGGTGACCTGAGAGGTTACCGTGGATGTGTGTGCTGCTTGTGCACCTGCAAGACCGAGCTTCCAGTCCTAATCCTTCAGTCCTAGCCTTATAGTCCTAGCCCTGCGGACATGATCCTAGTCCTAGCCCTGCAGACGTGATCCTGATCCTAGCCCTGCAGACGTGCTCCTAGGCCTAATCCCTGCAAACGTGCTCCTAGTCCTATAGGCCTTGCCCTGCAGACGTGCTCTTAGTCCTGTTGGCCTTGTCCTGCAGACGTGCTCCTAGTCTTATAGGTCTTGTCCGGCAGACGTGTTCCTAGTCCTATAGGCCTTGCCCTGCAGACGTGCTCCTTGTCCTATAGGCCTAGCCCTGCAGACGTACTCCAAGTCCTGACCCTGCAAACCTGCTCCTAGTCCTAGCCCTGCAGGCATCCTCCTACTCCTAGCCCTGCAGGCATCCTCCTACTCCTAGCCCTGCAGACATGCTCCTAGTCCTAGCCCTGCAAACGTGTTTCTAGTCCTACAGATCTAGCCATGCAAACGTACTCCTACAGACCTAGTCCTACAAACGTAGTCCTACAGACGTAGCCCTACTGACAGCCCTTGATTCCTAAAGTCGGTACCTAACCAGCCGAGCAGGTACGTTGGATTGCGTGCGACAAGCAGTGACAGCTTGGTTGATCAGGCCCTGATCCACCGGGAGGCTTGGTCATGGAGAAAGCTGCGAGGGTGTTGACCCCCCGTAACCCTTCAGACATACAACTTCAAACTTGCCCTACACGGCCTACTCGCACAGGCTTTTTACCCTCTATTTCGAATCTAGGTACATTCGATTGTGAGCCTAGCATGTGACGCCTTCGAGAACTTAAGCCAGAATCCCGACCCTATACAACTGACTTCTATGGGACTTTTGCAATGAACGAGGTGAACAATAACACGTCATTGCTTCAGGGCATGACTTACTCTTTCCAGGAACATTCCCACCAAAGTGTCTCTTACATTGGTCAATCTGACCTGTCAGAACGTTCCTTGGGTTCAGCTTGTTTGGATATCAGTGATTATTAATTTACATGTTGTGCTCTCATCACCCCATGAACCTGAAGTTTTCTTAATTTGTATTAATTTGTAATGAAAATGTAAACATTGTATTTCAGACTGTTAGCCCCATGGATGTAATTTTTAATTGTATATCAGGAAATATTTGGATAAGACACCTACAAAAACTAATCGAATCTCAGTGGTCCACTTAATCAGCGATAAATGTCACTGTTGAATGGAAGAGTTGGTAATGACAGGTATACCTCTAACACACACATCTCATTCTGGATATTTACTTTTGTTCTCGCTAATGTTGCAATCCGGGTTTGATAAAGACTAGCCTAATGAGGCAGCAGAAATTTTGTTTCTATGATCTGAATATTCAGTAGCCAAATAGAGTCAAGTCATTGAAGAATCTTTTTTCTTTTTCTTTATATTGTTTTAGTAACCAGTGTTACAACCACATCACACCCATTACCATATGGGATTCACCTGATGAAGTGTTTTTACCTTGTACAGGCGGGAGCGTGGCATGGCAGGGAGGGAAAGGTGAGCTAATCCTTTCCTCTTCCTTGTTCCAAGCAAAGCTTTCCTAAACTATGTGCACTCGGTGATTTGGCTGTATATATTGAAGTCTTGGATGTAAGTGGAGCATGCACACTTGCCTCCTGGTTTAGGTTAGGAAAATCTTGAGAAAGCTTGACTCACTTGGCAGTAACAAACTCAATGCACTTTGATAACAAGACAGACAATACACCGCCATTTTTTGTGGTAACTCGTGGAAATGTTCGCATGAGCTTCTGCACTTACGAAACTGTCGTTTATATACTTGCCTTCTTATTTTTTCACTCTTGCCGAGCCAGAATAATGAAACGTATTATCATCTTTATAATCCAGACCACATGCCATGCGATGTAAGTATCCATAAACGGTTCTAGTGTCATGTGAATAAAACAAAACAATGGACGTATCTAATAGTCTGATCTGAAGAGAATCTACAGTTAGAGATTGAAATATACAGACCAACATATTCACCGTGTTTGTCTCCATGTGGGCTCATACGTCTTATATCCTTACGTATTTATTCTTGCCTAGTCTGAGAAATATTATGACTCAACCCACATCAAATAATGGTTGTGACCAATGTCAAATGGAAGTGAGGTAATTTTGTCAAGTCTCAGGATGGGTCACATATATGTGTATTAGCAAGTTCCTTCAGTGTGCGGTGCCTTGATGCTGGTAATGAAGGATTTTTAATGCAAGGAATTAAAGTTACCCTTCCGCCAACAATGTTATTAACCATAAATTTGAAAGTAAACTGCCTAGACCCGCACAGGTACATGTTCAGCCTGGGCATGACACGTCACACTCCAGGGAACAGTGGTAGCAAAAGTACCACAGTAGTAATTATCATCGTGATACCAAAATGGCATTACACAATGTATGTAATGCCTTAATCAGAAAATTTCGTTAGCACGCACATACACAAACAAAACAGGCCAAGTATCTAACGACATGTGCCTTTAGCTACCGGTAAGTAACTAACACTCGTACACTGAAAGCCGACGTGTGTAAGCAAGTCCAGTACGTGAGAGACAATCAGTCGTACGACGGTTGGACTTAAGAAGTACCGGAAATAAGTAGCACCCGTCAACTTGTAACGTTCTGCACAGCGGTTATGAAGATGATGACATATTGAAACCATCCTCGTGAAGAAAACTATAGTTTTCTAAATGCATTATTAATTTAATCTGTAGGAAAATGCCATGTCGTTGGAACAATGGTAGTAGTGTTTAACGAAGAAGCTGATGACAGTATTTAACATGTGCAAAATGCACGCGCTATAGCGCGTGCACTTTGCACATGTTAAATATCGTCATCAGCTTCTTCGTTAAACACTACTACCATTGTTCCAACGACATGGCATTTTCCTACAGATTAAATTAATACAAATCAACCTAATCTAACCAAAAATAAACATCAAAGTACATAACCGGGGAAGGTGTTATCTTAGTGTTACGTCAGCCAGGTAAACACTCCAGACACCAGTACTCTTAAAGCTTTAATACTAACGTTCATTACGGGGAAGGGCTGCCACAAATACTGGAACTATAGAGAAATAGCAACGAGGAAAGACTGCAAAAAGCTATATTTCACTTCACCGAATAAGCTTAATGTAAGAGGAAACATTAACAAAAAATTCTTCAGGGTATATGCATAGGGTAGGCGAGGACAGACATATAATGGAGTGTAGGATGTAGGGACACAGGTGGAAGACATTACCAAATGAGCCATAGAGGCGTGATGAAGCATGTTTTTTAACTGAGAAACAGTGGAACAAGTTGAATTAGCAAAGTGTAACTCCTCACGTTGAATACAAAATCAGTACTGCAATGTAATGATGTTAATTCACTGAAAGAAGTAAGCCCATGAGCTGGAGCACAGTAATAAGACTCAAATATTTACACAAACGTCCATAAAGTGAAATATTTGCAACAGTTTTTAAGTATCATTCTTAAGGAAAACCGCTTATTAGATCTTAATAAAAAAAATCGCAATTGACAGACTGAAATGAACGTCCATTTGTGCATTAGCTCTAAAATATTTACCTATGAATAAAATGAAAGAAAAAAGTTTGGCTCTGCTTTGCAATCATTTTTCATGCTTCTCTTTTTCTGGATTGACATGCAAATAAAATGCAATTAGTTTAAAATAAAAATACACTTATAATATTTAAACTAACCTTTTGATACTTAAGTTGAGGTTGACTGAAGAAGCCTGCTGAGCAGGCGAAACGTCTCGGCAATAAAGATAACCTACTGCACATGTATCTTCATGTACTCTCTTGATTCAAGGAGTTGAACCTTCCCTTCACACTTCGATCGAACCTTATTGCTTCACATTCCCCAGGCGATGTATAACCCCTACAGGTTTACGTCTTTGCACTGACTACAATACTACTACTATCATTGCTACTAGGCATTTGGATGGTAACCTGCTATCATTGTCACCAACAGCTTGGTGCGTCAACATCTGGTCCATGTGGAGAACCGACTCTTCGAGATGTTTGGGGACAAGGAGAAAAATACCATCGACATCAGTAGGTTTCTCCTGGTGAGTGAGTTGGGTATTTTCTTAAACGGTTCCATTATAACCTTTGTCCTGATTATCATTTATTTGCAAACTGAGATTTTTTCCCACTTTTGAAAACATATATTTGGTTTGGGTTATAAGTTTTCCGAACTTAGTACCTGCGTTTTATGACTCTCTCCTCTTAGTAACTTGACCAGAAATCTGCCAAAAGACAAATAAATCTCATTTATATTGAGAGTTGCACCTATTTATTCAACACAAGTTGTGCCATCATTAGTCTTGTCTTCGTCAGTTCAACAAAACTGCTTCCACAACCAAATAAAACAATTCAGTCAGCCTCATAGGTCCAAGACAGCAGCAGCAGACTCCGAACAATATACTTCCCACAACACTACGATAAAACTGCCGTTTTGCATCAGAACCGCACAAGTGACTGTCATGCACGTCACGTTGCTGCTAATGCAGCATGATGTGCTTGAAAAATAAAAGAATATTTAAATAAGATAAATATATGATTTAGATATATTATTAAAATTAAAGGAAGTGAGATTGAGACTTAGTAGTAAATATGCCCTAAATTTTTACTCAGTTATTGATGTGCAAGACAGGTATACAATACCAACAAGATGAAAGTTAAGACACTTGTGCAACATCTGGTTATCTTTATTGTAGACGTTTCGCCAACCAGTGGCTTTATCAATACAGATTCTTGGACATAAATAGAAAACAGAAGAACTATATACAAAAGATGAGGTAATCAGTCCCTCAGCCTTGGAGGTGGTGTTTACAACACCGTGGTTGTAGAGATTTCAGAATCTCTACAACCACGGTGCTGTAAACACCACCTCCAAGGCTGAGGGACTGATTACCTCATCTTTTGTATATAGTTCTTCTGTTTTCTATTTATGTCCAAGAATCTGTATTGATAAAGCCACTGGTTGGCGAAACGTCTACAATAAAGATAACCAGATGTTGCACAAGTGTCTTAACTTTCATCAGTTATTGATACATTTGAAAGAGAGTGGGGTAGACCTAAGGTAGGGCAAGCCTTTGAAAAGAGTTAGCTTCCTGCATAGCCCTGTTTAGGGCTGTGCAATGCATTGACATTAATTAATATCTAAAATTACTTTTACAAACTATCACGAACCCAGGTAGCAATTTCCTAGTCTCCATTCAAGGAATAATCAGACAAAGGCAAAGGCAAACATCGAGGAGGGTGGCGGCAGTTTTTCTTGACCCGTGTATTCCTTCACAAAGACGTGTACAGTATTTAGAGTTAAATCAACAGTATAACAATAAGCCAGAGAGCAAAGAGACTCACAACAGCAGGTTTTACACATCAAAGTAGACAAAAGAACTATGGTTGGGTGGGACCGGGAAGCCAGCTGAAAGCCTCGGTCAGATGACCAAAAGCTTCAACGTTGAGTTATCATATGACTAAGACCCGCGTCAGGACACACTTGTCCTGTATCCTAGTAGGATAATACCAGACCAGCTGGAGTGAGCATCTAAGCAACAGCCAGGTGGTCAAACACAACACGGCTGGTGCAGCAACCTTACGCTATTGGTTGACTGAACAGGACAATTAATAGAGCAGTGGGGCCCCTAAATAACCTGCCCCATTCTGAATTGCCAATTCTCTTGGTCGAGAGGGCATGCCAGTTGGTGTGTGATGACCATTAAATAAATTGTAATAAACTCTGCGCACACCACAACAATGGTAAATGTTAGTAGGCAGAGAGTAAGTCTAAAGTAACACTATAATCTTAATAAAGTCTGGGTATGTCACTGTTTATTCCCGCCTTATAGCTAATAGTTTTACTGCAAGAAAAAATAAAGTTAAAGATCCCCTTACTGTTTGTGATTTTTATGACATATTTTGAGATTCTTACTATACTGAAATGTGTTTGTTTTTTTGTTAGACACTCGTACCCTCAAGGGAAGTTCCTTGACGCTGGTGAGGGGCTCTTGATCTAGAGAATTGGTTCTGTGCTTCAGTTCCCTGCATTGAGCCTGAATGCCTTCCATCTCCCCCCCCCTCACAGGCGCTGTATAATCCCTACGGGTTTAGCGCTCCCCCATCGTGTTATTTTTCTCCATCGATCCATCCTTCTGTAAGTCCTGTTTTCTCCTGTCGTAGGGGCTGACGGCAACCGGGATGCGGCACTCTGATCCTCGCCTGAAAGAGATGAGAGAAAACCTAAAGAAGTTCCAGGATAAGATTGCAGCTTCAGATCATCATGCTCTCAATATCAGCTATGACACCTTCATGAGGTGAGACAGAGAATAAATTAGTGTCATATTAAGATATATTGTAATACAATAATCGGAAAAGAGATATATATTTTTGAAAACTGAGTATATTAAAGAGAGAGACTTGATAATACATCACTGCTCTGCATTACGGCTACACACTTGTCTTAATTACAATGAAATACTGTTTGTTATTAAATGGATAGGCTACAACACCGAAACACCCTGGACACCGCGGGACGCAGCGAGCGTAGCTGTGCTTCCACAACAAATAAATTATTATAGATAGGTAATTATGAGGACTTAAATTATACGAATGGGCCTTAAGAGCTGTTTTTAGCTTGATGATGGTGAGAGGAATGCACAAGAGAAGGATACAGCAGATGCTAACTATATTGGAAAACAATATAATCTTATTCTTAATATCTGTAATCCTCACAACCATTAAAACATTGAATGTGTTCACATTATGTTAATATGCTATGTCTAGTTTTAAGTAGTGTAAGCATTAGTATTATTAGTCTGGGTCAAAATGCTCAGGCATGTTAGTGGCTTTCTTTGTACTTAACTATTTTATAACGTAAATTACACATTGTATATTATGCAGAGAAACTTAAAATAGGAAAACACGAATAGGTGATATTTCTCTCACGCTAAGACTAAAGCCTCACCAAAATGTTGGTTATACGTTAATTGCTCCAGTCATGGTATTGTGACTCATTAATTAACGTGAGGACAACCCAGGTCATACCCACAGTCAAGAGTCTCTTGATTGACTGCTCTGCTTATCAAAGAACCAGTAGACATCCTTTACAATATTCTCTTCAACACGCTGATGCTCTCATTACCTGTTATTTTATCCTAATAACATTGAATGGGTCATCAACATGCTTAAGATAAGATTTTCTTCAGATTTTTAACCCCAGAGGCTTAGCCACCCAGGATAACCCAAGAAAGTCAGTGCGTCATCAAGGACTAACTTATTTCTATTGGGGTCCTCAATCTTGTCCCCCAGGCTGCGACCCACACCAGTCGACTAACGCCCAGGTACATATTTGCTGCTAGGTGAACATGACAACAGTGTTTAGTTAGTTTAATATGTTTATTATGCACCCCATACCCATCCTGTGGGCGGTAGTCAAAAGATTACAGAGGTACATAATTGGTCCAGGGACTGGACTCCAAAGTTTTGATAGCTGAGCAAGTTACAGAGGTAATGAACTCACAATTTACAAAGGTAATGAACTCACAATTTACAAAGGTAATGAACTCACAATTTACAAAGGTAATGAACTCCAGGTAAGTCTGGTCACAATCATGACAAGTTACAAAGGTATTTACAGATTACAGAGGTACGTAATGGGTCCAGGGACTGGGCCCCCAAAGTTTTGATAGCTGAACTAGGTACAAAGGTAATGAGCTCACAAGTTACAAAGGTAATGAATTCTGTAGAATGGTTACTTACGTTTATACTTTGGCTACAATCATGAACAAATTATAGAGTAATGAGCAATTCACACTTCCACACCCGGTCACAACTGTAATGAGTTATTGGTGCAAATATTGATTGTTGAGTCACACACACCACACACACACACACACACACACACACACACACACACACACACACACACACACTTTAGTTTAATATCTTTATGCACCCCATACCCATCCTGTGGGCGGTAGTCAAAAGATTACAAAGGTACATAAATGACAACAGGTGTAAGGAAACACGTCGAAATGTTTCTACCCCGCCGGGAATCGAACCCAGACCCTCCGTGTGTGAAACGAGAGCTTTGGCCACCTGGGCACCAAGACTTATTCTGTCCTATCTACTTACGAATGTTTTAACAACAACTTTCATCCTAAGCTGACTTATTATATTAACTATGACTTCCTTCTGTCTTAAACTTACCTTCCGCAGTACTGCCATCAAATTTAAGAATTTCTTTGCCATGCAGCACTGAATAACCCACACTGGTCATTCGGTGATTTTTGTGAGTATAATAATAATAATAATAATAATAATAATAATATCCCTTAGAAAGCTACAAAAACATAAGTGTAACACCCGCACGCTCGCTCATACTATTCTCTCCCTCTCTCTTACACACACAAACAATACATCTTTCAATACCATAACTTAAGTGTCGCATTTTTTACAATTGCTTGAGCATTCTCTTCTTCGGTAGCATCATCTCTGATAACCTGGAGGTGATAGTGAAAGCGTTCTCCTCATCCTTCGTGATCCCGGATTTCCGCGGCTTCTGTCACCATATTGAAGAGATCTATGCCAAGTGCCTCACCAATACAGACGGAAAGGTAAGTGTCTTGTGCGGTCCATTTTGTGTTCATTTACTGTATAATCCTTGTGGGTTTAATAGTTATGGCTTATTATTTGTATTCATATAAAATATTCGTCGTGCGCCACGATGTGGTAGAGATATACAATGTTTGTTTCCACTGATAACTTCATAGTGTCATATACAAAAAAATAGATATAAATGCCTACATGATTTCCTGTCTTCACTCACATCTTCAGAACTCACATAAAAACATCCTTGCGTCAGATTCTTTTATTTTTTACTGTGGTATTTTTTAATAATTGTGTGACATGTTCTAAAGTGATTTCGTTGCAATAATGTCTTACATGAGTGAAAGATGCATCTAGCATGTTAGTATGGGTGTGTTACATTCGCCATAGGAGTGTTTTTTGTTGCGTATATGAAGTATTTGCACGACTCGTGCAAAAAAAATCCTCTTCAATGCGTTACTTTCTGTGCATAAAGGAAATGTTGGTGTGTTCTCAGGCGGCGCACTACATCCCACAGTTAGCTCGCGCTAACCCTGATCACTGGGCAGTATCAGTGTGCACTGTGGATGGTCAGAGGTACTCCACAGGGGACGTCAACGTTCCCTTCACTCTCCAGTCATGCAGGTGGGTCCTTCATCCTTCCCACCTTCATTGCCTCATATACTGCATATACTTCTTTATTTGTGATTATTAGAAAATCTAACATGGAAAATTTTGATATTAAAAACGAAATGAACTCGCATAACTATGCGGTACGCGCGCGCGTACACACACACACACACACACACACACACACACACACACACACACACACACACACACACACACACACACACACACAAAGGCGGTGGGGCCAGACATCTCTCTGTAGGTCCTTAGAGAGGGAGAAGAGATGCTGTGTGTGCCACTAACAAAAATCTTCAACACATCCATTGAAACTGGGCAACTACTTGAGGTATGGAAGATGGCAAATGTAGTCCCAATTTTTAAGAAACAAGGCAGACAAGAGGCATTAAACTAGACCTGTGTCACTGATGTGTATTGTATGCAAGGTCATGGTGAAGATTATCAGGAGCGGTGGAGCCCCTAGAAAGAGACAGGCTTATAAACGACAACCAGCACGGTTTCAGGGAAGGAAAATCCTGTGTCACAAACCTACTTGAGTTTTATGACAAGGTGACAGAAGTAAGACACGAGAGAGAGGGGTGGATAAACTGCATTTTCTTGGACTGCAAGAAGGCCTCGATGTCAGTATAGCTACTGAATTCCCTATACTTATACTTGTGTAGTATATTGTAGATTGTATCATCCATGTATATATTTAGGTTCCCTTTCAGTAGGCTCAGCGACTAGCATGTGTGACGTCACGTGATGCGCATGTGTGCGTGAGAATCGCTGTAACTCTCTCAGTTCTTTGCGCTTAGGTCTACGAACGGCCAACACAGGCAGTCTGGGCTCCCCTCTCACACTCTGCTAATATGTGTTACCATCCAACGACTGTGTTTAACTCCAACCATCACATCTCCACGAACCCTCCCGACATCGACACAGTTCCACACAAGAGGTTAATGCAAAAAGCTAGGGGGTCAGGCACACATAACAGGAAAGGCACTGCAATGGATCAGGACGTCATCACAGATACACCAGAGCACTGCTTACTCACGATGCATTACTCTAACAGAGTAAAGATCAAACCAGCGAGTGGCACAACCAATGAGTCGTCCAAACTAACACTTGCAGCTGCCGTTAGTGGCAGGCTGCAAGTCAAATGTAATACGATTTTATCGCTCAAGGAGGCCTTTGTTGTCGTCTGTACAGACTACACAGGCTGAGAAACTACTTACCACTACTGCTACTACCACTCTACGAGACCAGGGATTTCTTGTGTTGACTTCCCCAGCACTGAGGGCCAGGAGAACTGTGTTCCTCAAGCGACTCGACAACCTTATCACTGTACAGGCCACTGAAGAAATCCAATCATCTATCGAAGCAAAGAACCCTTGGGCCAAGGTGGACTTCATTACTAAAATACCCAATGCTTCATCCATGCTGAAGGTCACCTTCAGTGACGTCAACATGGCAGCGAGAGCTCTCGCTGAGGGCCTGGCTATTCACTACTTCCACATCAACCCAGCCTTCATCGAAGCAGAGAAATTCCAACATATCTCACAGTGCTATAATTGTTACTCATACTTACACACCACAAATGATTGTCCTACCAAGGACAAGAAGTTCTGCTCCACCTGTGGCCGTGAGGGTCATGACTTCAAGAATTGCACTACTGCTTCACCACCTAAATGCTTGAACTGCAAGAATGACCACCATACTCTTGCTGCCAGGCGCCCTACCAGAAGAGACATACTCAAGAAACAACAACAACAACAAAAGAAACCTAACCCACAAGCAACCACATATTCTGCTATCGCCAAGCTTCAAGCAGACACTACCAAGATACTACAAGCCACGCAAGCTGCTCCCACCACTTCCCTGCCAGCACCTACTGCCGACTCCACCAAGATTCTTTATTGCAGTATGTATGCTCATGTACAGAATGCAGCTGAGCCTGGTTCCTTCAACACCACCATCAATGAACTTTTCAAACTAAATAATATGCCTGGCCTCACATTCCCTGCATCACCACCTTCCACTGAGATCCTAAAATCTACTGCAAATATTACCAGCATCACCGCTGCTCCACCGCTGTCACAACCTCCACTAGACACAGAGATGACCAATCAGAGACCACTGAGACGTCGGCAAACCCCACCAATGAGAGTCCACTATCGCTTGCATCCACTGCTAGAGCAACTGACCAGTCGGAAATCTCGCCTTCACCAGTTCAGCCACCAGCCAAGAGAGCAAAAACACAAGAAAATGCGGATGCACCTCACGGTGCCACTGCCACTGACACTGCTGCACCACAACAAGTCCGATACCTGAAGGGTGTATACTTCTACACAACCAAGCAGTATAAGAACACAGTGCTGTCTTCAGAAATCCATCATCACCTCCAGGACGGAACAGTCAAGTATACCTACCACCAAACTGTTACATACACCACTGCAGACATGACCAGACTACTCACTGCCAACACCCAACACCTTGTGGAAGTCGAGTACACCTCAAAGAGGAAATTCAGGATGCTTCAGAATGGGGACCTTGAAGATGGTACCCTCTTCTAGCACGACTATCCATGACCATTCACCATGAAGATAAGTTTCCCCAGCACTTTGCTGTCCGCTAAAGCTGGGGTGTGGCTCCAATCGACCCTGTAACTGCTGCCTCTGACCGACTGCGCTTCTCTTCGGGAAGTCAGAGCAAGATAGAAGACGACGACACCCTCCAACCGGAGGGCCAAGAAAGAAGAAAGAAGATGATCATCACCCCCCACCATGGAGGCCACTGCCAGGTCACCATCTGGAGAAGACCCGGGCTGGAAGTACCAGCGAATCAACATGAATGAATGAATGAAAATGAACACCAACACACGACACTCCACACAGGAGAGCAGCGCTAGCACCATCGACACCATGCCTTGCCCTTCTAGGGCAGGGTTGGTGCCAGAGCCCGAGTTTGTGGCTCACAAGATGAGGGGGATACTTGTGCCTCCTCCCATGGGAGACCTAGGTCTCAGACACTCCCTAGACAGGGAGCCAGTGCCGGGCCACCACTTGGAAGGGCCCGGGCCGGGAGAATACCGGCGAATCTTTAACAACAATGGATCAGAGAATATCTGACAGGGAGTCAACAACGAGTCATGATACGTGACGAGGTGTCAGAGTGGGCGCCTGTGACGAGCCGGGTTCCACAGGGGTCAGTCCTAGGGCCTGAACTGTTCCTTGTATATGTGAATGACATAACGGAAGGGATAGACTCAGAAGTGTCCCAGTTTGCAGATGATGTGAAGTTAATGAGAAGAATTAAATCTGTCGAGGATCAGGCAGGACTACAAAGATACCTGGACAGGCTACAAGCCTGGTCCAGCAACTGGCTCCTTGAATTTAACCCCGCCAAATGCAGAGTCACGAAGATCGGGGAAGGGAAAAGATCGCACACAGAGTATAGTCTAGGTGGCCAAAGACTGCGAACCTCACTCGAGGAAAAAGATCTTGGGGTGAGTATAATACCAAGCACATCTCCTGAGTCGCACATCAGTCAGATAACTGCTGCAGCGTACGGGCGTCTGGCAAACCTAAGAATAGCGTTCCGATACTTCACTAAGGAATCGTTCAAGACTCTGTACACCATATACGTTAGGCCCATATTGGAGTATGCAGCACCAGTTTGGAATCCACACCTGGTCAAGTACATCAAGAAATTAGAGAAAGTGCAAAGGTTTGCAAGAAGATTGGAAGACAGGACTGCGAGGAATTGACAAGGTGGACAAAGGCAGGATGTTCCAGAGATGGGACACAGAAACAAGGGGTCACAATTGGAAGTTGAAGACTCCTATGAGTCAAAGGGATGTTTGAAAGTATTTCTTCAGTCATAGTCGTCAGGAAGTGGAATAGCCTAGAAAGTGACGTAGTGGAGGCGGGAACCATACATAGTTTTAAGACGAGATTTAATAAAGCTCAGGGAGCAGGGAGAGAGAGGACCCAATAGCAACCGGTGAAGAGGCGGGGCCAGGAGCTGACTCAACCCCTGCAACCACAAATAGGTGAGTACACACACACACACACACACACACACACACCTGTATTATCTGCTGAAGCTACTAATAATTGCATATTAATGTTTTCCTCTTAGCTCTGGTGAAACAACCTTTTTGATTACGATAAGTTTTTGTTGATAACTTTCTTCTTTATTATGTGCTTTGTAACATCCACTTTTCGTGACACATGAATTTATATATATTAATGTCTTGCCGAATAGGTCAAATTTGCTATTTTCTCTTAAATAGCAACATTTTTCTTGCCGAATAAAAGAAGCGAAATTTTGTATATGCAATAATTTGGCAAAAATTATTCTGAACCTAACTAAAAAAATATATTTTATTGTGTTTGTTTAATATTAAATTATTGTAGACTTATCTAAAATATCTTTGGTTGGATTAGGCTAAATTAAATTACGCTTGTTATCATAGGGTTAGGTAAGTTTTCTAAAGTTCTTTTGGTACAAAATTGTTAATTTTTACATTAACATAAATGAAAAAACAATATATCTTCAAAAGTATAAGAGAAAATTTTAGAAATGACTTAATTTTAAGTGAGTTCTTGCTAACTGACCAATTTTTACCTATTTGGCATTATTTAATATATAGTATATATATATATATATATATATATATATATATATATATATATATATATATATATATATATATATATATATATATATATACACAAGGAATTCGCAAGAGCAGGCAAAATATACACAAACACTGATCTCTGGCTGAAGGAGACTCGAACCTACGAACCTTGGAACAAGGTAAGCAGTGCTATACCAATCTCACCACACTGGACAATACCTTGGCGTACCTTGTTCCAAGGTTCGTAGGTTCGAGTCTCCTTCAGCCAGAGATCAGTGTTTGTGTATATTTCGCCTGCTTTTGCGAATTCCTTGCATTATTAAAATCTCTAGTGAGGCTGATGCATGCAGGGGATGAGATGAAAAGCTGTAAGCCTTCTCCCTGAAAGCTGGCTGCCTTGGATCAAAGTCCAGCGCAAGCTAGACGCCAAGGTATTGTCCAGGTTCGCAGGTTCGAGTCTCCTTCAGCCAGAGATCAGTGTTTATATATATATATATATATATATATATATATATATATATATATATATATATATATATATATATATATATATATATTTCAACAAGTCGGCCGTCTCCCACCGAGGCAGGGTGACCCAAAAAAGAAAGAAAATCCCCAAAAAGAAAATACTTTCATCATCATTCAACACTTTCACCACACTCGCACATTATCACTGTTTTTGCAGAGGTGCTCAGAATACAACAGTCTAGAAGCATACACATATAAAGATACACAACATATCCCTCCATATATATATATATATATATATATATATATATATATATATATATATATATATATATATATATATATATATATATATATATATATATATATATATATATATATATATATATATATATAAAACCAACGCATCACATAGTTATCTATATGCTTTTTCTTCTCACCTATACAAAATTAAAAGAGATGTCATGTCAGTCTTATTTCTTAGGGCATACCGCATTTTCGATTCACAGTTCTGAGAACCTGGGATTGAATATATTTACAACACATTCGTTAATATTGCATGAAGAATTTTACAGATTCTGTGATTTTCTCAGTGAAAACGTTTTAATTATAGTTTCTACTTAGACAAATTAAAATACAAAAATAAAATTCTCTCTAGTACTAAGGTTAACATTGCCCGCAGCAGTTCTTATACCATTAAGACATTTGTAAAAAGGTTCTCCGAAGATACCCAAATGAGTTCTGACATTTATAAGACATAAAGGTGAGTACATATAGTGATAATACAACACTTGTCACAGATTGTGGCAAGTGTTGTACTGGGGAAACAATTTTAAACATCTGAATCAACATAAATACTCTGTACGACAATAATAATGTTGTATTTCGGCACATAAGTACAGAGAATCATAACGTTAATTACAGTGACGCTAAAGTATTGATACGATGCAACAACACAGCAGAGGAAGAATAGGGAATCATTGATAACCAGGTTCCTAAGTTCAATATACTAGAAAGTCGAACCTATTTTGGAAATGCTTCTCCTTGCATTAAACAAACCGTTTACGTTAAAGAAAACAGTCGACCAACGTGGAGTCCAAGGCTTCCGTAAATGTTATGCTAGTTTACCCGTCGTTTATTTTTTTAATAATATATATATATATATATATATATATATATATATATATATATATATATATATATATATATATATATATATATATATATATATCTATCGTGCCGAATAGGCAGAACTTGCGATCTTGGCTTAAATAACAACGCTCATCTTGCCATATGGGACAAGCGAAAATTTTTGTATGCAATAATTTCGCTAAAATCATTCTAAACCTAACGAAAAAAATGTATTTCATTGTGTTTGTTTAGTATTAAATTATTGTAAACGTATCTAAAATATATTTAGTTCGGTTAGGCTAAAATAAATTGCTCTTGTTATAATTAGGTTAGGTAAGTTTTCTAAGATTCTTTTGGTGCAAAATTATAAATTTTTACATTAACATTAGTGAAAAAAATATAACTTTAAACGTATAAGAGAAAATTTCTGAAAGGACTTAATTTTAAATGAGTTTTTCCTAATTGACCAGTTTTACATATTCGGCACGACATATATATATATATATATATATATATATATATATATATATATATATATATATATATATAGGTAGATGTATTTAAAGTTTTTTTTTAGCTTGTGTAGCCAAGCGAACTTAAGATTTCCAGTCAATGTGTTATCATAGCGTTCTCTTTAACCACTGTTATGGGAAATATAGAAAGTACAATTGCCGAGGAAACAAGGTGAGTTTAAGAAGGGAAGAAAATATGTGGATCAAGTATTGTGTTAGAGTACGGTCTAGAAAAATTCTAAAGTATCCAAAACGGTTGGGATCCTCTCCAAGATACGATACTACGTGCCGCAAACTGCCCTTCTCACACTATACTATTCACTTATATATCCGTACCTCACCTATGCTATCTGTGCTTGGGGTTCAACTGCAGCAAAACACCTAAAGCCAATAATAACCCAACAAAAAGCCGCAGTAAGAATAATCATTAAATCCCATCCCTGGCAACATCCCCCCCCCCCATCCCCACTCTTCATAGATCTAAACTTACTCCCTGTTCAGAACATCCACACTTACTACTGTGCAATCTATATCTACTATTAACCTTGACCTAAAACGCTTTCTTGATAGCTGTGACAGGATCCACAGGCATAACACCAGACACAAACATTTCTATGACATTCCCCGTGTTCGACTAAACCTTTACAAAAATTTAATGCATTTCAAAGGACCTAAAATCTGGAACACCCTACCTGAAAACTCTAGAACTGCAGACACATTCATCACTTTCAAAACTACAGTTAAAAAATATCTTATCTCCCTGATCCACCCTGACAACTAACTACATGATAACCACCTGGTGGTTCACAATTACACTCACTCACCCACTGACTATAAACCCAGAAATACTAATCTTAATCTTAAAATAATAAATCCTAACTAGTCATAAGTTTGCCTATGATACTCCAATATAGACACTTTGTATTGTGCCAAAATAAAAGCATTCACATTGCTAAACTCAAACATTATGATGTAGTCACTTAGCCTTAATACCATAATCTGTAAATACCGAATTACAGAAAATATCTACCTGGATGAGGACTAACAAACTTACACTAAACATTGACAAAACCTACTTCATTCAGTTTGGTAACAGAGCTACAGATGTCCCTCTTAACATAATGATAAATGGATCACCTATCACAAAACTAACAGAGGGAAAATTCTTAGGAATCCACCTTGATAATAGACTCAAATTTCATACACATATACATCAAATTTCTAAGAAAATTTCCAAGACTGTAGGCATACTATCGAAGATACGGTACTATGTTCCACAGTCAGCCCTCCTGGCCCTATATCACTCTCTTATTTACCCCTATCTCACCTATGGAATTTGTGCATGGGGCTCAACAACAATTAACCATCTCAGACCACTAATTACCCAACAAAAGGCTGCAGTTAGAATGATAACAAATTCTCACTACAGGCAGCACACTCCACCAATATTCAATACACTAAACCTACTCACCATACAAAACATCCATACTTATTACTGCACCTATTACATACATAGAACACTTAACTCTGATATTAACCCTCCCCTCAAACATCTCCTTGCCAACCTCAACAGAACACATGACCATAACACAAGGCACAGATCACTCTTTGATGTTCCTCGTGTCCATCTCACACTATGCAAAAACTCAATGCACATAAAAGGCCCTAAAATCTGGAATTCATTACCTGTAAATATAAAAGAAACACAACCTGTTTATAAATTCAAGTCTCTTCTCAAAGATTACTTACTCACCCAAAACCAAATAAATACTGAATAACTGAACATTATAAATTGTATATCTTAAATGTTTCTCACAATTATATCACATAAATGTTAAACCTAAAACCCAATCTAACTTATTATTTTTTAAATACACTACCTAACAGAATCACTACCTAACTGAATGCAACCATATGACCTGTCTTTGTAATACTCACTTGTGCTTTATAGTTATCTGTTTACATTAATGTTTTATCACTGATTTCATCATTGCTTAGTAGCAGCGCTGTATAGTCCTTGTGGCTTAGCGCTTCTTTTTGATTATAATAATAATAATAATCATTGCTTAGTTAATCTTAAGTTAATTTTAAGCCAGCCCGTAATGCTATGCATAGTATAAGTGGCTTTGGCATACTGCTCTTATCTGTATTTTTTTGTACCTCTGTATGTGTGCACAAATTGGAAATAAATAAATAAATAAATAAATAAAAGTTAAGAATTAATCTAAGTCTGCTCGAAATGCCTAGCCATGCTAGGTGTCCTAGTGGCCCCCTCTGTAATTAATATTTTATAACATGTAAACCACACAATACCCAAATCCTGTAAACCCCACATTGTAACCCTTATAGAGAATAAACTTGAATTGAATTGAATAGAAGTAGACAGGGAAGCGATTTTACGGACGTATGAGGAGGCACTCACATGCTCTGTAGACTTTGTCTTGTAGAGTCACAGACGCTCTGACTCCTATCTTACTTAGTCTCCCTGCGATCCCCGTTGGGGAGGGGACCCTCTACCTTTCGTCTTCATCCTTGGATCAAGATGAATTCTCCAGTCAAGATCAATCCCTCCAGTGGGACGGTGAATGACTCTACGAAACTTGCCCTTGCCACTGCCGTTAGGAGTGGCCTTAATGTCAAGTTCAACACAATTCTGACACTGAAAGAAGTTTGCGACGACGATGTCGAAGCAGAAAAACTACTTACCTCATCTGCTATGATTATTCTCTTAGACAGTGGCTTTCAAGTCATGTCATCTCCAGCAAATCGTGCCAAAAGATCTGTCTTTTTGAAAAGGCTTGATACACTTATCACCTCTCAACCTCTCAACGACCTGAAGACTTCTACTGAAGATCAAAATCCTTCGGCAAAGGTTGAACACATCTCCAAGATACCTACAGCCTCATCCATGTTGAAAATTACGTTCTCGAATGTGACTATGGCTGCCCAAGCTATGGCTGACGGTCTGGCCATTCACTACTATTTTATAAACTCTCATCACATTGAAGCTGAACGTTATCATCATGTCACTCAGTGTTGGAGTTGCTACTCATGTCTACATACCACAAAAGACTGTCCTATTAAGGATACTAAGTTCTGCTCTACCTGTGGGACTGAAGGCCTCGACTTCAAGACCTGCACCGCCACTACTCCACCTAAGTGTCTAAATTGCAAGAATGACCATCATACTCTTGCTGTCCGATGCCCCACACGTCGTGAAGTTCTGAAGACCCAGGAAGCTGAACATAACTTCAGGCAGACACCACAAAGCTTCTCAAAGCCACTCTACCCTCCACCACCACCGACGAAAATTCATTACTGTCTGATGTATGCTCACATGCACAATATGGCGATGCCTGGCTCTTTTAACACTGTCATTAACGAGCTGTTTGAACTGAACAACATGCCCAAGTTCATCTTCCCAGCCTCTCCACCATCTGCCGACATTATCAAGTTCACAAGAGATTTAGTCAATGTCGCAACACCTGCACGCCCTTCTCAAGCAGCTCCTCCACCACCACCACCATCTCCAAGCGACGTCACTCCAACTCCAACCAATGAGGTGCCTTATTATTATTATTAAAGATTAGCCGGTATTCTCCCGGCCCGGGCCTTTTCCAAGTGGTGGCCCGGCCTTGGCTTCCTCTTTAGGAGTGTCTGAGACCTAAGTTTCCCATGGGAGGAGGCACAAGTACCTCCTCATCTTTGGGACCAACTGTCCCCAGGCCTAGCCACAAGCTAGGCCTCTCTAGTCTGCCATCCCCGCCCCAAGGGGGCAAATGGGAATGACAGTCTTATGAGCTAAAGGCTCGGGCTCAGGCACCTACCCTACCCTAGAAGGGTTAGGCATGGTGTCGATCAATGAGGTGCCTTCGTTGCCTCCACTCATCTCAGAAAGCAACCAATCAGCACCCTCCATGCCACTAGCAGCTTTTTCTGCCTTAACTGCAAGGGACCAATCAGAGACCTCCCCCAAAACGCCAGAACCACCTGCCAAGAAGGCAAAAACTACGCCAACCACACCATCTTATGCATCAAGAATGGATACAGTTCCATATGAAGACCGCACTTCTTTCGTCCACTGGACTGGCTTAACTTTCTATACCACACCTCATCACGATCAAGAATTGTCTACATACGACCTGTGCAAGAATCTTGCGAACAATACAGTCAAATATATCTGCGGCCCAGACGTCGTCTGCTTCTTCTCAACACTCCTTGAAGCATTACAACAATTCATAGATGACAATGCACATGAAAACAAAAAAAAAAAAAAACTAGACTCAACCTTGTCCCTGTATCAAGATTCAAGACTATTAAAATGGATCCAGCACTGACAAATTGGACGTTGTGAAACATCGTCACAACTCCAAATAAATTCTCTCCACCGACCACTCACCATGTAGCAGCTACCTTTCTCCAATTCCAACATCCTGCCTTCCTGCCGACCACCGGTCACAAATCACCATCAAGACTGAGTTTCGCCCACCATGCAAGTTACAGTCAGCCTCTGTTGTGTTCTCGTGCCTTCTACATCCACAACTCTTACCAAACCAGTGCTTTCCTATATCCTTCCTGAATCTGAATTTTTCCAATTTGAAACCAGTGCTGCGAGTCCTGTCTTGGCTGGATATTTTCAGCACGCTATTTACATCCCCTTTATTTATTCCTGTTTTCCATTTATACACCTCAGTCATATCCCCCCTAATTCTACGCCTTTCTAGAGAGTGCAGATTCAGGGCCCTCAGTCTATCGTCATATGGAAGATTTCTGATACATGGGATCAACTGTTAGACCAACACATACAGTGAACGGGTCTTGTGTGAAAAGGACCCATGTCAAGTAATTCCCTGACGAATAAGCCAATATAACACTCTTACGTTAACAATATCAAGAGAAGCCTTGCCACAGCCAGCTGCCTAGGACTAAAGAAACTTCAACTATGCTGATTAGATGACAGTCAAGGAAAAGCCCAGATGAAGTCACCATGGAGTTGTATTCAAAGAGGCGTGCTGCCGATTATTATTATTATTATAATCAAAGGGGAAGCGCTAAACCCGGAGGATTATACAGCGCCTGGGGGGGGATGTGGAAGGCATTCAGGCTTAATTCGGAGAACTGGAGCACAGATCCAATTCCCTAAATCAAGAGCCCCTCACCAACATCAAGGAACCTTCCTTGAGGGGGCGCCGAAAATAGTGAACAAAATACACACTTTGCAGAGCAAGCATTATGCTATGTAAATATTTATAAAGTCAAAAGTATGCAGTAATTGAATGATAGCTTTAGGCCTTTCGTGCTGCAGTCAACACTTCATCAGGAACTTGCTGTGTTGCAGAAATAGTAATAAATCGAAGCAGATTCGTTCTGGGGAACGACTCTTTGCAGAACTCGGGAGAGAGTAGTTCCCCTGAACGAATCTGCCTGGATTTTTTACTCTATTTCTGCAATATTGCAAGCTCCCGATCTCTTGATTACAACATGAAAGACCTACTTATCATTCAACTACCCCTTTGGTTATTTTGCAAACGTATATGTATGCGCTGAATTGAGTTGAGGCTTTTATTTTAATACTTTCCTTGATCTAATACCAGTCATCAGTTGGAATATTGGACATATACTCCAAGTAGAAAGTCATGCATGTAACGCCATGAACTAGTTGACATGAATCTCCGGTGCTCATACTGAGGTAGGATGTTTGTTTCACCATGTATTCCTGCAGTCATGCTCATCCCTTACCTTGCTCGAACTCCGTGCACCTAGTTGCCGGAAGAAATATAACACCCCTCGTTTTTATATTTGCATTTACCTTTCATGTCTGTGTTAGCTTAATTTTCCTGCTGTATTTTGCTTTTATTCATTCGTGTGGTCTTCAGGGTACCGTTGTTGTGTTGTTTTAAAATGTTCCTTTAATTCTCTGGAACTAGCAAGCCCTTGACCTACGCTCTGGTGTCTACTATGTACGGCACGGACCACATGCACAACTTCGTCGGGATGGAGCCGTCTGGTCGCTACTTCAATGAGCTTTGCCTCGATTATAACAGTAAGTAGTTGGGACGTCGTGCATGGTGCTTTTCCTGCTTACCAGACCATGCCTTAAAGGGTAAGGTTTTGTTTACTTCTCCTTTAAGACTCATCACAGGAATGGACGAGGAAAATGCATGTGGAAATCGACACGAGAATTAAGTCTGTTATTAAGAACATGCATGGTCAGGTAAGAACATAGCCAAAGCATCTGAGTCAGACTACGAGGAAGAGTAGCTGTTGAGGCAGGTGTGGTAAGAGACAACGCATAACGCGGGTCTCTCTCTGCAGCTACGCACTGAACTACGCGCTGGCACTGGGACAACTGAGTGACGTGGGAGTTCACATCTACGTTGGTATGGAACCATCTGGCCGCCACTACAACGAGCTATGTCTCGACTACAACAGTATGTCCTTCAGAAAACCTCCGTTCCTCCAGTCTATCTTCGGCTTCTGTTTGGTCTTTCAGTTCATAGCCTCTGACTCTCTTTCTAGGGGCAATAACAGTCAATGGTTGATTAATCTTGCATCCTAATTAGCCATACCTGCTGTTTCTAACTCCTCTTAACCTATCGCTAGTGTGAAGGCGTCTAAATCAGCTTGTATCTTAGCATCAATTGCCTTCGCTGTGTTAACTATATATATATATATATATATATATATATATATATATATATATATATATATATATATATATATATATATATATATATATATATATATATATATATATATATATATATATTGAAAGAATTAAGAGTAAGACGGAGAATAGGATAGCAGATGAACAAGGAGGCTTTAGGAAAGGTAGGGGGTGTGTGGACCAGGTGTTTACAGTGAAACATATAAGTGAACAGTATTTAGATAAGGCTAAAGAGGTCTTTGTGGCATTTATGGATTTGGAAAAGGCGTATGACAGGGTGGATAGGGGGGCAATGTGGCAGATGTTGCAAGTGTATGGTGTAGGAGGTAGGTTACTGAAAGCAGTGAAGAGTTTTTACGAGGATAGTGAGGCTCAAGTTAGAGTATGTAGGAAAGAGGGAAATTTTTTCCCAGTAAAAGTAGGCCTTAGACAAGGATGTGTGATGTCACCGTGGTTGTTTAATATATTTATAGATGGGGTTGTAAGAGAAGTAAATGCGAGGGTCTTGGCAAGAGGCGTGGAGTTAAAAGATAAAGAATCACACACAAAGTGGGAGTTGTCACAGCTGCTCTTTGCTGATGACACTGTGCTTTTGGGAGATTCTGAAGAGAAGCTGCAGAGATTGGTGGATGAATTTGGTAGGGTGTGCAAAAGAAGAAAATTAAAGGTGAATACAGGAAAGAGTAAGGTTATGAGGATAACAAAAAGATTAGGTGATGAAAGATTGAATATCAGATTGGAGGGAGAGAGTATGGAGGAGGTGAACGTATTCAGATATTTGGGAGTGGACGTGTCAGCGGATGGGTCTATGAAAGATGAGGTGAATCATAGAATTGATGAGGGAAAAAGAGTGAGTGGTGCACTTAGGAGTCTGTGGAGACAAAGAACTTTGTCCTTGGAGGCAAAGAGGGGAATGTATGAGAGTATAGTTTTACCAACGCTCTTATATGGGTGTGAAGCGTGGGTGATGAATGTTGCAGCGAGGAGAAGGCTGGAGGCAGTGGAGATGTCATGTCTGAGGGCAATGTGTGGTGTAAATATAATGCAGAGAATTCGTAGTTTGGAAGTTAGGAGGAGGTGCGGGATTACCAAAACTGTTGTCCAGAGGGCTGAGGAAGGGTTGTTGAGGTGGTTCGGACATGTAGAGAGAATGGAGCGAAACAGAATGACTTCAAGAGTGTATCAGTCTGTAGTGGAAGGAAGGCGGGGTAGGGGTCGGCCTAAGAAGGGTTGGAGGGAGGGGGTAAAGGAGGTTTTGTGTGCGAGGGGCTTGGACTTCCAGCAGGCATGCGTGAGCGTGTTTGATAGGAGTGAATGGAGACAAATGGTTTTTAATACTTGACGTGCTGTTGGAGTGTGAGCAAAGTAACATTTATGAAGGGATTCAGGGAAACCGGCAGGCCGGACTTGAGTCCTGGAGATGGGAAGTACAGTGCCTGCACTCTGAAGGAGGGGTGTTAATGTTGCAGTTTAAAAACTGTAGTGTAAAGCACCCTTCTGGCAAGACAGTGATGGAGTGAATGATGGTGAAAGTTTTTCTTTTTCGGGCCACCCTGCCTTGGTGGGAATCGGCCAGTGTGATAATAAAATAAAATAAAAATATATATATATATATATATATTATATATATATATATATATATATATATATATATATATATATATATATATATATATATATATATATAACATACAAATAGGTAAGTACATACACGTAAACCTGGACGGGAGTCTAACCCAAGGTATGTGCGTGGAAGTCTGTGCCCTACCATTGTGCTGTGGTGGCTCATTAGAAGAGAACACCCATCACTTGGTAATGTTAACAGACACCACAGTCACAGTCTGCAACATCAACTACAAGTTTTTATTATAGTTCTCTTCACCACTACCAACAGTCTTAGTGGTAGATCTAGTTCCTGTCCCTTCAAAACCGGAGTCAATGTAATCAGAAAAAATCGTAAGAGCTGTCTTTTTATTCCTTGAATAAAGCCTGGTTTTCCTGGTGCAGTGTGACCCCTATGGGTTTAACATTTTTCCCTTGAGTTAAATAATCCCTGGACCCGCCCTGGTTAGCACGCTAACCTTAGTAATATCGAGCAAGCTATAATTTGTTTGTATAATATTTCATTTAGTTTGTCTATAACCTGGTCAACAAATTAAACATTATTTTCTCATCAAAGATTTAAATAAATTTGTATGAACTCGATTTTAACTCTGATTCCAAATCTGTTCTTAATCTTTCCAGCACATCCTGTTTTCGTATGTATATATATATATATATATATATATATATATATATATATATATATATATATATATATATATATATATATATATATATATAATATATATATATATATATATATATATATATATATATATATATATATATATATACATATATATATATATATATATATATATATATATATATATATATATATATATATATATGTATGTATGTATGTATATATGCAAAACAACCACTCTGAAAGAATAGAGAAGTTCCAAGCGCTTTCGTGACTACTCACATTATCAAGGAACTATGAAAGTAAAGCATCCAAGGAAGCTATATAAGGGGTCTGGCCAGCACCTCACTATCAGATCCCACAACGGTTAAACACCTGACGCGCGCCGACCCAGCTGGATAGGTCCTTTGCACAACTCACCCACAAACTATTCTACCCAAGACAATTTAAAAATTATTATTTGTCCAGTGTATTATTAAATTCTTCCCAAATTCTATTAATTATAAATGGATCTAATTTATATAAACCAAAGGAAATATTCATATTATTGTCAAAACTGCTTTTTATGAAACAAGATTCAATTATATTCCTGTCGACCATGGACTTGCTTGATGCTACTTTCTCAACTTTTTGAAATTCAATTGAGAAAGTAAGAAAGAAAGAAAGAAAGCGCTTGGAACTTCTCTTTTCTTTCACAGTGGTTGTTTTGCATATATATATATATATATATATATATATATATATATATATATATATATATATATATATATATATATATATATATATATATATATATATATATATAATGTGCCGAATGGGTAAAATTGGTCAGTTAGCAAGAACTCATTTAAAATTAAGTCCTTTCTAAAATTTTCTCTTCTACTTTTAAACATACATTTTTTCATTTACGGTAATGTAAAAATTAATGAATTTGTGCCAAAATAACCTTAGAAAAATTACGTAACTATTATAACAAGCAGAATTTAATTTAGCCTAATCCTAATATATTTTAGATAAGTTTACAATAAACACAATGAAATATATTTTTTTCGTTAGGTTCAGAAATTATTTTTGCGAAATTATTGGATACACAAATTTTCGCTTGCCTTGTTCGGCAAGGGTCGGATGCAAAAAGTGGGTTATATTAAGTTTTTATGCACCCGGAGAAGAGAGGAGTGTAGAGGAGAGAGATTTTGGGAGATGTAAAGCTAGTGTTTAGGCAGTTTTGAACTAAGTGAGAGAGTAATTATGGTAAGGAATATGAATGCTAAAGTGGGAGAAATAGTTATAGATGGTGTGGTAGGTAAGTTTGGAGTTCCTTTGAACTTTGTGTAGAAAGGGGTTTGGTAATAGGTAATACATATTTTAAGAAAAAAATGATAAATAAGTATACAAGATATGATATAGAGCATAATGACAATAGTTTGTTGGACTACGTACTGGTAGATAAGACTGATACGTAGACTATAGGATGTGCATGTTTACACAGGGGCCACAGATATTGCAATAATTTTTTAGTTGCAGCTCCAGTGAGAGTAAAATGTAGATGGGATACAAGGAGATTGGCATCAGCGAGTAAGAGAGAGGTGAAAGTCTATGGACTAAAGGAGGATGCAGTTAGGGTAATATATAATCAACTATTGGAAGAAAGATGGGTTAGTAAGAGGTTGAAGAGGTATGGGGTTGATTTATGAATGTAGTGTTAGTGTTCAGCTGAAGTGTGTGATTACAGAAAAGTGGATGCAGGAGGGAAGAAAAGCAATTGGTGGAGTGATGAAGTAAAGAAAGTAGTAAGAGAGAAAAAGTTAGCATTTGAGAGGTTTTTACAAAGTAGAAGTGGTACATGACCTCCGTTTTGAATTAGAAATGAGATTTTAGTGCTAAAGAGGCTACATGACCAAATTTGGGGTATTCTAGAGGTTGAAAATAAGGGGCTGGATGGTCGCTTCTTGCCACCATCCAGTCCACATTTGGATATTAGAAATGCCCCAAAACAGGCGCCAAAGTGGCGTGATTTAGTGGTAAAATGGACTTTTGGATGGTCTTCTTGATAGAAAGGAAGGCTGTATCGTTCATTTCTCGCCAGACACGCTTACTACGGACGGTCTGCTGGGGAAATAGTTTAAATTTAGTTCTTTTTAACTGGTGCAAGTGCCTTAAAATAGGCATCAAATTGGCAAGAATCAGCTGTTTTTGGTACCATTTCCTCTGCGGCCTATCTATCCTGAACAGAATTCTAGGCTTCTCTAGACCTCTGTTGACCCTCAGACACTACCTAGAACGTTGCTAGATATAAAAGAGCTTCATTCTTATATCGATATTTATGGAAGAATTAAAGAAATAACCGAGTTTGAATACATACCATACAAAATTAAATGATGAATTTCGCTATAGTGTTGTGATGCCGTTAGTTTCTGCATATTTTCTATAGGTAATCAGCTATTTTAGCTCACTACAAATCAGACAAGACAGTGGAATATCCCCTTATTGCAAATGTTGAATTTGCCTGTAAAAGATCGAAGAAATATGATCGATCTTATCTGGAAAACTTTAGTGGTAAAGGAAGATAGAATACGGTTGTGGAATCAGCCTCAAAATATCTCACATTGCACCTCAAACATTATCTCTGGTGAAAATTCTTTGTTGACTAGTGAATTTGTTTGCATTTATTCAAACGTTAACCCTTTTGAGCGTAACAGCCATAACACTTTTTGTAGTATAGATGTTTCTAGTACATCTAGCCTAAGATAATAATAGTCAACTTTTTTTTACACATTAATTTTACAGGCTAAGCTGTTATCCTACCTTAGCTCTCTTCAAAACCCGGTTCTGTCTAAGCCTTAGAACCTACCATTCCTGGGGTGATAGTATACCTGAGATTCTAAGGTATACTACTATCCTTGGGATGAGACCCACAACCGTTGACTAACTCCCAGGTAACTACTTACTGCTAGGTGAACAGAGGCAGCAGGTGTAAGGAAATATGCCCAATGTTTCCACCCGTGCCGGGGATCGAGCCGCTGACATTCAATATGTGAGCTGAGTGCGCTGACTTTATAAGCAATGGACTGAAATAACAAGAACATTTATTGAACATTATAATGAATGTTAGAGCAAATATTGTGCAGTGCACAATCAGAATGGCATGCTCCTCACTATTGAACAAAAGGCAGAAGTTACAAAAGCTTTTATTGTGACAACATTTCGCTGTTTTATGAAATCATAACTTGATAAAGCTCTAACACATCTCAAACAACTCTACCATGATTTGATAAAGCTGTAACAGAGCGAAACGTCGTTCAAATAAAATCTTTTCCAACAACCTGTGTTTTCAGCAATACACGGTATAATAATATTTTTTGAGTGAATTTTAAGATTTTTATGCTTCTATAGTTTCATCTTGCAGTAGTGTGGTGCTCCTGGCATTGTTACTTGTAGGTGCATTGTAGTAATCAGCATGTTGTGCCACTATGATGGTTTTTCCAAATTTTGATTTATAGCAATCTTTTCACTTTTTTTTTTTTTTTTGCAACCTTACACTGTAATGAAATGAATTTGTCTTTCTCCAGAAAGCTTTTTCTATCTCAAAAACTGGCCGGTATACATTGGTTCCCAAACTCCTGGGCCTTATGATATCTACTCTTGAAACTGTTTGATTTAGTTCAATCCACTAGTCTACCACCTCAAGACTGAAGAGATATTTTCTAACTTCTCTGTAGCTCGTCTCTCTTCTACCTGTGCTCTCTTGTACTTGTGCCTGGCACTGAAACAGTATGTCCCTGTCTGCTCTATTGAAACCTTATAGGTTATCGTATCCTTTCTTGTTCCAAGTCTGGTTATCAGATCTGGTTCATTTAGCCTCTCATAATTCATCCCTCTCAGGTGTGGAACAAGCCTAGTTACAAATATCTTTAATTTCTCCAGCTTCTAAACGTGCTGTTTTCTCAGATGTAGAGTCCACGTTGGCGTTTCGCATCCTAAAATCGGTCTAACATGCGTCGAATACAATGTGATAAAGAATTCCTTATTGGGGTTTCTAAAAGTTGCTAGTTTCAGATGCGCCGCTGATGTAATGTGGTTTATATACGCCTCTGACAATATGTTCTTTGTAATTATTACTCCAAGGTACTTTGTATTTGCCCCCTTTAACTTCTTTCCTCTCGGTTTATACTTTCTCTGATCTTCCTTCATCACCTCTCCGATCTGAATTACCTCCAGTAGCTGCTTAATTGACTCGTCAAGTCTTTTATAACGTGTCTCCATCTTTTTGTGTTCTTATTCTTATTAGTTTTACGTCATCATCGAACAGTAATGGTACCATCACCGATTCTTAGAGAACTCCACTGGTTACTTTCACCCATTCTGATGTTTCCTGCCTTGCCGCCATTCTTTGTCTTCAATTTGAGAACTTTTCCTTGCACCCTTACCTGCTCTTTCAATTTGTGCGTCCCTCTCCTATGTGGTTTCGTATCGAATGTCTTCTTTTAGTCCTACAAAATGCAGTCGACCCATCCATGTCTCCCTAGCTTAATTTCCATTATCCTGTTACAAAATTCCAACAATTTCATGAGGCAAGACTTTCCTTCCCTAAAATCATGCTGGTTTTCTACATTGAGGTTCCTCCCCTCCAGATGCATCTTTTTCTGATTATGTATTTTTCCAGTTTATTTCTTTCTAGCTAGTCTACTTGTGTGTGTGTGTGTGTTTTATCAGATACTAGACGGTACCTTCCTGCTGTTAAAATGATTCAACCTATCTAAACTTTCGGTCCTTAATGTACATTAATGTCATGGAAGGAGAGTTAGCCTCTGCAACATCCACATTTGTCTGTCACACAAAATGAGATAAGAAAGTTACAACACTAAATCGTCAAAGATTACAAACTGACCTAAACATCTTAGTAAATTGTACTATTGAATGTCAGATGAATTTCAGTATTTAATGCAAAGTAATACATATTGGAAAGAAGACTGAAAAAGCAGGTTAGTTTGTGAAAACCATAGAAATAATAAAATACAAATTATGAAAACGATGAAGTGACAACTAATTTGAAGCCAAGTAGGCAGCTAGAAGGTAGCGCCTCTTTACATACCCACGTTCTTTTTTTTCAAAATTAATTTGCTGCCAGTTTTCTCAGGCTGACAGTTCATTACGTCACGTGCTAAACTCATCTTGTGTGATGGAGTATGACAGGGGCATCAACCTGTCTGATAGCTGTGTTACATAAACATAGATTTTAGTTTAACCTTGTAAAATGTCATATAGATCACTGTAGTCGCATACAGAGGTTATAATTAATTTTGATTAATCCAAATACCTATCCTCGCCACTCTTTGTAGCCTTCACTAATGGAACACTAGGTTGTTGCCACTCGATCTGTGTATTGATATGAACTAAGTTCCCAGCAGAAGAAATTTACCTCGCAGTTGGCTAAGACTTGATAGGCTACAAGTGTATGTCGTCCTAACTAGATTATAGCCTACTCATACCCTTGTTGGAAACTAGATATCCAACATTATTACTGGAGTGCGAGTTTTTTTTTTTTTACAGTATGGACAGGCGGGTAACAAACGTGTTAATAAAACTAGCAGTAAATTCAAGTCTTATTGGTAGAAAATGAAATAGTAATTTTAGGTGATGTGTATCTGTGCCTCATATATCTTAAAAAATTCTGTTGTATATTTACATACCTTTATGTATACTCGAGTTAATGGATTCTTTGTTCCTTCCGAACAGATAAACCTCACAACCCTATGATCAACGCTGGTGCCATCATGACAGCTGCACTGCTCAAGGTGAGAGAACACACCTCACCCTGGTGCTCAGGGTGAGAGAACACACCTCACTGGTGCTCAAGGTGAGAGAACACACCTCACCCTGGTGCTCAAGGTGAGAGATCACACCTCACTGGTATTCAAGGTGAGAGATCACACCTCACTGGTACTCAAAGTGAGAATTCTCACCTCACTGGTGCTCAAGGTGAGAACTCACACCTCACTGGTACTCAAGGTGAAAACTCACACCTCACTGGTACTCAGGGTGAGAGATCACACCTCACTGGTGCTCAAGGTGAGAACTCTCACCTCACTGGTGCTCAGGGTGAAAGATCACACCTCATACTGGTGCTCAAGGTGAGAGAACACACCTCACTGGTGCTCAAGGTGAGAGAACACACCTCACTGGTGCTCAAGGTGAGAGAACACACCTCACTGGTGCTCAAGGTGAGAGAACACACCTCACTGGTGCTCAAGGTGAGAGAACACACCTCACTGGTGCTCAAGGTGAAAGATCACACCTCACTGGTACTCAAGGTGAGAACTCACACCTCACTGGTACTCAAGGTGAGAACTCACACCTCACTGGTACTCAGGGTGAGAGAACACACCTCACTGGTGCTCAAGGTGAGAGAACACACCTCACTGGTGCTCAAGGTGAGAGAACACACCTCACTGGTGCTCAAGGTGAGAGAACACACCTCACTGGTGCTCAAGGTGAGAGAACACACCTCACTGGTGCTCAAGGTGAGAGAACACACCTCACTGGTGCTCAAGATGAGAACTCACACCTCACTGGTACTCAAGGTGAGAACTCACACCTCACTGGTACTCAGGGTGAGAGAACACACCTCACTAGTACTCAAGGTGAGAACTCACACCTCACTGGTGCTCAAGGTGAGAACTCACACCTCACTGGTACTCAAGGTGAGAACTCACACCTCACTGGTACTCAGGGTGAGAGAACACACCTCACTAGTACTCAAGGTGAGAACTCACACCTCACTGGTGCTCAAGGTGAGAACTCACACCTCACTGGTGCTCAAGGTGAGAACTCACACCTCACTGGTACTCAAGGTGAGAACTCACACCTCACTGGTACTCAGGGTGAGAGAACACACCTCACTAGTACTCAAGGTGAGAACTCACACCTCACTGGTGCTCAAGGTGAGAACTCACACCTCACTGGTGCTCAAGGTGAGAACTCACACCTCACTGGTACTCAAGGTGAGAACTCACACCTCACTGGTACTCAGGGTGAGAGAACACACCTCACTGGTACTCAAGGTGAGAACTCACACCTCACTGGTACTCAGGGTGAGAGAACACACCTCACTAGTACTCAAGGTGAGAACTCACACCTCACTGGTGCTCAAGGTGAGAACTCACACCTCACTGGTACTCAAGGTGAGAACTCACACCTCACTGGTACTCAGGGTGAGAGAACACACCTCACTGGTACTCAAGGTGAGAGATCACATCTCACACTGGTGTTCAGGGTGAGAGATCACATCTCACACTGGTGTTCAGGGTGAGAGATCACACCTCACACTGGTGTTCAGGGTGAGAGATCACACCTCACACTGGTGTTCAGGGTGAGAGGTCACACCTCACCCTGGTGTTCAGGGTGAGGGGTCACACCTCACCCTGGTTTTCAGGGTGAGAGATCACACCTCACACTGGTGTTCAGGGTGAGAGATCACACCTCACCCTGGTGTTCATGGTGAGAGATCACACCTCACCCTGGTGCTTAGGGTGAGAGATCACACCTTACACTGGTGTTCAGGGTGAGAGGTCACACCTCACCCTGGTGTTCAGGGTGAGAGATCACACCTCACCCTGGTGCTTAGGGTGAGAGGTCACACCTCACCCTGGTGTTCAAAGTGAGAGGTCACAGCCTGTAGTTTTACTTGGGGTGGGAAATGATTACTAAAATTTATGCTCATTTAGAGTTTCTGCACCATCCATGCCTCTTTCTATATGTTATCCCTATCTCTGTTCTTTATCTACGTCTCTATACATTATCCATATCTAAATCTGTGCGTTATCCATCTCTGCGTCATTCAAGTTTTTGTCATCCATGCCCTTTCTTTTCGTCATCCATGATTTTATCTGTGCACCATCCACGTCTATCTTTACGTTATACATCTCTTTATGCGTTATCTATGTCTCTATCTGTGCGTCATCCATGTCTGTCAGGGTCAACGATGTCTCCTACCATACGCAGTTTGGTGTCGTTCTTGCTTCCTCAAACAGGATCAAGAGCCCCACACTAGCATGATGGCATTCCATCGAGGGGTCATTCAGTAAACATTTAATATAATCAAAGATGTTTTAATTACAATAGTAAGAAAACTAGAGACAAATTTATAAAAAAAATTACCTCATAAGACAGTGTGTGGACCCCATGAGGTATTTCTCACCGTACATTCAGCAAGTGTGTACACACCTAAATGTGGTTGCAGGGGTCGACCCATATGTATTAGTGTAAATTCATTAATAATTTACTAAAATCTTTGTAGCAGGGAATCGGCTGTTCTACAGTTAACGTGTTCTCGATGTTAGTGTATGTGTATTTTGTTTACCTTAGTAACTCGCAGTCAGTCAGTTGGTCTTACAACGTAAAACTAAGTAAACATCCTAGTAATAACATTCATGCTAGTAATAACATACATACTAGTAATAACATACATGCTGGTAATAACATACATGCTAGTAATAACATACATGCTAGTAATAACATACATACTAGTAATAACATACATGCTGGTAATAACATACATGCTAGTAATAACATACATGCTAGTAATAACATACATACTAGTAATAACATACATGCTGGTAATAACATACATGCTAGTAATAACATACATGCTGGTAATAACATACATGCTGGTAATAACATACATGCTAGTAATAACATACATGCTAATAATAACATACATGCTGGTAATAACATACATGCTGGTAATAATATACATGCTGGTAATAATATACATGCTGGTAATAATATACATGCTAGTAATAATATACATGCTAGTAATAACATACATGCTGGTAATAACATACATGCTAGTAATAACATACATGCTGGTAATAATATACATGCTGGTAATAATATACATGCTGGTAATAATATACATGCTAGTAATAATATACATGCTAGTAATAACATACATGCTGGTAATAACATACATGCTAGTAATAACATACATGCTAGTAATAACATATATGCTGGTAATAACATACATGCTAGTAATAACATACATGCCGGTAATAACATACATGCTAGTAATAACATACATGCTAGTAATAACATACATGCTAGTAATAACATACATGCTAGTAATAACATACATGCTAGTAATAACATATATGCTGGTAATTACATACATGCTAGTAATAACATACATGCTGGCAATAATATACATGCTGGTAATAATATACATGTTAGTAATAATATACATGCTAGTAATAACATACATGCTAGTAATAACATACATGCTAGTAACAACATACATGCTAGTAATAACATACATGCTGGTAATAACATGCATGCTAGTAATAATATACATGCTAGTAATAACATACATGCTGGTAATAATATACATGCTAGTAATAACATACCTGCTAGTAATAACATACATGCTAGTAATAACATACATGCTAGTAATAACATACATGCTAGTAATAACATACATGCTGGTAATATACATGCTGGTAATAATAAACATGCTAGTAATAACATACATGCTAGTAATAACATACATGCTAGTAATAACATACATGCTGGTAATATACATGCTGGTAATAATAAACATGCTAGTAATAACATACATGCTAGTAATATACATGCTAGTAATAACATACATACTGGTAATAACATACATGCTAGTAATAACATGCATGCTGGTAATAACATACAAGTAATAACATGCATGCTAGTAATAACATACATGCTAGTAATAACATACATGCTAGTAATAACATGCATGCTAGTAATAACATGCATGCTAGTAATAACATGCATGCTAGTAATAACATACATGCTGGTAATAACATACATGCTGGTAATAACATGCATGCTAGTAATAACATGCATGCTAATAATAACATACATGCTAGTAATAACATACATGCTGGTAATAACATACATGCTGGTAATAACATACATGCTAGTAACATACATGCTAGTAATAACATACATGCTAGTAATAACATACATGCTGGTAATAACATACATGCTGGTAATAACATACATGCTGGTAATAACATGCATGCTAGTAATAACATGCATGCTAGTAATAACATACATGCTGGTAATAACATACATGCTAGTAATAACATATATGCTAGTAATAACATACATGCTGGTAATAACATGCATGCTGGTAATAACATACATGCTAGTAATAACATGCATGCTAGTAATAACATACATGCTAGTAATAACATACATTCTGGTAATAACATACATGCTGGTAATAACATACATGCTAGTAATAACATGCATGCTAGTAACATACATGCTAGTAATAACATACATGCTAGTAACATACATGCTAGTAATAACATACATGCTAGTAATAACATACATGCTGGTAATAACATACATGCTGGTAATAACATACATGCTAGTAATAACATGCATGCTAGTAATAACATGCATGCTAGTAATAACATACATGCTGGTAATAACATACATGCTGGTAATAACATACATGCTAGTAATAACATACATGCTAGTAATAACATACATGCTGGTAATAACATACATGCTGGTAATAACATACATGCTGGTAATAACATGCATGCTAGTAATAACATGCATGCTAGTAATAACATACATGCTAGTAATAACATGCATGCTAGTAATAACATACATGCTGGTAATAACATACATGCTGGTAATAACATGCATGCTAGTAATAACATGCATGCTAGTAATAACATACATGCTAGTAATAACATACATGCTGGTAATAACATACATGCTGGTAATAACATACATGCTAGTAATAACATGCATGCTAGTAACATACATGCTAGTAATAACATACATGCTAGTAACATACATGCTAGTAATAACATACATGCTAGTAATAACATACATGCTGGTAATAACATACATGCTGGTAATAACATACATGCTAGTAACATACATGCTAGTAATAACATACATGCTAGTAGTAACATACATTATAAACAGAAACTAGCCAGATCAGTATCTGATTGACATTAAAATTATAAGGAACCAAATATTGTGATCTCCTTATTACTACATTTATGAGGCAGCGCTAAACCCACAGGGGTCATACAACGCATGGGGAATGAGAGGTAAACAGGTTCAATCTGATGGAGTGGGTAGCTCCAGTATCCTAGACCAAGAGCTCGTCACCAGCACCAAGGTTGACCCTTGAAGATTGTACATTTACTGGAGACTAAATTTAAAGAAAACATATTTAAGAACGTGGCGTTTGAAAGTAACTAGTGTGTATTAAGTGTATATATGACAGTCCTGTGGTAGAATAACAATGGTAGCTCCCACAACCGGTGGCCTGGTGGCTAAAGCTCCCGCTTCACACACGGAGGGCCCGGGTTCGATTCCCGGCGGGTGGAAACATTTCGACACGTTTCCTTACACCTGTTGTCCTGTTCACCTAGCAGCAAATAGGTACCTGGGTGTTAGTCGACTGGTGTGGGTCGCATCCTGGGGGACAAGATTAAGGACCCCAATGGAAATAAGTTAGACAGTCCTCGATGACGCACTGACTTTCTTGGGTTATCCTGGGTGGCTAACCCTCCGGGGTTAAAAATCCGAACGAAATCTTATCTTAACCATCAGTGCTTCTCCACTCCATGTTCTTAATTTATGTAAATAACATACCAGGGACATTATATGGTTACATTAATATATTATGAAATACGTAAATCTTGTGCTAGGTAAGAAATCAAAATTATTGCTATATTTTGCAAGGTGGTTTAGATTAATTAAGCACATAGAATGATAAATAGATAATGGGATGTAATATTGATAAGCGAAGAATAAAAAAAATAATTATTTTTTTATCAAATAAAAATTCTAATAAAGATCTTGAGGGTAATTATAAATAATAAATTGTCAAGGGAAGACCATGCACGTGCAATAGTTAGGAATTTCCTGCACTACGCTAGCAAATATTAAATTAGTTGTCAACTGTGTGGATGGTGAAGTATTGAGAAAGTTGTTTACAATATATGATAGAGCTAAATGGTAATATTACATGTATAGTTATGACGTATCCGCCTCCTAAAAGAGGTGAATATATGTAACAAATTTTCAAAAGCAAACTAGAAAAAAATAATTTTTGAGTTAAGAAATATTAATTACGAAGAAGATTGGTCATTATAAGTATTCTTGTTGGAAAATAGTTTAGTTTATATAACAGTTATATAAGATCATAAAAATGATAAAAGAACATAGAGAAACAAGATTGCTGGGTACTGGTAGTACAGAGAACATGACACTATAATACATTACTTCACAACCTCTGCAGAAGAGTCAGTATATCAGTTTTTCATAGATTACACAAATTGACAACTGCAGTTGAATCAGTTGGGAAATAAACAAAATGTTGTAGGACAAATATATTACGCAGTAAAAGAGGAAACAACAGTATAGCTCCACTTAAGTAAATACATACATACACATACATACATACACACCTGGAGACGGGAAGTACAGTGTCTGTACTCTGAGGGAGGGGTCTTAATGTAGCAGTTATATAACTGTAGTGTAAGCGCACCTCTGGCTTGCCATGATTGTGACCAGATCTACCTGGAGTTCATTACCTTTGTAACTAGTTCAGCTATCATAACTTTGGGGTCCAGTCACTGGACCCATTATGTACCTTTGTAATCTTTTGACTACCGCCCACAGGATGGGTATGGGGTGCATAAAGATATTAAACTAAAGTGTGTGTGTGTGTGTGTGTGTGTGTGTGTGTGTGTGTGTGTGTGTGTGTGTGTGTGTGTGTGTGTGTGTGTGGTGTGTGACTCAACAATCAATATTTGCACCAATAACTCATTACAGTTGTGACCGGGTGTGGAAGTGTGAATTGCTCATTACTCTATAATTTGTTCATGATTGTAGCCATGTATAAACGTAAGTAACCATTCTACAGAATTCATTACCTTTGTAACTTGTGAGCTCATTACCTTTGTACCTAGTTCAGCTATCAAAACTTTGGGGGCCCAGTCCCTGGACCCATTACGTACCTCTGTAATCTGTAAATACCTTTGTAACTTGTCATGATTGTGACCAGACTTACCTGGAGTTCATTACCTTTGTAAATTGTGAGTTCATTACCTTTGTAAATTGTGAGTTCATTACCTTTGTAAATTGTGAGTTCATTACCTTTGTAAATTGTGAGTTCATTACCTCTGTAACTTGCTCAGCTATCAAAACTTTGGAGTCCAGTCCCTGGACCAATTATGTACCTCTGTAATCTTTTGACTACCGCCCACAGGATGGGTATGGGGTGCATAATAAACATATTAAACTAACTGGCAAGACAGTGAGGGAGTGAATGATGAAAGTTTGCCTTTTTAGGGCCACCCTGCCTTGGTGGGAAGCGGCCAATATGTGTGTACTCACCTATTTGTGGTTGCAGGGGTCGAGTCTTAGCTCCTGGCCCCGCCTCTTCACCGGTTGCTACTGGGCTCTCTCTCTCCCCGCTCCATGAGCTTTATCAAACCTCGTCTTAAAACTGTGTATGGTTCCTGCCTCCACTACGTCATTTTCTAGGCTATTCCACTGCCTTACAACTCTATGACTGAAGAAATACTTCCTACTATCTCTCTGACTCATTTGTGTCTTCAACTTCCAATTGTGGCCTCTTGTTTCTGTGTCCCCTCCCTGGAACATCCTGTCTTTGTCCACCTTGTCTATTCCACGCAGTATTTTATATGTCGTTATCATGTCTCCCCAGACTCTCCTGTCCTCCAGTGTCGTCAGGCCGATTTCCCTTAATCTTTGTTCATAGGACATTCCCCTTAGCTCTGGAACTAACCTTGTTGCAAACCTTTGTACTTTCTCTAGTTTCTTGACGTGCTTTATCAAGTGCGGGTTCCAAACAGGTGCTGCATACTCCAGTATGGGCCTGACATACACGGTGTACAGTGTCTTGAACGATTCCTTACTAAGGTATCGGAATGCTGTTCTCAGGTTTGCCAGGCGCCCATATGCTGCAGCAGTTATCTGATTGATGTGTGCTTCCGGAGACATGCTCGGTGTTATACTCACCCCAAGATCTTTCTCCTTGAGTGAGGTTTGCAGTCTTTGGCCACCTAGCCTATACTCTGTCTGTGGTCTTCTGTGCCCTTCCCCTATCTTCATGACTTTGCATTTGGCAGGATTAAATTCGAGAAGCCATTTGCTGGACCAGGTGTCCAGTCTGTCCAGGTCTCTTTGAAGTCCTGCCTGGTCCTCATCAATTCTCATTCTTCATCATCTGCAAACAGGGACACTTCTGAGTTTAACCCTTCCATCATGTCGTTCACATATACCAAAAATAGCACTGGTCCTAGGACCGACCCCTGTGGGACCCCGCTCGTCACAGGTGCCCACTGTGATACATCATTACGTACCATGACTCGTTGTTGCCTCCCTGTCAGGTATTCTCTGATCCATTGCAGTGCCCTTCCTGTTATATGCGCCTGATGCTCTAGCTTCTGCACTAATCTCTTGTGAGGAACTGTGTCAAAGGCCTTCTTGCAGTCCAAGAAGATGCAATCAACCCACCCCTCTCTCTCGTGTCTTACTTTTGTTATTTTATCATAAAACTCCAGAAGGTTTGTGACACAGGATTTGCCTTCCATGAATCCGTGCTGGTTGGCATTTATACTCTTGTTCCGTTCCAGGTGCTCCACCACTCTCCTCCTGATAATCTTCTCCATAACTTTGCATACTATACACGTCAATGACACAGGTCTTTAGTTTAGTGCCTCTTTTCTGTCTCCTTTTTTAAAAATGGGAGCTACATTTGCCGTCTTCCATACCTCAGGTAGTTGCTCAGTTTCCAGGGACGTGTTGAAGATTGTGGTAAGTGGCACGCACACCATATCTGCTCCCTCTCTAAGGACCCACGGGGAGATGTCCGGTCCCATTGCCTTTGAGGTATCGATGTCCCTTAGCAGTTTCTTCACCTCCTCCTCATCTGTATGTATGTCGTCCAACACTTGTTGGTGTATTCCTTGCTGGTGTCCCCATCTGGTCTGTCCCCCCAGAGTCCTTCCTGTCTCTACTGTAAATACTTCCTTAAATCTCGTGTTGAGCTCCTCACATACCTCTTGATCATTTCTTGTGAGTTCTCCACCTTCTTTCCTCAGCCTTATCACCTGGTCCTTGACTGTTGTCTTCCTCCTAATGTGGCTATACAGCAGTTTCGGGTCAGATTTGACTTTCGATGCTATGTCGTTTTCATACTGTCGCTGGGCCTCCCTCCTTATCTGTGCATACTCGTTTCTGGCTCTTCTACTAATCTCCTTGTTTTCCTGGGTCCTATGCCTCCTGTACCTTTTCCATTCTCTGTTGCACTTAGTTTTTGCCTCCCTACACCTTCGGGTAAACCAAGGACTCGTTTTGGTCTTCCTATTATTTCTGTTTCCCTTGGGAACAAAACTTTCCTCTGCCTCCTTGCACTTTGTTGCCACATATTCCATCATCTCGTTTACTGATTTTCCTACCATTTCTCTGTCCCACTGAACCTCCTGCAGGAAGTTTCTCATACCTGTGTAGTCCCCCCTTTTATAGTTTGGCCTGTCCCCTTCAGTTCCTGTTACCTTCTCCACTTGTAACTCTACTATATAATCAAAACTCAGAACCACGTGATCGCTAGCTCCAAGGGGCCTCTCGTAAGTAATGTCCTCAATGTCTGAACTGCTCAGGGTGAACACAAGATCCAGTCTTGCTGGCTCATCCTCCCCTCTCTCTCTGGTTGTGTCCCTGACATGTTGATGCATGAGGTTTTCAAGTACCACATCCATCATCTTGGCTCTCCATGTTTCGGGACCCCCATGTGGCTCCAGGTTTTCCCAGTCGATCTCCCTGTGGTTGAAATCGCCCATTACCAGTAACTTTGCTCTGCTCGAGTGAGCTCTTCTTGCCACCTCAGCCAGTGTGTCCACCATCACCCTGTTGTTTTCTTCGTACTCCTCTCTTGGCCTCCTGCAGTTCTGTGGTGGGTTATACATCACTCCAATGACTACTTTATGTTCTCCAGACTGAATTGTACCTACAATGTAGTCTCTTTCTCCAATCATGTCCATGCCTTCCATTTCCTCAAATCCCCATCGGTGTTTTATGAGCAGTGCAACCCCTCCTCCCCCTCTACTCCTTCTATCTTTCCTTAGGATCTGATATCCCGTTGGGAAGATTGTGTCTGTTATTGTCTCAGCGAGTTTTGTTTCTGTGACTGCTATGATGTCTGGGGATTTTTCACTGATTCTTTCGTTCCACTCCTCATGTTTATTCGTTATTCCATCCGCGTTTGTGTACCAAACTTTGTTTCTTTTCTATCATTGTAGTCATGCAAGAATATTGGGGTTGGGGAGCGAGAGCCTTGGTGGGGGCCTATATGGGGCTGTGGTGTAGGTGGGGTTTGTGATGATGGGGGTGGGGTCAGAATGCTCATAAGGGACAGCTGTTGGGGTGAGGTTTGTGATATGGGGGTTGGTGGCAGAGGGAACAGTGAGTGGGTTGTAGTATAGGTTGCTCAGTTGCGTTGGAAATGTCGCGGTTGGAGTCTTTTGGTGGGAGATTCTGTGGGGTGTGTTTGCCCTTCCTCCTGTGTCCGGGTCCTGCTCATTTTCGTCATTGCCTCTCGTTCCTCCTTGCGTGTCTGTACCCTCTCTTTCAGTGTAGTCCTTTCTTCTTGTGTTCTGTCGCGGTCGAGGTATACTCTCTGGTACCCCTCTTTGTCCCTCAGTCTTGCTTTCTCTTGCAGAATCCTGGTTCGAACTGATTCTTCCTTGAAAGTTACTTTGACAGGCCGTATCCTTCCACTCGCAAACCACCCAATTCTCTGAAAATTTGTCACCTGGGTCATATCGCCCTCACCTATTGTTTTCATGATGCCTTCAATCATTTTTTTCTCCTGTTTTATTTCTTCAAAGTTGTCCCCCTTGGCTTCTTGGAGCCCGTACACAAAAACTGACCTCGCCCTTTCCTCCTCCCACTGAGTCTCCATCTGCTTCCTCTGAGGCATTTTATTTCCTTCCATTGACATGTTCTTGCCTTCAGTCCCTGTCATATCTGAAACTTCTATTCTCAGTGAACTGTCTTTCATGACCAGCTGTCCCTTGCTACTGCAGTTGGCTTTTAGAATCTCTGCATATAGTATACCTTCATTGTCTTCGGACCTGTCATTTGATCTTAGTGTGCTCCTCGTCTTTTCCCTGGCCCCACGTGGGTCTGATCGGGCCTTCGCGTACGGCATGTCTCCGTTGTTGCTTACCGTCCCCTTGTGTGTGTGTACTCACCTAGTTGTACTCACCTAGTTGAGGTTGCGGGGGTCGAGTCCGAGCTCCTGGCCCCGCCTCTTCACTGATCGCTACTAGGTCACTCTCTCTGAACCGTGAGCTTTATCATACCTCTGCTTAAAGCTATGTATGGATCCTGCCTCCACTACATCGCTTCCCAAACTATTCCACTTACTGACTACTCTGTGGCTGAAGAAATACTTCCTAACATCCCTGTGATTCATCTGTGTCTTCAGCTTCCAACTGTGTCCCCATGTTGCTGTGTCCAGTCTCTGGAACATCCTGTCTTTGTCCACCTTGTCAATTCCTCTCAGTATTTTGTATGTCGTTATCATGTCCCCCCTATCTCTCCTGTCCTCCAGTGTCGTCAGGTTGATTTCCCTTAACCTCTCCTCGTAGGACATACCTCTTAGCTCTGGGACTAGTCTTGTTGCAAACCTTTGCACCTTCTCTAGTTTCTTTACGTGCTTGGCTAGGTGTGGGTTCCAAACTGGTGCCGCATACTCCAATATGGGCCTAACGTACACGGTGTACAGGGTCCTGAACGATTCCTTATTAAGATGTCGGAATGCTGTTCTGAGGTTTGCTAGGCGCCCATATGCTGCAGCAGTTATTTGGTTGATGTGCGCTTCAGGAGATGTCCCTGGTGTTATACTCACCCCAAGATCTTTTTCCTTGAGTGAGGTTTGTAGTCTCTGGCCCCCTAGACTGTACTCCGTCTGCGGTCTTCTTTGCCCTTCCCCAATCTTCATGACTTTGCACTTGGTGGGATTGAACTCCAGGAGCCAATTGCTGGACCAGGTCTGCAGCCTGTCCAGATCCCTTTGTAGTTCTGCCTGATCTTCGATCGAGTGAATTCTTCTCATCAACTTCACGTCATGTGTGTGTGTGTGTGTGTACTCCCCTATTTGTGGTTGCAGGGGTCAAGTCACAGCTCCTGGCCCCGCCTCTTCACCGATTGCTACTTGGTCCTGTCTCTCCCTGTTCCATGAGCTTTATCCAACCTCGTCTTCAATCTATGTAAGGTTCCTGCCTCCACTACGTCTCTTTCTAGGCTATTCCATTTCCTGACAATTCTACGACTGAAGAAATATTTCCTAACATCCCTTTGACTCATCGGAGTCAACTTCCGAGTGTGACCCCTTGTTTCTGTGTCCCATCTCTGGAGCATCCTTTGTCCACCTGGTCAATTCCTCGCAGCATTTTATATGTCGTTATCATGTCTCCCCTGACCCTCCTGTCCTCCAGTGTCGTCAGGCCGATTCCCCTCAACCTTTCTTTGTAGGACAGTTCCCTTAACTCTGGGACTAGTCTTGTTGCAAACCTTTGCACTTTCTCTAATTTCTTGACGTGCTTGACCAGGTGTGGATTCCAAACTGTGTGTGTGTGTGTGTGTGTGTGTGTGTGTGTGTGTGTGTGTGTGTGTGTGTGTGTGTGTGTGTGTGTGTGTGTGTGTAAAGACATAATAGGTAAATTCACGTTTAATATTCACACTCTTGAGAGTTGAAAACTGACTATATTTTCTCTCCCCAGCCTGATCTATCAGCTGCAGACCGCTTCGACTTTGTAAGTATCTTGGTCCTGGGGACCAGTACCTCCTTCATGCGTTCTTCACTCCTTCTTTTACTTTTTATACTTATTATATTCTGAAATATCATGTGGAGAGTCGCATTCTATTCTCAAACATTACTTGCTAATTATTAGAATCTATTATGTCAGAGAATTTTGTTTATAGTCGGTGAGTCCAGATATTATATTTGGCACTGTAATCAACCCCAGTATTTAATAGTGTGAGCTGCAGCATTACAAGCTTATCATCTCGCACACTTTGCTAAATCTTTTAGTAAAACATTTTATTTCAGTCACATAGGACTCAAATCTGGATTCAGATATAAATTTCACATATTGTGATTTTTAATGTGATTTAAGTATGATTTATAGTTAGAGAAGTGATAATAGCTATAATTTGCATGGATAACATTAACAAATGTATATTTTCCTGGACAGGTGTTTAACATGTATAAGCGACTTGGAGGCGGTGAGTACTTAGGCTTCAATAACGCAGTCTTCCTGTCTGAGAAGGAGTGTGCAGACCGCAACTTTGCTCTGGCCTACTTCATGAGAGAGAACAAGTGCTTCCCTGAGGGAACCCGTCTCCATGAGACACTGGATTTCTATTTTCAGGTATGTAGAACCTTGTAGATTTAAAGTACAGGGAGAGTAAGTTCAGTGCAAGCTACTGAAGAACTCGGTCAAGGGTAAGATTCTAATTATGGAAATTATAAAAATTCAGAAACACAGAAGGGCATAATACTGCAAAACACTATAAAACATAATGTTGTGTGTTTGTGTAAAATATGAACTGATGGTTTCGTTGAAAAGAACACCGTAATTGCTGACAAATATGTAATAGGGTAACGAAAAGAACTAAACTTTGACATGATGTTCCGCCTGAAAAAGGTTTTTGATAACACTTCACAGGCGAAACATTGTCTAGCTAGTGTCTTGATGTCTCTGTGAGCTGTAACTGCACTCGTGCCTCCTCTGGTAAACTTAGTTAAAACATTGTCACTTTGAATAAATAAATAACAAAAGGCACAATACCGTGACTGGAACAATACACAAATAACCCGCACATAAAAGAGAGAAGCTTACGACGACGTTTCGGTCCGACTTGGACCATTGACAAAGTCACACAGTGTGACTTTGTCAATGGTCCAAGTCGGACCGAAACGTCGTCGTAAGCTTCTCTCTTTTATGTGCGGGTTATTTGTGCATTGTCACTTTGCTTTAGTGCTTGAATTCTGAAAGATCGCCCTGTATTTTCCAGCAGCAGCAGTCACACATAATGCAGCGCATCATAGCAATGTAAGAAATAATAAGTTCATAAACTAAATATGTTGTTGGTTCTTGCGATTTTATCTGAATGCAGGTGATAAAATCCTCAAAATCATTAGGCAACTCCCATAAAACTTTTGCCCAATTAGTTTTATTTAGAGTGTAGACCAACAACAAATTAAGTGGATACTTGTACAGAATGTATGAAATTTTCTGACTTGCTGTTGAGTAAAAGTGTGTTAACCAGTTGCTTAGTAACAAGGAAAACCCATAGGTAAAGAACTTTTAATATAATATCTGAAGAACACGTAGGACTGTGGGAACTATTATTTGCTTGTCAAATATATAACACTACAAATAAATAACAAAAAGGCACAATACCGTGACTGGAACGATACACAAATAACCCGCACATAAAAGAGAGAAGCTTACGACGACGTTTCGGTCCGACTTGGACCATTGACAAAGTCACTTTGACTTTGTCAATGGTCCAAGACGGACCGAAACGTCGTCGTAAGCTTCTCTTTTTTATGTGCGGGTTATTTGTGTATATAACACTACGTAAGAAAATTTCACTTTTGCCGTGTTCATGGGAAATAAGCATCATTTCCCAATTCTTTATAACTAAACAAAGTTTAAAAAAAGCAGTTTTGATCTCAGAATTTTGTTTTTGTGGTCAGGACACTTCTGGAACACTCTCAAGAAAGACTGATGTAAAACTGTTATGTTCTAGGGTTTTACTTGGCATATATAAAAACTGACTCACAAACCAGCATTCAGTTCAGCTCTGGCTGCCTGAGAAGACACACATCAGAAGACGTGAAATGGCATCAAGAGGCTGTAGTTATTCTCCAGATGAATTCTGCTACATATGTGGTCAATTTATTAAGACAAGAGCAAAAAAGTTCTCTGTAACAGCATCTAAAAAAAATGTGTGAAGCTTACAAAGCATATTTTGGCACGCAAGTTGTGGACCAAGACAAGACCTGGGCGCCTCATGTTGCTGTGAACATTGTAAGAAAACATTGAAAGGTAAGAAAGTCATTAGTTATATGAAGGGTAAAATCTTGAATAGGAACATTTTTTAAATGACATACATACAACAGAAACTAATTATTTTGTTCTTTTACAAGATGGTATAGAGGAGAAAAAAGAACCATGAAGTTTGGTGTTCCTAGAATATGGCGTCAACCACTGATCACTCAATTAACTGTTACTTCTGTCTGGTGGATCCTTCCAAACACCGAACTGGGAAAAATGCACCTGCTATTTCTTATCCAGACCTTCCTTCTTTTATTGCACCAGCACCACACAGTGCTGATCTTCCTGTGCCTACACCTCCAGAAAAAAGTCAACTCTCAGAAGAAGACCATGATCTTACATTTGCAGGTGATGGGAGGAATCCTTACTACCCAAACCAGACCTCAATGACCTTGTCAGAGATCTTGGTTTGACAAAGTCAAATGCTGAGCTTTTGATTTCAAGGCTCAAGGAGTGGGACTTGGTGGATGAAAGTGTGCAAGTGACAAGCCAAAGAAAACGTCACCAGCATTTCTCAAGCTTCTTCACTAATGAAGACAGGTTGTGCTACTGTAATGATGCATCAGGCTTGTTTGATGCAATTGGAATTGCATGCAATCCAGATGAGTGGAGACTCTTCATTGGCAGCTCCTCCATAAGCCTAAAAGCTGTACTTCTGCACAGTGGGAACAAGTATTCATCTCTTCCCTTGGCTCATTCATTGCATATTAAGGAGGACTACAACAGTGTCAGACTTCTACTGGAAGCTTTGAACTATGATAAGTATGGCTGGGAGGTTATTGGAGACTTCAAAATGATGGGACTCCAAGGAGGTTTTGCCAAGTTTTCCTGTTATCTCTGTCACTGGGATAGTAGAGACAGAGCAGCACATTACCAGAGGAAACACTGACCTCAAAGGACTGAGTTCTCAACAGGAAGACATAATATCTAACATAAACCATTGGTGGATCCTCAGAAAGTTCTGTTCCCTCCATTACACATCAAACTAGGGCTAATGAAGCAGTTTGTTACAGTTCTTGACAAAGAATCTGCAGCCTTCAAGTATCTTCAAGACTTCTTTTCCAAGCTTTCAGAGGCAAAGGTGAAGGCTGACATCTTTACTGGACCACAAGTCATGAAAATCATGGAGTGCTCAGAATTTCAAAGAAGCTCGCAGAGAAGGAAAAGGAAGCCTGGGAGAGTTTTGTTGCTGTAGCACAGGACTTTCTGGGCAACAACAAGGCTGACAATTATGTGGAACTTGTTGAGACCTTGGTAAAATGCTATGGTCAGAAGGGCTGTAGGATGCCCCGTAGGGTCCATATCCTTGATGCTCATCTTGACAATTTCAAGGAGAATGTGGGAGCATACTCAGAGGAGCAAGGAGAGCGCTTCCACCAAGATATAATGGACTTCGAACACAGATATCAGGGATCTTATAATGAAAACATGATGGGACATTTGGGGGCTTCAACGGGAAAGTGATTTGTTGCATGCTTGCAAATCTAGAAAAACTGTTTATTATAAAATTTGTAAATAAGTTTCAGAACGTTTAAAATAAAATGTGTAAATTTGATTTTATTTATGTAAATTTTATTTATTATATGTTTTCGTTTTACATCCAAAACTAGCAAAAAAATATCGAAATTTAGCCATTTTTTGTCAAAAATTCATATTGTAAGCCACAAAAGCAAAGTTTAAATGGAATAATAGGCATTTTCTATTGTTTTGCAATTAAAGGAGTTGGAAAATAATACTTGCCAGGAACAAAAATTGTGTTACATATGTAACTGATTGAATTATTAAAGTATTTCACGGTAACATTCGTATGTGCAAACCAAAAAACTGTGCATCACTATTTTCCATTAATGAAAAAACTTTGTAGCAAATATTTTAAAACGTGTTACAGCTATGTTCCTTGGAGATCACGGCGGAGTCCGGGGCGCTGATGGCAGCTACCTTAGCCAATGGTGGTATCAACCCCCTCACAGGCGACCCAGTGCTCACCGTGGATGCTGTCAGGAATACACTCACACTCATGCACTCCTGTGGCATGTACAATTATTCTGGCCAGTTTGCCTTTAAGGTACTGTGTTTAATACCACGTACGATCACTGTTACGAAGACTTGACACTAAGTTGTAGCCTTTCACTAAGTTTGCTGCTACCTTGGTATTTTAGGTTACTAGATTAGCATCCATTTTATTATTAATGTAATCAATAGTAAGTTTGGGTTTTTCCATCTTTTAAGATCGTTCACGCAGTAAATTTTCAGTAAAAACTATTAAGTAATTTTTCCTTGACGTTTTATTAGTAAATTATATCAAAATCAATTTTTTCTTCAAAATTGCAAAAGTTGTAAAGAAATTCAAATTACTTCCATGAAATGAGGATCCATCGTCTTGTGTTCAATTACCTTCATCTCTTCTCATCCATCATTATATATATATATATATATATATATATATATATATATATATATATATATATATATATATATATATATATATATATATATATATATTATATATATATATATATATATTATATATATATATATATATATATATATATATTATATATATATATATATATATATATTATATATATATATATATATATATATATATTATATATATATATTATATATATATATATTATATATTATATATATATATATATATATATATATATATATTATATATATAATATATATATATATATATTATATATATATATATATATATATATATATATATATATATATATATATATATATATATATATATATATATATATATATATATATATATTATATATATATATATATATATATATATATATATATATATATATATATATATATATATATATATATATATATATATATATATATATATATATATATATATATATATATATATATATATATATTTATATATATATATATATATATATATATATATATATATATATATATATATATATATATATATATATATATATATATATACACACACACTGACATCCATCCATCATATATATATGTAATGATATACAGGTACTGACTATAGAGAGGCAAGGTTGTCTTGAAGTTCAGCGCATTTATTATTATTATTATTATTATTAGTAGTAGTAGTAGTAGTAGTAGTAGTATTTTCATGGTGGAACCCTAAAAGCGTAGGGGCCATATAACACCTGAGGTATAGGGAATGTGAACCTTCCTAGTTTGATCCTAGAAGGGGTAGGGAAATAGCTGCAGTTCCCTGCATCAAGAGCCCTTTACCGGCATCGAGGTACCTCCATTAAGTCATCGTATATAAACTATATTAATAAATATATTCAGTAACAAATTTTCAGCGAGGTTTTACATGACTATCATAATTCCCTGAATAAGATTTTCTTATTTTTTTTTGGTTAAGAAAATATGGTGACTGAAACAGTGTTTTAAGATTATTATTATTCTCTCAGGTTGGCCTGCCATCTAAGTCTGGGGTATCGGGTTGTGTGCTGTTGGTAGTGCCCAACACCATGGGTATCTGCCTCTGGTCACCTCCTCTGGACTCCAATGGAAATTCCTGCCGTGCTGTCCAGTTTTGTATGGTAAGTTACGAGTGCTCGTCACTGTTGGAGGGAAGTAAGCTGTGTATTTTCAACTCTTCCTCCTGATAACTATATCACACTTTCACATAGGATTTTGCAGCCCATTTATTAAGGCTCCGTCAACAATCACCCATTTGACTTTTTTTTTTTTACAACAGTGCTTTGTTGCCTGTGGTTAAGATGACTGCCTGGTATTTTGTATTAATAGGGAAACCACCTATTTAAGATTGCTTATGAATACTTAGTTATTAAAATAATAAAGGTAGAAGCAAATTTGTCAATAAGCTGGGATTAGTTAAATCCATTTGATTCACTGATATTCACTAAGCAAAAATATAATTAACTAACTCAAATCATCTTCCAAGTTGTTTAGATTTTGTTAGATATCTGATCCTGAACATTATTATTATTACTAGTAATAGTAGTAGATGTTGTATTACATTCAAGGTAAACGCTAAATCCTTGGGGAATGGGAGATAATCAGTTGAGTGAGAGCGGAGGTCAAGCCAGTTGGTTGCATCAGTAGCCCCTCACCAGCGTCAAGGAACCTCCCTTGAATGGTGATCATTAACGCTAACACTAATAGCAGGAAAATTATGTGTTCTCTGTCTTCAGTTTTAATACTTGACCAACATGTATATCAGAGCAGGGACTGGCATGTGAAGGTTCCGATATGTAATGAATCAAAATGAATACGAGGTGTATTTACAAAAAAGAGCTTGTAATTGTTACAAATGCAAATTATTACAAAAAGTTGCAAAAAGTTACAAGCTGTTTGGAAAACTACTGATTATACAGAGCATTTCTTGCATGTTAAAAAACATGACATCATTAAGACCCGTGAGGGACATATAGCCATTGGAGAATGTTAAGTATTCAAATGTGATCCTAGGAAGTAGAGGGTAACTAATTTCTCGGGTTAAGAGACCTTTACTAACATAAAGCACCCCTTCATCCTCCCTTCAAGAGCCAGTATGTGAAGTTGTTTTATTATATTCCCTGTAGGAACTGGTATCTCGTTTCAATTTCCACAACTTCGACAACCTGCGTGGTCACTTCACCTCCAAGTGTGACCCACGCATGGCCAAGGCTGAGTCAAAGGCACAGATTCTCTTTGACTTGCTCTTCTCTGCTGCTGCTGGGGATCTCTCTGCTCTCAGAAGGTAAAAGTATATAAACAAATTACATCTGTTATATTGAAGGTACACAAGTAACATTAGCATAAAGGAAAATTGGATAACTACATTGTATAAGGAAATGAAAATCGAACATAAATATTAGATTGTAAGCTTAATCAAACACAAATGGGATTAAAGAACTTAAACCTATTAATTGCTTAGCCAGTTAAGAATAAGAAACAAAGAGGAGACAAACACTTCATTTACTGATTGATCCATCATCTTGTTTTCCTCAGACACTCTCTCTCAGGAAGTGACATGCAAGCCAAAGATTATGATGGCAGAACAGCACTGCATGTAGCTACGTCAGAGGGACACTTGAATATTGTCAAGTATCTCCTATACAACTGCCAGGTTTATCCTCTGCCCAAGGTGGGAAAATTTTAGTTTCTTTTAACATTGAATTAATTTTGTTTATGCTCGCGCAGACACACACACACACACACACACACACACACACACACACACACACACACACACACACACACACACACACACACGCCAGCAAGACTGGACCTAGTATTCACCTTGAGTAGTGCAGATATTGAGCACATCACATATGAAAGACCCCTTGGGGCCAGCGATCATGTAGTTTTAAGCTTTGAATACACAGTAGAGCTACAAGTTGTTCACCCAAAGGTGCAGGGAGGCAAAAACCAAGTGTGCTAGGGAATGGAAGAAGTATAGAAGGCAAAGGGCCCGGGAGAATAAGGAGAGCAGTCGTAGAGCCAGAAATGAATATGCACAGATAAGGGAGGCCCAACGACAATATGAAAACGACATAGCAGACAAAGCCAAATCTGACCCGAAGCTGTTATACAGCCACATCAGGAGGAAAACAGTCAAGGACCAAGTAACCAGGCTAAGGAAGGAAGGAGAGACAACAAGAAACGTCCGTGAAGTATGTGAGGAACTCAACATGAGATACAAAGACGGAGAGGTGAGGTACACCACCAAGTGCTGGACACAGTACACACAACTGAGGAAGAAGTGAGGAGGCTTCTGAGTGAGCTAAATACCTCAAAGGCAATGGGGCCGGATAACATCTATCAATGGGTCCTGAGAGAGGGAGCAGAGGAGCTATATGTACCCCTAACAACAATATTCAATACATCTCTCGAAACAGGGAGATTGCCTGAGGCATGGAAGACAGCAAATGTAGTCCCAATTTTTAAAAAAGGAGACAGACATGAAGCACTAAACTACAGACCAGTGTCACTGACATGTATAGTATGCAAAGTCATGGAGAAGATTATCAGGAGAAGAGTGGTGAACACCTAGAAAGGAATGATCTCATCAACAGCAGCCAACGTGGTTTCAGGGACGGGAAATCCTGTGTCACAAACCTACTGGAGTTCTATGACAGGGTGACAGCAGTAAGACAATAGAGAGAGGAAGGGTGGGTAGATTGCGTTTTCTTGGACTGTAAGAAGGCGTTTGACACAGTTCCACACAAGAGGTTAGTGCAAAAACTGGAGGACCAGGCAGGAATAACAGGGAATACACTACAATGGATCAGGGAATACTTGTCAGGAAGACATCAGCGAGTCGTGGTACGTGGCGAGGTGTCAGAGTGGGCACCTGTGACCAGCGGGGTCCCACAGGGGTCAGTCCTAGGACCAGTGCTGTTTCTAGTATTTGTGAACGACATGACGGAAGGAATAGACTCCGAAGTGTCCCTGTTTGAAGATGACCTGAAGTTGATGAGAAGAATTCATTCGGTCGAAGACCAGGCAGAACTACAAAGGGATCTGGACAGGCTGCAGTCCTGGTCCAGCAATTGGCTCCTGGAGTTCAACCCCAACAAGTGCAAAGTCATGAAGATTGGGGAAGGGCAAAGAAGACTGCAGACAGAGTACAGTCTGTATCATCCTTTGCGGATGATACTAGAATCTGCATGAGGCTGTCATCTGCTGAGGACGCGGTTAACCTCCAAGAACATATAAACAAAGTTTTCCAGTGGGCAACGGTAAACAATATGATGTTCAATGAGGACAAATTCCAACTACTCCGTTATGGAAAACTGGAGGAGATAATAACTAGAACAGAGTATACTACAGACTCTGGCCATACAATAGAGCGGAAAAATAATGTAAGGGACCTGGGAGTAGTAATGTCTGAGGATCTCACTTTCAAAGATCACAGCAGTGCCACGATCGCACGTGCAAAGAAAATGATAGGATGGATAATGAGAACGTTCAAAACGAGAGACGCCAAGCCAATGATGATCCTTTTCAAATCACTTGTTCTCTCTAGGCTGGAATACTGCTGTACATTAACATCTCCATTCAAAGCAGGTGAAATCGCAGATCTAGAGAGTGTACAGAGATCCTTTACTGCACGTATAAGTTCTGTCAAGCACCTTAACTACTGGGAACGCTTGGAAGCACTTGACTTGTACTCGTTGGAACGCAGGAGGGAGAGATATATTATAATCTACACTTGGAAAATCTTGGAAGGAATGGTCCCAAATCTGCACACAGAAATCACTCCCTACGAAAGTAAAAGACTGGACAGGCGATGCAAAATGCCCCCAATAAAAAGAAGGGGCGCCATTGGTACATTAAGGGAAAACACCATAAGTGTCCGGGGCCCAAGACTGTTCAACAGCCTCCCATTAAACATTAGGGGAATTGCCAATAAACCCCTGGCTGCCTTCAAGAGAGAGCTGGGCAGATACCTACAGTTAGTGCCGGATCAGCCGGGCTGTGGCTCTTACGTTGGACTGCGTTCGGCCAGCAGTAACAGCCTAGTTGATCAGGCCCTGATCCATCGGGAGGCCTGGTCATGGACCGGGCCGCGGGGGCGTTGATCCCCGGTATAACCTCCAGGTATCCAGGGGGGCCAGAGACTACAAACCTCACTCAAGGAAAAAGATCTTGGGGTGAGAATAACACCAGGCACATCTCCTGAGGCACACATCAACCAAATAACTGCTGCAGCATATGGGCGCCTAGCAAACCTCAGAACAGCATTCCGACATCTTAATAAGGAATCGTTCAGGACCCTGTACACCGTGTACGTTAGGCCCATATTGGAGTATGCGGCAACAGTTTGGAACCCACACCCAGCCAAGCACGTAAAGAAACTAGAGAAAGTGCAAAGGTTTGCAACAAGACTAGTCCTAGAGCTAAGGGGTATGTCCTACGAGGAGAGGTTAAGGGAAATCGACCTGACGACACTGGAGGACAAGAGAGATAGGGGGGACATGATAACGACTTACAAAATACTGAGAGGAATTGACAAGGTGGACAAAGACAGGATGTTCCAGCGATGGGACACAGTAACAAGGGGACACAGTTGGAAGTTGAAGACACAGATGAATCACAGAGATGTTAGGAAGTATTTCTTCAGCCACAGAGTAGTCAGGAAGTGGAATAGTTTGGGAAGCGATGTAGTGGAGGGAGGATCCATACATAGCTTTAAGCAGAGGTATGATAAAGCTCACGGTTCAGCGAGAGTGACCTAGTAGCGACCAGTGAAGAGGCGGGGCCAGGAACTAGGACTCGACCCCTCCAACCCCAACTAGGCGAGTACACACAAGCCAGGAGCCGAGTCTCGACCCCTGCAACCACAATTAGGTGAGTACACACACAAACATACATACATACACATACACACACATATGACATGTATAGTATGCAAAGTCATGGAGATTATCAGAAGTGGTGGAGCACCTAGAAAGGAATGAGCTTATCAACGACAACCAGCACAGGGGCGGGAAATCCTGTGTCACAAACCTACTGGAGTTCTACGACATGGTGACAGCAGTAAGACAAGACCGAGAGAGAAGGGTGGGAAGATTGCGTTTTCTTGGACTGTAAGAAGGGGTTTGACACAGTTCCACACAAGATATTAGTGCAAAAGCTGTAGGACCAGGCAGGGATAACAGGGAAGGCACTGCACTGGATCAGGGAATACCTATCGGGAAGACAACAGCGAGTCGTGGTACGTGACGAGGTGTTAGAGTGGGCGTCTATGACGAGCGGGGTTCCACAGGGGTTAGTCCTAGGATCGGTGCTGTTTCTGATATATGTGAACGACATGACGGAAGGAAGACTCAGAAGTGTCCCTGTTTGCAGATGATGCGAAGCTGATGAAAAGAATTCAATCGAACGAGGACCAGGAAAAACTACAGAGGGATCTGGACAGGCTGCAGGCCTGGTCCAGAAACTGGTTCCTGGAGTTCAGTCCCACCAAGTGCAAAGTCATGAAGATTGAGGAAGGGCAAAGGAGACTGCAGACAGAGTACAGTCTAGGGGGTCAGAGACTACAAACCTCACTCAAGGAAAAGGATCTTGGGGTGAATATAACACTGGGCACATCTCCTGAGGTGCATATCAACCAAATAACTGCTGCAGCATACGGGCGCCTAGCAAACCTAAGAATAGCATTCCGACACCTCAATAATGAATCGTTCAGGACCCTGTACACCGTGTACGTTAGGCCTATATTGGAGTATGCAGCACCACTTTGGAACCCACACCTAACCAAGTACGTAAGGAAATTAGAGAAAGTGCAAAAGTTTGCAACAAGATAGTCCCGGAGCTAAGGGGAATGTCCTGCGAAGAGAGGTTAAGGGAAATCGATCTGACGACACTGGAGGACAGGAGAGATAGGGAGGATGTGATAACGACATAAAATACTGAGAAGAATCGACAAGGAGAATAGAGACAGGATGTTCCAGAGATGGGATACAGCGACAAGGGATCACAGTTGGAAGTTGAAGACTCGGATGAATCACAGGGATGTTAGGATGTATTTCTTCAGTTACAGAGTTGTCAGGAAGTTGAATAGTCTTGGAAGTGATGTAGTGGAGGCTCCATACATAAGCTTTAAGAAGAGGTATGATAAAGCTCATGGAGCAGGAAGAGTGACCTAGTAGCGGCCAGTGAAGAGGCGGGGCCAGGAGCTGTGACTCGACCCCTGCAACCACAATCAGGGGGAATATGAGGATATGGATGAGTATAATACCGAGCACATCTGAAGCACACATCAACCAGATAACTGCTTCAGCATATGGGCGCCTGGCAAACCTGAGAATAGCGTTCCGATGCTTCAGTAAGGAATCGTTCAAGACTCTGTACACCGTGTCCGTCAGGCCCAAACTGGAGTACGCAGCACCAGTTTGGAACCCACACCTTGTCAAGTACGTCAAGAAATTAGAGAAAGTGCAAAGGTTTTCAACAAGGCTAGTTCCAGAGCTAAGAGGAATGTCCTACGAAGAAAGGTTAAGGGAAATCGGCCTTACGACACTGGAGAACAGGAAGGTTACGACATACAAAATACTGCGAGGAATTGACAAGGGGGGCAGAGACAGGATGTTCCAGAGGTGGGACACAGAAACAAGGGGTCACAATTGGAAGTTGAAGACTCAGATGAGTCAGAGATGTTAGGAAGTATTTCTTTAGTCATAGAGTTGTCAGGAAGTGGAATAGTCTGGCAAGCGATGTAGTGGAGGCAGGAACCATACATAGCTTTAAGAAGAGGTATGATAAAGCTCATGGAGCAGGGAGAGTGATCTAGTAGCAACCAGTGAAGAGGCGGGGCCAGGAGCTATGAATCGACCCCTGCAACCACAACTAGGTGAACACACACACACACACACACACACACACACACACGTTAAGCCATAACAATTAAGAGAGGAGATGGCGAGCCAGAGAGACTGGACCCAGTGTTTACCGTAGGTTCATCTGACATAGGTGAAGTAGAATAAGAGGCCTCTGGGCACTAGTGACCATGCAGTCCTGGACTTTGAGCACCTAGTGGAACTTATGATGGAAGTACAGTAAGTGGAGGGCCTCTTAAAGCTAGACTTTAGAAGGGGAATTTTTGAAGGGCTGAGAGACTTCTTGAATTTAGTGGCTTGGGATAGTGAATTGGAAGGTAAGTCAGTGGATGAGATGTTGGAGTACCTAGCTAGAAAATGCAATAAACTTGAGGAGACCATACCAAGATGATAATGCAGAAACAACAAACACAAAGCGAACCCTTGGTTCAACCAGAGATGCAGGGAGGTAGTCAGAAAAGTGTAAGAAAGTAGGGAAAAAAAGAGAAAGAAAATGACAGAAGTGAAGAGATTGTCCAAAAACAGATATGCTAGGGTGAGAAGAGAGGCTGTCAGGCAGTTTGAGAATGACATAGCAGCAAAGGCCTAGTCTGAACCCAAACTCCCTCACAGCCACATCAGAAGAATGACGACAGTGGTAGACCAGGTAATTAGACTGAGGAAGGAAGGACATCAAGATATCTTATTAATGAAAATAAAATACCAGATATACTAAGCAAATTTCCTAAATTTGCTTGTAACAGAAAAGGAACAAGGTACACTGAAAAGTACTGGATGCCATCCACACAACACAGAACAAGTAAAGAATTTTTGATGACCCTGGAACTTGACAACTTGTCACCATAGATCCTACAAGAGGGTGCAGAAGCATTATCTAAATAACTAGCTATGATCTACAATAAGTCAATGCACAAATGACAGTTTCTGGAGATATGGAAGACATTAAATATAGTTCCCATATTTAAGAAAGGAGGAATTCAGGAGGTATCAAACTGCAGGCCTCGCAAGGTAGCAGAGAAATTTGTCAGGGGAGTGGGGGGGAAGTGGGAGAACACTTGGAAAGAAGTGGTACACAAATAACCCGCACATAAAAGAGAGAAGCTTACGACGACGTTTCGGTCCGACTTGGACCATTGACAAAGTCACACTAACCAGAAGTGGAGCAGGACGGCTATATATAGGCAGGAAGAAGTGGTGGTAGTAGTAGTAGTAGTACAAGAATGGTATATAATACCGACAAGATGATTAAGACACATGCGCAACACCCGAGCATCCCTATCGTAGACGTTTCGCCATCCAGCCAGCCACTGGATGGCGAAACGTCCACAACAAAGACAACCAGACGCCGCACATGTGTCTGGTTATCTCTGTTGTGGACGTTTCGCCATCCAGTGGCTGGCTGGATGGCGAAACGTCTACGATAGGGATGCCCGGGTGTTGCGCATGTGTCTTAATTTCATCTTGTCGGTATTATATACCATTCTTGTACTACTACTACTACTACTACTACCACCACCTCTTCCTGCCTATATATAGCCGTCCTGCTCCACTTCTGGTTAGTGTGACTTTGTCAATGGTCCAAGTCGGACCGAAATGTCGTCGTAAGCTTCTCTCTTTTATGTGCGGGTTATTTGTGTATCGTTCCAGTCACGGTATTGTGCCTTTTTTGTTATTTAAAGAAGTGGTTTCATAAACAACAACCAGCTTGGGTTAAAGGATAGCAGATCTTGTCATACTAACTAGTTGGAGTTCTATGTGCAACAAGAAATAGAGGGTTGGGTGGACTGCATTTATTTAGACTGCAAGAGTTTGATAGAGTACCCCACGAGAAGCTGGACCAAAAACTTGAGAGTCAGGCTGGAATAACAAGGAACGTACTCCGGTGGATCACAAATTAACTTAGGAAAAGGAAGCAAAGAGTGACTGTCAGGAAAGAGACATCAGAATGAGGAAGAGTAACTGGGGGGTTTTGCAAAGATCGGTATTAGGACCATTATTATTTAAGGTTGCTGAGAATGACATTCCCTTGAAACAACATATATCAGCCCCGTCTTGGAATATGCAGCACCACTATGGAACTCGCACCTGAAAAAGCATGTTAAGAAACTGAAGAAAATGCAGAAATATGCAACAAGGCTTGTTCCTGAGCTAAGGGGCACTAGTTACAAGGACAGGCTAACGGAAATGATCCTAACGACATTGGAGGACGGAAGAACCAATTCAATTCAATTCAAGTTTATTCTCTATAAGGGTTACAATGTGGGGTTTACAGGTTTTGGGTATTGTGTGGTTTACATGTTATAAAATACTAAATACAGAGGGGGCCACTAGGACACCTAGCCTGGCTAGGCATTTCGAGCAGACTTAGATTAATTCTTAACATTAAATCCTTACAGATTATGGTATTAAGGCTAAGTGACTACATCATAATTTGTGAGTTTAGCAATGTGAATGCTTATGTTTTGGCACAATACAAGGTGTCTATATTTGAGTATCATAGACAAACTTATGACTAGTTAGGATTTATTATTTTAAGATTAAGATTAGTATTTCTGGGTTTATAGTCAGCGGGTGAATGAGTGTAATTGTGAACCACCAGGTGGTTATCATGTAGTTAGTTGTCAGGGTGGATCAGGGAGATAAGATGTTTTCTAACTGTAGTTTTGAAAGTGATGAATATGTCTGCAGTTCTAGAGTTTTCAGGTATGGTGTTCCAGATTTTAGGTCCTTTGAAATACATTGAATTTTTGTAAAGGTTTAATCGAACACGGGGAATGTCATAGAGATGTTTGTGTCTGGTGTTATGCCTGTGGATCCTGTCACAACTATCAAGAAAGCATTTTAGGTCAAGGTTAATATTGGAATTTAAGGCCCTGTAGATATAGATTGCACAGTAGTAAGTGTGGATGTTCTGAACAGGGAGTAAGTTTAGATCTATGAAGAGTGGGGGGGGGGTGTTGCCAGGGATGGGATTTAATGATTATTCTTACTGCGGCTTTTTGTTGGGTTATTATTGGCTTTAGGTGTGTTGTTGCAGTTGAACCCCAAGCACAGATAACATAGGTGAGGTATGGATATATAAGTGAATGGAATAGTGAGAAAGCCAGTTTGCTGCACATAGTATCGTATCTTGGAGAGGATCCCCACCGTTTTGGATACTTTTTTGTTATGTGCTGGATATGGGTGCTGAAATTTAGGTTATTGTCGAGGTATAGGCCAAGGAATTTGCCCTCATTATGTCTGGCAATTAGAGTGTTGTCGATCTTAATGTTAAGTTGTGCAACACCTGCTCTGCTACCAAACATAATAAAGTAGGTTTTGCCAGTGTTAAGTGTAAGTTTATTGGCTGTCATCCAAGTCGATATTTTGAGCAGCTCCTCGTTAACAATGGTAATGAGGGTGGCAAGATTAGGGTGGGAGATGACATAAGTTGTGTCGTCAGCAAAGACAATGGGTTTCAGGTGTTGGGATATGTTTGGAAGATCATTGATGTAAATGAGGAAGAGCAGGGGTCCAAGGACACTTCCCTGCGGAACTCCAGTATCAAGTGCCCGTATTGATGAGGCTGTCTTTAATGGTGACATACTGATATCTATTAGAAAGGTAGGATTTAAAATATGCAAGCACATGCCTCTTATACCATAGTGGTCAAGTTTGTGGAGTAGGATGCTGTGGTCTACTGTGTCAAACGCTTTTCTTAGGTCAATAAAAATTCCTAGCGGATATTCCTTATTTTCCAATGCTGTGTAAAGCAGGTCTAGCATTCTTGTAACTGCATCATTAGTGCTTTTATTTTTCCTGAATCCAAATTGGCAGGGGTTGAGTATGTTTTGTGACGTTATAAATGAATATAGTCTCATGTGCGCGAGTTTCTCGAAGATTTTGGATAGCAATGGTAAGTTTGATATTGGCCTATAATTGTTTACGTCTGTAGGGTCACCACCTTTATGTATTGGTGTAATCTTTGCTGTCTTGAGTAGTGTCGAGAAAGTGCTAGTTTCTAGTGACTTGTTAAAAAGTAATGTAATAGCATGCGAAAGGACATGGGCCGCTCGCATGTACAATAATGGTGGGACGTGAGAGATTCCCTGAGTTATTTTTAAGTGACTTTATGATCGCGGTGACTTCCGTGGGCTCAGTTGGTACAAGTTAGAAGGAATTTGGGAAATTCCCATCTAGGTAGTCCCTGGCATGGGCATTGGTACGTGGGATTTTACTGGCGAGATTAGATCCTATGTTTGAGAAGAAGTCGTTTATCTTGTTAGCTGTATCAGTGGGATGCAGTGGTGTTTCATGAGGTTTAGTTAAAACAATATTCTTGTTTTTTTTTTCAGTTTGTGGGTCCCCAGAATCTGGGAAAGTGCTTTCCAGGTCTTTTTTATCTCCTCTTGTGTCAGTGAATCTGCTGGAGTAGTACAGTTGTTTGGCTTTCTTTATTAATTTGGTGAGAACTGTTGAATATTGTTTAAGAATATCTTTGTGTATTAAGCCCTGTCTATAATGCTTATCATATTGGTGTTTCTTATCAATGGTTTTCAGAATGCTGCTGGTTAGCCATGGGCAACCAAGCTGTTTATTCGTGATCTGTTTCGTTTTTATAGGAACATGTTTGTTGTATAGGCTAAGTATTTTGTTAAGAAAAATGTTTGTCCAATCGTCAATACCATTGGCATTGGAGAATTATGTAGGCCAGTCAAGTCTCTAGGTCTGCTGTGAAATTCCTTATTGAGGCCTCGTCATGGAGTCTAAATGAAACTTTGTTGTATTCGAGTGGTGGCTTACTAATGTTTGTTAAGAGGAAGGTTGGGTAGTGGTCTGTAGTGCTGTCTGTGATTATCCCTAATTTAAGGGGGGCTAGTATATTGGTCCATATGTGGTCTATTATGGTTGCACTTGTCTCAGTCAGCCTGGTTGGTTTAGTTATTGTTGGTATGAGAAGTGTGTTGTTCATATTGTTGATGAAATCAGTTACAGGCTGATCATCTGGTAGGCCAAGGTTGATATTGAAGTCTCCAGCTAAGAGAAGGTGGTGCTTGTTCATTTGTCTGTTTGTTATTAGTGACTTAGATTCTCACTGAAGTTTGGGATGTTTGTGTGGGGTATCCGGTATATGGCACCGATTGTTATAGGGAGGACATAATAATAATAATAATAATAATATCTTTATTTACTACAAGTACATGTACAAGGTATACAGGCCTAGCTGACAACAATGACATACTACTATACAGAAAGCCGCTTGTTATGCTCCGCATGTCGGGCAAAATAGTTAAGTCAGTGTCCCAGGATGCGACCCACACTAGTCGACTAACACCCAGGTACCCATTTTACTGATGGGGAACATAGACAACAGCTGGAAAGAAACACGCCCTGTTTCTACTCTGGCTGGGAATCGAACCCAGGCCCTCGCCGTGTGAAGCGAGAACGTTAGCCACCAGAGCCCTTAATAATAACAATATACATAATAACAATATACAAAATAATCGGGAAAATTGATGAGGTAGACATAAATAGGCTGTTTGAGAGGCAAGACACGGGAAACTGGGGACACTGTTGGAAGGTAGTCACAGATGAGTCAGACATATTAAGAAATATTTGTATAGTCCCAGAGCGGTCGGAAAGTGGAATGATGTTGGTACGATAAGACCCACGAGGCTAAAGAGTAAATCTGGAGAGCAGGAAGGCGGGGCCAAGATCTGTGAATCGACCCCTTCAACTCCCTCCCCCAACACACACACACACATATACAGGGACACAAGCTAGAAGAGCAGGCAGGAATACGAGGGAAGTCACTGAATGGATCAAAGAATGCTTAAGAGGAAACAAACGTGACGAGTGGGGTTCCATAAGGCTCTAGGACTAGTACCATTTCTTGTACTCGCCTAGTTGTGGTTGCAGGGCTCGAGTCATAGCTCCTGGCCCCGCTTCTTCACTGGTCGCTACTGGGTCACTCTCCCTGAACCATGAGCTTTATCATACCTCAGCTTAAAGCTATGTATGGATCCTGCCTCTACTACATCGCTTCCCAAACTATTCCACTTCCTGATTACTCTGTGACTGAAGAAATACTTCCTAACATCCCTGTGATTCATCTGTGTCTTCAACTTCCAACTGTGTCCCCTTGTTGCTGTGTCCCATCTCTGGAACATCCTGTTTTTGTCCACCTTGTCAATTCCTCTCAATATTTTATATGTCGTTATCATGTACCCCTATCTCTCCTGTCCTCCAGTGTCGTCAGGTCGTTTCACTTAACCTCTCCTCGTACGTGAATAGCTGAAGGGATAGATTCAGAGGTATCCTTGTTCACAGATGATGTGAAATTAATGAGAAGGACACCAACAAGTGAGGACCAGGAAAGACTACAAATGGACCTGGACAGGCTGTAGATCTGGTCTGACACGTGGCTACTATAATTTAACCCAAACTAGTGTAAAATTATGAATCTTGGGACAGGCTCGAGGGACAAGTAGAAACTCGAGGGACAGAGTACAAACCTCACTCAAGGAATACCTCGGAGCATGCATTATTCCGAACATGTCACCTAAATAACTGCTACACCAAATGCACATCTGGTTTCATGAACTTAAGCAGAGTCATTCACGACGCTTTATAGGTTCATGTCAGGTCCATATTGAGATGTGCGGCACCAATATGGAACCCACACCTGATCAAGCAGTGGAGAAAGTGCCGAGGTTTGTAATGAGACCAATTCCAGAGCTAAGGAGAGAGATTAAGGGAGCTAAACTTGATAACATTAGAGAAAATGATTAGGGGCGATATGATAACGTAAGATACTGAGGAGAGTTGATATGGTGGACAGGGACGGGTTGTTCGAGAGGCGGGAAGCAGGAACACGAGGGCACAATTTAAAATTGAAAACATACGAACCACAGAGATGTTCGGATAGGGCTCTCAAAGCCAGGAGAGAATGAAACCAGTAGCGGTAAGCGAAAAGGCAGGGCCAGGAGCTAAAACTTTATCTCTGCAACCACTTATAGGTGAGTACACACACACACACACACACACTGATTCTCAGGACGGAAACAGTGCGGAACAGGATCCTCCAAGAGAAACCACGATTGAAATACTCGGAAGAGTACAAGAGGGTGTTCCTAGACAGAGACAGAACAAAATCAGAACGACAGCAGCTGAGGGAGAGGACAAAAAAGCGAAAGGAGCTAGGAAAAGAGACAAGGAGGGAACCAGCAGAGGTCTGTCAGAGCAGGACAGAACAGCAAGGGCAAGCACACACACAACTACTCTCAGAACCATACAACCTATCACACCATCCCAACACACCCTACAATCCATACCCACAGCCTCCACCCAACACCAAGCTATAGAACCCCACAGTATGCCACCAGGTCTCCCACCCTCACAGGCCCCCCAAACCACAGTGTTGGAAAGGAAACTGAAGGTATGGTACACAAACGCTGATGGAATAACAAATAAGTGGGAGGAGTGGCAAGAAAGAGTCAAAGAAGCATCACCGGACATCATAGCTCTCACAGAAACCAAGCTTACAGGTATGATAACAGATGCCATCTTTCCAACGGGATACCAAATCCTGAGGAAAGACAGAGGGAACAGGGGGGGGTGGAGGAGTGGCGTTGCTGATCAAAAATCGCTGGAATTTTGATGAGCTGGAGAGAGAAGATAGCGGAGAAGAAAGTGATTACTTAGTGGGAACACTTCACTCTGGAGGTCCCAAGGTGGTAATAGCAGTGATGTATAACCCACCACAGAACAGCAGGAGGCCAAGGCAAGAGTACGACGAGAGCAATAGAGCGATGGTTGACACACTAGCTAGAGTGGCCAGAAGAGCTCATGCATGCAGGGCAAAGCTCCTGATCATGGGTGACTTTAACCACAAGGAGATAGATTGGGAGAACTTGGACCCACATGGGGGCCAAGATACTTGGAGGGCTAAGATGATGGAGGTGGTACTGGAGAACTTCATGTACCAACACGTAAGGGACACTACAAGAGAGAGAGGAGAGGATGAACCAGCAAGGCTGGACTTAGTATTCACCTTCAGTAGTGCAGATATCGAGGACATCACATATGAAAGACCCCTTGGGGCCAGTGACCATGTGGTTGTAAGCTTCGAATACACAGTAGAGCTACAAGTGGAGGGAGAAGCAGGAAGGCCAGGACGAATGAAGCCAAACTACAAGAAAGGGGACTACACAGGAATGAGGAACTACCTGAACGGGGTTCAGTGGGACAGAGAACTGGCAGGGAAACCAGTTAATGAGATGATGGAATATGTAGCAATAAAATGCAAGGAGGCTGAGGAGAGGTTTGTACCCAAGGGTAACAGGAGTAATGAAAAAGCCAGGATGAGCCCATGGTTTACCCAAAGGTGCAGGGAGGCAAAAACCAAGTGTGCTAGGGAATGGAAGAAATATAGAAGGCAAAGGACCCAGGAGAATAAGGAGAACAGTCGTAGAGCCAGAAATGAATATGCACAGATAAGAAGGGAGGCCCAAAGACAATATGAAAATGACATAGCAGCGAAAGCCAAATCTGACCCGAAACTGTTGTACAGCCACATCAGGAGGAAAACAACAGTCAAGGACCAGGTAATCAGGCTAAGGAAGGAAGGAGGAGAGACAACAGGAAATGACCGGGAAGTATGTGAAGAACTCAACAAGAGATTCAAAGAAGTGTTCACAGAGGAGACAGAAGGGACTCCAGAAAGACGGAGAGGTGGGGCACACCACCAAGTGCTGGACACAGTGCACACAACCGAGGAAGAAGTGAAGAGGCTTCTGAGTGAGCTAGATACCTCAAAGGCAATGGGGCCAGATAACATCTCCCCATGGGTATTGAGAGAGGGAGCAGAGGCGCTATGTGTACCCCTAACAACAATATTCAATACATCTATCGAAACAGGGAGATTGCCTGAGGCATGGAAGACAGCAAATGTAGTCCCAATCTTTAAAAAAGGAGACAGACATGAAGCATTAAACTACAGACCAGTGTCACTGACATGTATAGTATGCAAAATCATGGAGAAGATTATCAGGAGAAGAGTGGTGGAACACCTAGAAAGGAATGATCTCATCAACAGCAGCCAGCATGGTTTCAGGGACGGGAAATCCTGTGTCACAAACCTACTGGAGTTCTATGACATGGTGACAGCAGTAAGACAAGAGAGAGAGGGGTGGGTGGATTGCATTTTCTTGGACTGCAAGAAGGCGTTTGACACAGTTCCACACAAGAGATTGGTGCAAAAACTGGAGGACCAAGCAGGGATAACAGGGAAGGCACTACAATGGATCAGGGAATACTTGTCAGGAAGACAGCAGCGAGTCATGGTACGTGGCGAGGTGTCAGAGTGGGCACCTGTGACCAGCGGGGTCCCGCAGGGGTCAGTCCTAGGACCAGTGCTGTTTCTGGTATTTGTGAACGACATGACGGAAGGAATAGACTCTGAGGTGTCCCTGTTTGCAGATGACGTGAAGTTGATGAGAAGAATACACTCGATCGAAGACCAGGCAGAACTACAAAGGGATCTGGACAGGCTGCAGAACTGGTCCAGCAATTGGCTCCTGGAGTTCAATCCCACCAAGTGCAAAGTCATGAAGATTGGGGAAGGGCAAAGAAGGCCGCAAACGGAGTACAGTCTAGGGGGTCAGAGACTACAAACCTCACTCAAGGAAAAAGATCTTGGGGTGAGTATAACACCAGGCACATCTCCTGAAGCGCACATCAACCAAATAACTGCTGCAGCATATGGGCGCCTAGCAAACCTCAGAACAGCATTCCGACATCTTAATAAGGAATCGTTCAGGACCCTGTACACCGTATACGTTAGGCCCATATTGGAGTATGCGGCACCAGTTTGGAACCCACACCTAGCCAAGCACGTAAAGAAACTAGAGAAAGTGCAAAGGTTTGCAACAAGACTAGTCCCAGAGCTAAGAGGTATGTCCTACGAGGAGAGGTTAAGGGAAATCAACCTGACGACACTGGAGGACAGGAGAGATAGGGGGGACATGATAACGACATACAAAATACTGAGAGGAATTGACAAGGTGGACAAAAACAGGATGTTCCAGAGATTGGACACAGTAACAAGGGGACACAGTTGGAAGCTAAAGACACAGATGAATCACAGGGATGTTAGGAAGTATTTCTTCAGCCACAGAGTAGTCAGTAAGTGGAATAGTTTGGGAAGCGATGTAGTGGAGGCAGGATCCATACATAGCTTTAAGCAGAGGTACGATAAAGCTCACGGCTCAGGGAGAGTGACCTAGTAGCGATCAGTGAAGAGGCGGGGCCAGGAGCTCGGACTCGACCCCCGCAACCTCATCTAGGTGAGTACAACTAGGTGAGTACACACTTATTAATGTCAAGGTTATAAAAATATGTATAATAAAATTCATATCAACCATTCCATGGTAATACTGAACTTCATTCTATTAATATCTTTGTAAAATTGTGTAAACTTAATTTGTTGTTTTTATTTATACTTATCTAGCTTATGTATCTTACTACATTATTTTTAATCAAACATAATTTCCAGTTTTCAAAAACTACGCTGAAAACTTTCCATTGAATAAAGTTCATTTCACTTAAAGCCTAATTTTACGTTTGATCTTGCAGCTAATTTATTTTTCTTGCAATATAATACCAGTAAAGTGAAACGGAATATTGTTTCGTTATCTTATCTGACACAAATATTTTTAATTATTTATCAAATTATTTATATTAGTTTCATCCTCTGGCATGGTTCTGTACTTTTAGGATCGATGGGGGAGGACGCCCTTAGATGATGCCAGCAGCTTTGGTCATCCCGACTGTGGCGAAGTGATTATTGAATGTAGCAAGAAGAGAGGCATCGAAATTCCTCTTCCACTTTCTGATGCCAATGACTTTCATGCAGATTAAATTGCTGGGCACTTTTGTATATGTGGTATAACGAGATATAGTGAAGAATATAGCTTTAATTAAGGTTTTGTTTCATCTCACTGCTATAAGTGATTCACAATTAACTCAACAATTGTAGATGAAAGTATCTGTAGAGCATGAGTTTAATAGCGCTGGAAGTTTGTTCCAGACACGTGCCATTAACAACAAAGAGAAGATGCAAGTTAGAAAGAAAAAAAAGTGCCCCTCTAAAGGCGAAGATGGAGAATTACAGAAATTCTCAAAAGCTACGGATTTTTTAAAGAACGACACTGGCTATGGAAATGGAAAAACATTAGGCTCAAACTGAATGCATTGTACAGAACCCACGAGAGACAGGGAAAATAAAAAGCATAAATAAAATTTAAAGAAATCCTAAATACTACTTCTCATGTAAAATCCATGGCAAAAGGCACATTCAGCATCTGACCCTCGCTTAAAGGTGGAACCTACATTGATGACAATAAACAAATGCGGGAAATACTGAAGTTACTGTGCCTCTCTGTGCTCAGTGACCCACTAATCAGTATAAAGATAGACAATCCAAATGAGGGTTTTCATGGATGAGACTCAAAACCCCGCTGACATCTCCATAATGTCTGATATAACCCTAGCCCCAGTTGACTTGAAAAAGTCATCAATTCCATGCCCCTGCACTGCCCCAGGCCCTGACTCACGAAACTGCATATTCATCAAGAATTGCAAGAAACCACTGTCTGGTGCCTTGACTGTTCTATGGAGTAGGAGCCTGGATACAGGAATCATCCCAGTCCCTAAAAAAAACAATGACATAGCCCCACCCTATGAAGCTAATATCTCACAGTATCAAAATCTTTGAGAGAGTTTTAGGCAAGATTGCTAATCACATGGAATGTCAACAACGGCACAGCCCAGGGCAACATGGGCTCAGAACAGGTCGCTCCTGCATCTTGCAATTGCTTGACTATTATGACATGGTCTTGGTTGCAGTGGAAGACAGATTGCGGATTTAGTGTACACTGACTTTGCAAAAGCCTGTAACAAGTGCGACCATGATAAAATAGCCCACAAAATCGTGCAAAAGCATTAACTAGGAAAGTGGGCAAATAGGTATTTAATTTTCTAATGAATAGTAATAGTAGTAGTAAACGGAGTGAAATCAGAGGTTGCCATAGTGAAAATTTCTGTTCCCAAAGGCACGGTACTGGCTCGTGTTCTCATTCTCATATCCGTCATAAAGACATGGCATCTTATCATCTTTTGAAGATGATACTAGAATCTGTATGAGAGTGGCATCCAGTGAGGACATAGCAAGCCTCCAAGCTGATATAAACAAAGCCTGCCAGTGGGCCACTCATAACAATATGATGCTTTGAAAGATTGAGGATGTATAGACTGGAACACAATCTCTCAAGAGAGCATGAGACTTGAGAGACTTGGGAGTGTCACTATCAAAACAGCAAGGAAAATTATCTGCTAGATAGCCAAGAGTTTTCAAGACACGAGATGCCAAGCCAATGATGATACTCTTCACTTGTTTTCTCTAGGTGAGGCCTGGTCTGGGGCTGGGCTGTGAGGGCGTTAACCCTGGGAACACACTTCAGGTAGACGACGTTTCGGTTCATCCTGTTATAAAGCTCAGGACGGACCTAAACATCTAGTTTCAGCTCCGTATTGAGGGTTATGTATTGTTCGATCATTGTAGCTATTGTTCTTTTGTCAGTGACTGTAATTAAGGTATCTTGTATTACTGTTCATGGCCCGGTGTCATGGAATTTTTTAAACGTTCATAATTTATATAGGCATTCCTGTACATTTATATAATCTGAAAAAAAAAAATCTCTTAGTCTGTAATGTTGAATTATGAAGATGGAAGTGAGAAACAAAGAGTGTAGTATTACAATGTTTAAGATGATACTGGAAGTGTGTGGCAAGGATTGTAGTATTACAGAATGTTTTTGATGATAATGGAAGTGTGGCAAGGATTGTAGTATTACAGAATGTTTTCTGTGATATTTATTATTACACATCAGTTTCCCACCAAGGCTGGGTGACTCACAGGACACTGAAAGCACGTTCACTGTCACTCATTCCGTAGCTGTCTCTCATTATATTAATAAGGAAGTGCTAAACTTTTAGCGCCTGGAGTTTGAGGTAATCAGGTTTGATCCAAGGAATAGGAAGGTAGCTCCAGTTTTTTGGATCAAGAGCCTTTCACCAGCTTGAAGACACTAGTAGTGTTCCTGTGTTGTAGGCTAAGTGACTTTGGCTGTCTATGGAAGCCTGACTACTGGGCAAGTTAAGTAGTGATCTCTCTCCCGTTAATGGATAACGGGACTTTGGCTTGTCACTGTACATTTGTTGGCCTGCTTCATCTCTACTTTGCCTCTAATGAATTGTTTTACAGGCTTTTCTGTTGTGTACCATTATGTCTTCCTCATCCCTTCTTACAACGTTTCTTTAGTCTTTTTTTTTTCACTGATACCTAATACCTGTCTGTTCATTAATGCCTTAACACTGTAATATATTCTGCAAGAATATCATAACTCCAGGCACTGGCTTGGAGTTTTAAGACTCGCTCGCCATGGGTTCAAACTCCATCCATCCCGTGGTTTGTTTGCAGCCGTGTTATTAGGATTTCGTGAGTCAAGAATATTAATTTTTAAAAGGGTGAGCCAGGAGAAGGCCTCAGCCAGACGACCAAAAGCTTCAGTGGTGGGTCATCATAGGACTAAGACCCGCGTCAGGAAACACTTGTCCTGTTTCCTGGTGAATCTTACCTAACCTAACCTAACTAATGCATTAGACTCACCATCATGTTGAATTCTTCAGCAAATACAGTGGGGTATGCTATAACGAGTCTAATTGATTCTAGAACCTCGTTCGTTATAGAATAATCCGTTCCAGGCCCCCAAATACAGCCCCTTAATGTAAAATATAATTTAAAATTTCAGGAGTATAAATGTGCATTTAAACTCCTGAAATAAAGAATATCATTAATGCTTGTAATAAAAAAATTAGTACAAAGACTAATAAAAAATACTGTACTTGATCCTAGCTCAGTGTTGTTGAGGATGCAGGACAGGAAACAGGATGAGAGAATTACTGAGAAGAGATGGAAGGAGTGGAGTCATCCTTCTTAGTCTATCCTACACCCAGTTCTTCTCAACCATCTTTTTAATTTTTTTAATATTTTCAGTTTTATAGGGAAAACCGTTCGTTATGTAAATATTCGTTATATAAACCGTTCGTTATAGCATACGCCACTGAACTGATTAAACAGATGACCTCATCCCCCGTCCCTCTCAGACTCTCCACTCCTTTCATAGATGGAGAGTTCACAAATGACCTGCACATAGAAAAACTTGTGACGACGCTTCGGTCCTACTTGGACCGAAATGTCGTCACAAGAAACGTGACCAAATATAGATACAGGTACAGTGATATAAGAATTTTAAAGATGTATCTATGCATTTATACCCATTAGTCATCCTATTTCATGACAAGGACAGTTAAGCATGCAACACAGGTACATTTATGCAGACTTTAGTGTTTAAATATATTTTTAATTATATATTCCCATAGAGTAAGTTCTATAGTACAAGATAATTTAGCAATAATAAAGTTACTATTTTTTGCTGTAGTATTTTTAAATATTTGTGTAAATCTTTTCCGTCATCCATGTTGCTGCAACGTAGTATTAATATATAAGTAAAATTGACGCTTTTAAAGAGATTAGAGATTACATAAGCTAAGAAAATTAATTTAAAACCAATACTATCCAGTCTGTATTTGACTTAATGAGAGAACAACATGGATATGGTTAAGTTGTGCCCATCATGCATTTCATTTTTTTTTGTGTTGTTGGCGTTCTTGCATTATGTAACATGTGATATGTTATGTCTTCCGAGGGATATAACTGATTTAGTACCTGTTGTTGAAGTTTTGTTATCAAGGAGACAGTGTCTGGATAGCAGCAGTTTTATTATTGAATTTATCGGTGAAAAAGTTTACAATACACTGTTATATATTTTGTATTGTCACGTAATACTATTGTATACCAGAAAACATATCAAGGGAAATTATTTGTTTGTGCTTCAGACTACTGGGAATTGTTATAGAGTAATGTTACAGTTATTATATGTATAAGCAAAAGTTTTTGAATAAATTATACACTTTGTATCCGAACAGATATATATTGCTATTCCTATTTCTTCATTAAGTCATACATGTTGGATATATAAATATGAAAAATGGAGGTGTTAAAATTTCTGCCAGACTAAAAAAGCCACCGACTTTCTAGTGAAAGGCTCTTGATACAAGGAACTGGAGCATAACACGATCAAATTTTAAGGTGTGATACAGCGTTACATCTCCCTATCTGATCTTTGCTATAAATATGTTGCATATACGAAAGGTAAGGATGTATGCGGGAGCCAAAAGCATACCACGGGAGAGGACAATACTGATAACTTCCCTTAGATTTTCTACGCCACAGGGGGATCTGGGAATACATGGTTTTTCCATTTCTTTTGTTTGTTTCTCTGCAGTGTAGTGGTGGTGGAATAAACAGCTGTTGGAGACATGATGATACACACGAACACGTCTAACCATCTACAGTCAAGAGGGATATTATACAAAACACTAGTGGTGCTAAGAACCTACGTACTTTGAACAAAGCAGAAAAATCCTTTTTATTTCCAATAACATACAGACTGAGCGTTTGGGTTAAGACGGAAAGAACAAGAATTAGTTAAGGGATGAACAAGACATTTGGGCAAATCTCCATGATCCTTGTTGGTTCAGCGCTTTATTTGATTATAATAATTGGACAAATCTCGTAAACACCTGCTACCCTGCTTACCTAAGAGTTAGTCTGCTGGTGTGGGTCGCATCTTGGGGAAGGATCTAAGGACCCCAACGGAAATAAATTACACTATTTGGAGCCATTCTGGGTTACTGATCCCCCAAGATAATCTGAATAGTCTTCTTCAGCTCATCAGTACACATCCCTACCTGGAGAGACTCCAGGTAGGGATCCCTGGTGTATTTTTCTTATCAAGAGGGAAAATCTATCCATCGGTCAAAGAATGTGACTCGATGCTGAAGGGTTTTTGATTTAAATAACTTGAGCGACACTCCCTTTCCTCGGATCAAATCTGATTACCTTACAGCAGGAGTTGTATGACCCTTACAGGCTTAGAACTTCCTCGTGATTACAATAAATCACTCCACATTGCCTAACGTAGTCTTACAATCTGCAGTTGCTGACACAAGGTACAGTTTGTTTGTCAGAAACGAAAGGATTAGTCTTATATGAGCTGACGTTGGATGACTCCATAGCTAAAGTCATGCGCGTATCTTGGCACCAGTTTCCTCCGTTGCACTGGCACTGACACAGAAAGGACACGAGCCTCCACCTCAATGTTTCCCTTCAAGGGAGGTTCCTCGATGTCAGTGAGGGGTTCTTGATTCAAGGAACTAGACCTATCCTCTATTTTCTTGGATCAAACCTGATTGCCTCTCATTCATCCCTACAGGTGAATGAGAGGCAATCAGGGATTTGTATGACCTAAAGAGTTTGTATGACCCCAACGGGTTTAGCACTTTCCCATGAATGTAATAATTTTCAAATGTTTAAGTTTTTAGTTGAGGGCACATATTATGTTTTCCTTTGGAAGCCTTAAATCCGTAGGGAGCAGTTTTTTTTTTTTTTTTTTATTCGCCGGTAGTCTCCCGGCCCGGGTCTTTTCCAAGTAGTGGTGACCCGGCCTTGGCTCCCTATCTGGGGAGTGTCTCGAGACTTAAGTCTCCCATGGGAGGAGGTACAAGTACCCCCTCATCTTTGGGACCAACTGTCCTCAGGCCTAGCCACATTCCCCGCCCTCACGGGGCTCGTAGGGAGAAGCTAGGCCTCTGGTCTGCCATCTGCCCCGCCCCAAAAGGGGCTCGTGGGGATGGCAGTCTTGTGAGCTGCAGGTGGTAGCATAGTGTCTGGGGAATAGATAATCAGGTTTGAACTAAGGAACAGGAAGTTTTTATTATTTTTTAGGGGATCATGGGCTTCACCAACATCAAAGTATGTATTCCCATATCTTGAAGAGGTCCCGTGGGCGTTTTACAAGCTCCGTGACTTTTTATTATTCTGGGTGAACAATCCTTCAAGGGAGGCTCTTTTGCGCAGATGGGAAACTGTTGATCCAAGGAAATGGATCTAACCTTTCCTTCTTCGGATCGGGCCTGAAAACGTCCCATTGAGCTATGTATCACTGGTCAGGCCTCATTGAGATATGCTGCACAGTTCTGGTCACTGTTACAAAATGGATAAAAATGGACTTGAAAACACAAAGAAGGATGACAGTTGATCTCATGTATCAGAAATCTTTCCTACGAGGATAGACTGAGGGAACTGAATCTGCATTCCCTAGAAAGGCGTAGGGAAGCTATGACTGAGGTGTATAAGTGGAAAACAGGAATAAATAAAGGGGATGTAAATAACATGCTAAAAATGTCTAACCAAGACAGCACTCGCAGCAATAGGTTCAAGTTGGAAAAAAATAGATTTAGGAAGGATATAAGAAAGCACTGGTTTGGTAACATAGTTCTGAATGAGTGGAGCAAACTTCCGAGTAACGGCACTGAAGTTAAAACATTGTGTAGTTTTAAAAATAGGTTAGACTTGACTAGCTTGGGCCAGTAGGCCAACTAGATAAGATTTTGTTCGGACTTTTAACCCCGGAGGGTTAGCCACCCAGGATAACCCAAAAAGGAAGTGCGTCATCGAGGGTCTGTCTGCCTTATTTCCATTGGGCTCCTCAATCTTGTGCCCCAAGATGCGACCCACACCAGTCGACTAATACCCAGGTACCTACTTGCTAGGTTAACAGGACAACAGGTGTAAGGAATCGCATCCAATGTTTCTACCCCTACTGGGTATCGAACCCCTCGGCGTGTGTGAAGCGAGAGCTTTGCTAGCCAGACCACGGGGCCCTGTATGTTCTTCCCCACCCGTAAATCCCATACGGATTTAACGTTCTTCCTATAACTACAATACCTAAGCGATTTCTGCTGATAGAAATTACATACTTCAAAGGATAGCTGGGAGTCCTTTATGGCAAGTCAGGTAGTTCAAGGTGCAACAGAAGGTCTTATCAACTTTTACGTTATCAGTTGAAGAGTGAACACGTTTTCATTAAATATTTTTAAACTGAAAGGAGAATTAGATTGTTATATGGAGGATCAGTTGGTGTTGAAGCCGCCAGGGCGGCGCTCCAGGGGATCGCACTCTCTGTCAGCTATACTCGCCGACTCTCTATACTTGTTTACATCTGGGTGTTATTGTGTTCTACGAATTAGGATTTATTCTCCATATTTAAGGATATTTTAGTGTCTCAGCAGACCAAAATGTGGAGATGGAGGGAATTGAGTACAGTACCGAACCATTTGAGAGCTTATACGAGGTGTACGAGGAGATAGGAAGGTGAGAATCGTTGGTCCTGGGTCACCAGTCACTTTACTGAATCATCTTAAGTTAATTTTAAGCCAGCCCGTAATGCTATGCATAGTATAAGTGGCTTTGGCATACTGCTCTTATCTGTATTTTTTTGTACCTCTGTATGTGTGCACAAATTTATAATAAATAAATAAAAAAATAAAATCCATCATTCATTGTGGCTTGATACTGATATTGTATTTATAATTTAAAAGATATTCTATTACCTGTTATAATATACCAAGTTAATTAAAAGCGTATGTTTAGTACAAGCTTTCACAGCAAATGTAGTTAAAAACTGCTAAGAAGGTTTAGGCGGGACTGATTGACATATCCCATTGTATTGAAATGAAATTTAAGTACGTTTTTTTTTTATATAGTTAATTATGTAGAAATTAATGTAGCTTAACCAATTAAAATCTAGTTATGGTACAAAGTTTCATTTTTACACAGGTATAAATACATGCAGTCTTCCCAAACCATAGTTATATGAATAAAAGTCAAGTAATACTAAAATGAACATAGGAGGTAATAAAAACAATTATAAATGTTTTAACAACAGTCTACAGGAAATCCTTATCCTCTTTCTGAAGCTTTATTCAATATGTATTCTCTGATCTATTTAGTAAGTAATTTTATATAGGTACAGGTACACGTAAATACAATTATCATACATAGTTTAACATATGTGTAAATTACCTAAGATAATCCAAAAATGTCAAAGTGACTTATTTCCATTGTCTTATACTGAGATCAACCTTGACCTCTTTGTTATTTTGTTAAGTTGTTGTAATATCAGTATTAAAACAGGGAAGTGTTTTTGGGTATGCCCAAATGAGATAAATCTGTGGACTAAAATCACAAGGGTATTAAAAGAGGATAACATCAAAGCTGCTTTCATAGAAAACCTGGAAGCTTTCTACAACAGATGGGAACATAAAAAGTCTGGGCTGAATGGTACTGCCCTTGATACTGGCCATGTAGTCAGAAACTGTAAGGCTGGAGGTGATGTCCTGGTAGTCAGTAAATGTGGGGCTGATAGTGCTGTCCTGGGAGACAGTAATGGTGAAGCTGGAGGTGCTGTCCTGGGAGACAGTAATGGTGAAGCTGGAGGTGCTGTCCTGGGAGACAGTAATGGTGAAGCTGGAGATTTTGTCCAGGTAGTCGGGAATTATACTCAGGAAGGAATACATATAAATGACCTCATAGGGGACAGGAGCCATAGTGGGGAAACAAGTGTAGTCAAAGATAAGATAAAACCAATATTGCAAACTAGAAATACCACAGGAAATAGCAAACAAGAGGACGTCACTAGCAATAGTGAGGATATATTACCAAAAACAACTGGTGGGAGCTCCATTGTTGGTGCTAGGGAGGATAGGAATAAGACAGAGAAACATGCACCAACAGGGAATACAGTCACAGAAACCCAAGGCAAACGGAAACCAAGCCTGTGCACATACTATGCACTTGGTATCTGCAGACATGGGAAATCTGGAAAAACAGACGGGACGTGCAACTATGACCACCCTAGAAAATGCCATGCCCATATGACAACAGGAAAATGCAAACTCCCTTCCTGTAAGCTTTTTCACCCTGAAATGTGTACCTCTTCAGTACAGGAAAGACTGTGCTATAACTTAAATTGCTAGGCACACCATCTAAAGGGGACAAAAAGATACAAAACATCCAGGCCATGGGAAAACCTGGGTAGCCACAGCCACTCAAGAGGGAGAGTTTTTTTTAGTGCCAGGAAGAAAAAAAAACTGGCATGAAATGGCAGAAATCGTACACCAAATCCAGTCATTCCTGGAGTGGAACCACAGTCGATGGCCTCCACTCCAAACCAACAGATACAGATACTAATGCCGGAAAAAAAATCCCCCCCAGTACCAACAATACCACCAGTCCAATGACATTCTTCTTTGCAAATATACAGGGTTTAAAGCCAGCAACAAACAACAAAATACCTTTCATCCGTGGACTGCTTGCAGAGGCAAAGGCAATGTTCGCGGCTTTCACTGAGACCCACATAAAGGATCACTTGGACAACGAAATATGGATCCCAGGTTACAACCTATACCGATGTGATAGAGTGAACAGGCAAAAGGGGGGGGGGGTTGGCCTGTACATTGCAGAGTCACTTGTTTGCACAGAACTGCTTAATGCCTCAAATGATGTAGTGGAAGTTTTAGCAGTAAAGGTCGAGAACCAAAACCTAGTCATTGTGGTAGTCTTCAAGCCTCCGGATGCAACATCCCAGCAATTCCAGGAACAGCTGTTAAAAATTGACCACTGTCTGGAAAATCTTCCAGCTCCTGCACCCAACATCTTGCTCCTGGGGGATTTCAACTTAAGGCACCTAAAATGGAGGAATATAGCAAATAATAATATTGCAGTAATAACACCAGGAGGCAGCTCTGATGAAAACTCACACTCACACGAGCTTTTAAATCTCTGCACAAAATTCAATTTAAACCAGTAAATAATAGAGCCTACTAGACTGGAGAATACACTAGACCTCATCTTCACTAACAATGATGATCTGATAAGAAATGTCACCATATCAAAAACAATATACTCAGATCACAACATAATTGAGGTTCAGACATGTATGCATGGAGCCCCAGACCGACATAATGAGACTAGTCACGAGGGAGCATTCACCAAATTCAACTTCAATAACAAAAACATAAAGTGGGACCAAGTAAACCAAGTCCTAACCGATATAAGCTGGGAAGATATACTAAGCAACACAGACCCCAACTTATGCCTAGAACAGATTAACTTGGTGTCACTCGATGTATGCACAAGGCTTATTCCTCTAAGAAAAAGGAGGAGTAGATGTAAAATAGAAAAAGACAGGCGCTCCCTTTACAGGCGACGGAAAAGAATAACAGAGCGGCTAAAAGAGGTCAATATATCTGAAATGCGTAGGGAGACACTGGTCAGAGAAATAGCAAGCATCAAACTTAAGCTAAAGGAATCTTATAGGAGTCAGGAATCGCGGGAAGAACTAAAAGCCATAAATGAAATCGAAAGAAACCCAAAGTATTTCTTCTCCTATGCCAAATCGAAGTCGAGAACAATGTCCAGTATTGGGCCCCTACTTAACCCTTTGACTGTTTCAGGCCCCTCTCTGAAACTGTCATTCTATGTCGCTCAATTTTTGAAAAAAAAAAAACAAATTATTTTTTCTCATAAAATGATAGAGAATCTTTTCCCGATGGTAATGACACCAAAAGTTCGAAATTTGGTCGAAAACTCATGGAATTATGCTCCCGCAAAGTTAGCTGTCTCGGCGACATATGCGTATCGGCGATTTCGCCGACTTTGAGACCTATTTTCAGCCAATTCCATTGTTCCAGTTGACCAAACTCATAGCTATTTCTTTAGAACTCCATTTTGTCTATCAGCTGAGTACAAGAAACCTCCCATTTACTAATTTGGACTACCCAATATGGTGGTCAAATTGGCAATTTGGCCAATTTCACGCAAACTAAAAAAGATGCCAATTTCAAAATAGGGTCCAGAATAAACAAGGTAGACATACGTGGCACTAAAATAACATATGCTCTGTTCATTAGTCACATCTCTAGGCCCCTCTTATATTATTATTGCATTCTATTTTGATTTTTTATTCATACAAAAAAATACAAAATTTACTGTTATGCAGACTACTGCATTATTGTAAAAATGGTATAAATAATATCAGGGCACTAGTGAAAGAATATTAGACTCCCCAGTTGACGTGTATTGGACGTGTGGTGTGATTTATTTACTCCTGAACATTGGTAAAAATCGAACATTTCCGCTAATTTGAGCTCAGTTTCAAGGTCGTTTTCATCGTCAAAGTAATGAAAATCATCTCTATTTCTGTAATATGTTTTCCATTTTATCATCAAAGACCATGAAAACGCGAATACAACGATAAATACTATACGAAAATACACCTCAAAGTTGGCGTTTTATTCCAAAAAAAACATCAGTTTTTTTTTTCATTACGCAATGTGTGCTGCAGGATTTTTTTATGTGGTGCACACTGACCACACAGACCCATTCCTCACATGTGGGCCTACTAGCTTTCTCCCGCTTGATTTGAAGCCGCTAGAATTATTGAGTATATATACGTCAGAAACACTGGCTCGCAAGACGTATTTATACGTCGAAAACAGTCAAAGGGTTAAACAAGATGGGTCCTACACAGATGACAGCAAGGAAATGAGTGAGCTACTCAAGTCCCAATATGACTCAGTTTTTAGCAAGCCGCTAACCAGACTGAGAGTCGAAGATCAAAATGAATTTTTTATGAGAGAGCCACAGAATTTGGTTAACACAAGCCTATCCGATATTATTCTGACGCCAAATGACTTCGAACAGGCGATAAATGACATGCCCATGCACTCTGCCCCAGGGCCAGACTCATGGAACTCCGTGTTCATCAAGAACTGCAAGAAGCCCCTATCACGAGCCTTTTCCATCCTATGGAGAGGGAGCATGGACACGGGGGTCGTCCCACAGTTACTAAAAACAACAGACATAGCCCCACTCCACAAAGGGGGCAGTAAAGCAACAGCAAAGAACTACAGACCGATAGCACTAACATCCCATATCATAAAAATCTTTGAAAGGGTCCTAAGAAGCAAGATCACCACCCATCTAGAAACCCATCAGTTACACAACCCAGGGCAACATGGGTTTAGAACAGGTCGCTCCTGTCTGTCTCAACTATTGGATCACTACGACAAGGTCCTAAATGCACTAGAAGACAAAAAGAATACAGATGTAATATATACAGACTTTGCAAAAGCCTTCGACAAGTGTGACCATGGCGCAATAGCGCACAAAATGCGTGCTAAAGGAATAACAGGAAAATTCGGTCGATGGATCTATAATTTCCTCACTAACAGAACACAGAGAGTAGTCGCCAACAGAGTAAAGTTCGAGGCAGCTACGGTGAAAAGCTCTGTTCCACAAGGCACAGTACTTGCTCCCATCTTGTTCCTCATCCTCATATCCGACATAGACAAGGATGTCAGCCACAGCACCGTGTCTTCCTTTGCAGATGACACCCGAATCTGCATGACAGTGTCTTCCATTGCAGACATTGCAAAGCTCCAGGCGGACATCAACCAAATCTTTCAGTGGGCTGCAGGAAACAATATGAAGTTCAACGATGAGAAATTTCAATTACTCAGAGGAAATTAAATCTTCATCGGAGTACAAAACAAATTCTGGCCACAAAATAGAGTGAAACACCAACGTCAAAGACCTGGGAGTGATCATGTCGGAGGATCTCACCTTCAAGGACCATAACATTGTATCAATTGCATCTGCTAGAAAAATGACAGGATGGATAATGAGAACCTTCAAAACTAGGGAGGCCAAGCCCATGATGACACTCTTCAGGTCACTTGTTCTATCTAGGCTGGAATATTGCTGCACACTAACAGCACCTTTCAAGGCAGGTGAAATTGCTGACCTAGAAAATGTACAGAGAACCTTCACGGCGCACATAACGGAGATAAAACACCACAATTACTGGGAGCGCTTGAGGTTCCTAAACCTGTATTCCCTGGAACGCAGGCGGGAGAGATACATGATTATACGTATACACCTGGAAAATCCTAGAGGGACTAGTACCGAACTTGCACACGAAAATCACTCACTACGAAAGCAAAAGACTTGGCAGACGATGCAACATCCCCCCAATGAAAAGCAGGGGTGTCACTAGCACATTAAGAGACCATACAATAAGTGTCAGTGGCCCGAGACTGTTCAACTGCCTCCCAGCATACATAAGGGGGATTACCAACAGACCCCTGGCAGTCTTCAAGCTGGCACTGGACAAGCACCTAAAGTCGGTTCCTGACCAGCCGGGCTGTGGCTCGTACGTTGGTTTGCGTGCAGCCAGCAGCAACAGCCTGGTTGATCAGGCTCTGATCCACCAGGAGGCCTGGTCACAGACCGGGCCGCGGGGGCGTTGACCCCCGGAACTCTCTCCAGGTAAACTCCAGGTAAATATTTTGTGTCTGTGTTGTATTTACTGTATATGTGTTACATAGGTTAATTTTTTTTTAGCCTATCAGTTTATCCTAAATTATATTATATGAAGTAACTAATATAAATAGAACACAGATTGTGGAAAGGACTTGAGAGTCATGGTAAGCAGAAATCTGAAGCCAAGTCAACAGTGTAAGTGAATAAGTTTATTCAGATACAGGTACACATAAATACAGTTACATAAATTATCATGCAAAGCAGCACATGTGTAGATTACCTCGGATAACGCAAAAATGCCTAAACATGTGCAATACCACTAACAGATTACTTCAAATTTTATCAAGAATTATGAATAACAGGAGTCCAAAAGTTATTTTACAGCTCTATACATCACTAGTAAGGCCTCACATAGATTATGTTCCACAGTTTTAGTTGCCATACTACAGAATGAATATAAAGCACATGGAGAAGGATAACAAAATTAATCCACTGTATAAGGAATCTCTCATACAAGGATAGGTTGAGAGCCCTGAATCTTCACTCTCTTGAGAGATGTAGAATGAGGGGAGCTATCATTGAGGTTCATAAATGGAAGCCAGGCATAAATAAAGGCAATATAAATAAAGTATTGAGGATATTGAATCAGGAAAGAACTCAGAATAATGCATTTAAATTAGATGAATTTAAATTTAGAAAGGATGTAGGAAAGTACTGGTTCTCAGAGTTGTTGATGAGTGGAACAATCTGCCAAGTAGTGTCATAGAAGCTAAAAGAGTGGGGGCTTTGAAAATAGGTTAGATAGATATATGAGTGAGAAGGGTTGGGATTAATTAGGACCTGCCTATCATTAGGTATTGCAGCTAATTTCTTGGTCAATTTTAGGAATAGGTTGTGCATGTATGGGGGGGGGGGGAATTGTTGGATTTGAGAAGAACCTGTTTAGTATGGGCTAGTAAGCCTACTGCAGTGTTCCTCCATTCTTATGTTCTTATTAAACCTTTCATTCTTTTCAAACTTTATCTGATAATCTTTATTTCAGTGTCAGAGTATTAATTTTATGGCTAAAAGGCCATAATTTTTAAGGAGTTTTAAAGAAAAGTAATTTTAATTTTGACATATGTATATGGTTAGTAGATGGATTTGTATTGAAAAAATATAGAAAATAGACAGCATTTACAGCAATTATGCATTTTCACATTCCCAAACCAATATTTCCAATATTTGACCTTGTATACATTTTTTTTAACCCCTTGACTGTCGCAACCCCCAATCCTGAGGTGTCTCCTGGTGTTGCAAAATTTAAGAAAAAGAAATTATTTTTTCTTATGAAATGATAGAGTATCTTTTCCCGATTGTAAAGACACCAAAAAAACGAAATTTGATGGAAAACTGACAGAATTACGCTCTCGCAAAGTTAGCGACCTCTGCGATATTTACAAATCGGCGATTTCGCCCACTTTGAGCCCTATTTTTGGCTAATTCCCTTATTCCAGTCAACCAAACTCATAGCTATTTCTTCAGAACTCAATTTTTTCTATCGATTGAGTACAAGAAACTGCCCATTTACCGATTTCAACTACCCAATAACGTGGTCAGAAATTTGCAATTTGGCCAATTTAACGAAAATTAAAAAATATGACAATTTCAAAATAAGGACCAGAATGAACAATGCACACATTCCTGGCTCTAAAATAACATTTTCTTTGTTCATCAGTCATGTCTCCAGGCCCCTGTGATATTACTCTTGCTTTTTATTTTGAAATTTTATTCAAACAAAAAATAGAAGATTTACTGTTATGCAGACTACTGCAATACTGTAATAATTGTAAAAATTACATCAACCCATTCATGACTGCATATTAGAATGGCTATTTGGACATTTATTGGACAATGACATCATTTGTTTACTTTTGAACATCGGCAAAAATCAAACATTTCCCGTACTTTGTGCTCCATTTCCAGGTTCTTCTTATAGTAAAATCAATCAAAATCACCTCTATTTCTATAATATATTTTCCATTCTATCAAATGAGACCAAGAAAACTAGAATACAACCATAAATACTATACGAAAATAGACCACAAACTCGGCATTTTAATTAAAAAAAACGGTCGAAGTTTTTTTTTTCTCATTATGCACTGCGTGCTCCAGGATTTTTTTTATATGGTGCACACTGACCACACAGACCCATTCTCTCGCATGTGCGCCTACCAGCTTTCTCCTGCTTGATTTGAAGCCGCTAGAATTTATGAGTATATATATGTCAAACACGGTACCTCGTAAGACTTATATATACGGCCTCGACAGTCAAAGGGTTAAGTAGCTTTTCTTTAGGAATGACACTGTACATACCCATGTTAATGTATTTTGCTTGCTTATTTAACACCTACAGATATTACTCCCAAAAATTTATTTGAATTTGCCTTTCATTTATTAATCTTTCATGTAGGTAAATGGACATATGTATTTGCAAAATTTGCATATTTTAATTTGGCTGTGCATACCAGGACACTGGTCTGTCCTGATAAGTTCATTGATGCTTGATAAAGCTCTTGGAAGATGAAATGTGCTAAAATTAAAATGTCAAAATGTTGCAGTTGTGCCCATTTGTTAGTATACTGTACCATTTAGACTTTCAATATTTTAGTATGCACTCGTGGTTTTTCTTTTACATCGTATGTCATAAGGATTCTACACATAAAGGTTTCGTAAATTGTTACCCATCAAGAAATTAGAGCTTCATTGAATCAGACCTGATTATCTCATTCCCCAGGTGCTGTATGACCCATATGGGTTTCCATTTCCCCCATGAACATAATCACCATAAATTGTCATGAGTGGATCAGAGGTTATGAAATAGATACAAGAAAGTATAATTTTTCATCTGAGATCCATTACCAACCATTATGCATGTAAAATACATATACAGTGGAATCTCCACTTGCAGGCGCATCCATGTGTGAGTTTTTCCAAATACGAGCAGTCGCTCGGTCAATTTTTTGCTTCCATACACGAGCAAAATTTCCATAAGTGAGTGGGCCTCAAGGGAGGTTCCTTGACGCTGGTGAGCTGCTCTTGTTCTTAATCTAGGGAATTGGATCTCATTTGTTTGTTGGACTGTCTTATTGAAACTTGGGCAATGTATGATGGAAAGATGCTTCTTATTAACGTTCACCGAAAATGAAAGAAATCAAACCATAAATAATGGAGTTCACTTCTCAGTCATTAGCCGTCCTTTAGCGGTATTTTCCTATGGTTTTTATGGTTGTATTCTCGTTTTTTTATGTCATTTGATAGAATGGAAGATATATTACAGAAATAGATATGATTTTGATTGGTTTCATGATGAAAAGTACCTTGAAATTGAGCTCAAAGTAGCAGAAATGTTTGATTCTTTGGCGATGTTCAAGAGTAAACAAATGACATCACTGTTCATTCCAATATGCAGTCATGAATGGGTTGACATTATTTATACAATTATTACAATAATGCAGTAGTCTGCATAACAGTAAATCTTCTAGTTTTGGTGTGAATAAAATTTGCAAATTATTTATATGTATTAATAATAACAGTATAATAAATATAATAATAATAAAATAATATGTATAATAATAATACATGTGTAATAATAATGTACTATATAATAATAATTATAATAATAGACAGCTTCAAAAGGTCATCACTAGATGGCAGTGATTACCACAACAATGTGGGAGCGGTTGTGGCTGCCTCCACCTGTCACATAATTACGTATTTTATTCATTCTAGAGTATATATCAGGTTTCTATATTAGTTATAGTGTTTATTATGTCATATTAGATGAATTTTGTTAGATAAATAAGCAGTAGAGTTGATATTAGCAAAAATATTCAAGGAGTATTTTGTCCTGTCTCTAGACAAACTCTTGTCCGCCGTCGCTGATACCACTACACGAATGACATATTCATTTTAGAGTATATATCAGGTTTCTGTGTTATTTGTATTATTTATTATATCACAGTAGATGAATTGTGATAGATAAATAAACCGTAGAGTTGTATCTGGTTTCTGGACACATGACATCTTGAGACAGTAATGACTATATGGTATGTGTATTTAGATAATGTATCCAGGTTTGTCCAGTTATGTTGAATGTTTCAGTAATTATGGCAGACATACGGAATGTGTGAAGTCAGGGGATAAAAAAACTAATAGATGAGTAATGTTGTTCATTTTCCTATCTTTTTTACTATTAATATTTTGCCTCTGTATCTTACAGTGGGCAGTTTGCCGTTGTTCGCCGATGTGTTGAGAAAGCTACTCGTGCTGAATATGCTGCTAAATATATTCGCAAGCGACGTGTGGCATCCTCCCGACGTGGGTTGCCCTTAGAATCCATTGCAAGGGAAGTACGTGTCTTGCAAAAGCTGGATAATCACCAGAACATTATATCGCTTCATCAAGTGTTTGATAATGGACAGCAGGTTATCTTGGTACTGGAATTGTAAGTAGCTTATTTGTTTTCAACCTTTGTATTTTTGCTGATGAAGAACCTTGAAATTGAATTCCAGATTCAATGCAAAATGAAGAATTTTTACTTCATAAAATGCCACAGTTTTATCTTTGTCTCTTCTCATTATAAGTAAATTTTACATTTAGTGATCTGTTTTACTCTGAGCACCGATCTGAAAATTGTACTTATGTAGATGTAGTGAGAAGTTGTATCATCACCTTTCAAAGTGATTAACACATTTTTGATCCTCATTTGATTTCCAAACTTGCTCATTTACTTTTTCTAGCAAACTGTCATATTTATATTTAATCATTGCAAACTAACACAAATTATTACATTAGCAGCTCATTTTTATATATTCTACAGAGCTGACCTGCTCATATTTTACAAAACTGGGCCTTGCATATTTTTGTCTTGCACTTAGATCAGATAAAGACATGGAATGTATTATATCACTATCATGGTATTTTTTCCTGGAGCACTATGCCACTTTCAGGGTATTTTTTCCTAGAACACTTCACCACTTTCAGGGTATTTTTTCCTAGAGCACTGCAC